>NC_083226.1:28043163-28383656 GCF_032191835.1 Heteronotia binoei
TGGAGTTGCCTAGCTGAATAAGAGTGGCAGCCTTCTCCACTAGTTGTTATAGGCTTGTTTAAAAAGTTCGGTTTTACAAGCCCTGCGGAATTGGGAGAGATCCCGCAGGGTTCTTATGGCCTCGGGGGGAGCATTCCACTGCATTGGTGCTGCCGCTGAGAAGGCCCTGGCCTGTATAGAGTCCAGTCTGGCCTCCCTTGGTCCGGGGATGGACAGTAGATTTTGAGTTCCCAAATGCAGTGCTCTCTGGGGAGCATATGGGGAAAGGCGGTCCCTTAGATGGGCGGTCCCTTAGATAGACAAGGTCATATAGGACTTTAAAGGTCAATACCAGCACTTTGAAATGGACTCGGTGCACAATAGGCAGCCAGTGCAGCTCTTTCAACACTGGTTGAATGTGCTCCCAACAAGGGAACCCCATTAACAACCGTGCTGCAGCATTCTGCACTAGCTGCAGTCTCTGAGTCAGAGTCAAGGGCAGCCCCATGTAGAGGGCATTACAGTGGTCTATTCTCGAGGTGACTGTGGCATGGATCACCATTGCTAAGTCGCAGTGCTCCAGAAAAGGGGCCAACTGCTATACCCGCCACAGATGGAAAAAGGCAGACTTAAGCAGCTCATTGGATTAAAAAATGAATAACGTTTATTTGATATAGGTCCTTTTAACCCACTTTTCTATGTTCAGTGTAGACTCAAAAACAGCTTATGCTATTAAAAAGAAACAGCCAAAAAACCATCAAATGACACAAGTGTTTTAACCTAGGAGTAGTGGTTGGAGTAGGGTCTGAGCAACCCAGGTTCAAATCTCCACTCTGCCATTGAAGCCCTTTGGGTGACCTTGGGCCAGTCATTCTGCCTCAGCCTAATCTTCTTGACAGGGGTTGTTGCAATGATAAATAAATAAGGGGAAAACAATTCTGTAAGCCACTTCATGTCTCCATTGAGAAGAAAAGCGGGATATAAATATCAAATAAATAACAACAAACCTATCTGCCCTCAGCAGTAGGGTTGCTAGCTCTCCCCTGGCCACTAGCAGGGGATGGGGGATAGAGTTGCCAGATCCAGGTTGAGAAACTTCTGGAGATTTGAGAATGGAGCCCGGGGAGGACAGGGACTTCAATGGGGGTACAATATGATAGAGTCCAAAGCAGGCTTTTTTTTTTTTGATCAGGAATGCTTAGGAACGCAATTCCAGCTGGCTCGGTGTCAAAGGTGTGTGGCCTAATATGCAGTGTGTTCCTGCTGGACTTTTTCTACAAGCACCCCCCCCCCCGCTCCAAAGCATCCATTTTCTGTAGAGAAACTGATCTTTGTAGTCTGGAGATAAACTGTAATTCCAGGGGACCCCAAGTACTACCCAGAAGGTGGCATCCCTACTCAACAGACAGGGGGCGTTTTCGCACAGGGCTTACCCGGGAGCGACGTCCCTCTTCACTGCACAGCGTCTGCGCGGATTTCGCACCAACTGCTCCACAGAGCTGCGAAGAGCCGCGGCTTTTGCGTCGCAAATGTAAACTGGGTTTGGGCGGTTTACATTTGCGACGCAAAAGCCGCGGCACTTTGCGGCTCTTCCTGGTTCTGCGGAGCAGTTGGTGTTAAATCCGCGCAGACGCTGCGCAGTGAAGAGGGACGTCGCTCCGGGGTAAGCCCTGTGCGAAAACGCCCAGGATGTGGAAAGGGAGCAAGAGTAGACGGTAACAGCTCAGCCTTAGATGGGAACAGTAATTTATCTCCCCATGCACTAACTTCCTTCCAGGAGGCAGCTGTCCTTTAAACTTCTACAGTCTAAAGGGGATCAAGTTTAATGCCATGGAATTTAAAGGCGTTTTAATTTTGCACTTTGAAAAGGTCCTGGAACTTTTCAGTCATGCTCAGGTTTCTTTTAAAATGCAAGCAGATAATTGTTGGTTGCTCTGATTAGTACTGTGTTGTACTGTGCAATCATAGCAGCTATTTCTTTTGGGGGAGTTTTGGATAACAGCAGACTATCATAATCTAATACTGATCTGTATGATGACGTACAAATGGGTATGAGTAGTTGCCTTCTCCAAGAGCAGCACCGTGCAAGATTTACAGCTCCTTCTCACTATATTTAATAGATAAAAGTGCAGATGCATTTTCCAATAATCTATTTGTCACTCTGAATAGGGCCTGTCATGTTAAGGACTTAGAAAAGAGGCACATAAACTCTCCTCAAACAGCAGCCAGTCTTGAAAACATTTTTGTCTCATTTAAGTGTTCTGGTCTGTCCATTAGAAAGGAACTAGGGACTCTGCATTTTTTTAAAAAAAAAAAAACTGTTTTATAACCCTGTTGGAAGTTATTTCAAACAATAAGTGGTTCAGACGAAACCGTAGATGCTAGGGTTGCCATGTCTGCAGCTTCCCATAGTGGGGGACTTTCGTGCGCGTGACATGATGACGTCACCTGGAAGTGATGTAATGAAAATGGCAGCGCCTGTCATGGGTGCTGGGGACCCTGTAGAGGAAGTTGAGCCTGCAGCAGAAACTGTGCCCCTGCCACCTGCACCAGTGCCCCTGCCTCCTGCTGGAGAAGATCCCAGCCCCCCTGCCTCGCCCTCTCGGGTGGCGCGTGTGCGTGACCGTTTCCGTCAGGACCTCAGGGATCGGAGGAGGGCGGCACGCTCACAAGCAAGACGCTCCCTGAGCCCTGAGTTTTGAGAGGATTCTGGCCCTTCTAAGAGCAAGGATGCTTGAGTTGCAACAGGATCCTGGCTGCCTCTCTGAGCCAGCAATTAGCCCAAATGGGCAACAGCCAGCAGAGGGCTATATAGCTGTAGGCTTTGGGAGGAGGCTTTGTGGAAGCAACTAGTCATCTACCTGACGTCCTAGCATCCACTTCGGCTTTCGACTTTGGCCTCCTGACCTTGGCTTGACTTCTGGACCCCCTGACTACGGCTTCTGAACCTCTGACCTACGATACCTGGACAACGATTTGGCTTTGGCACCTTGGACACTCTTGCTCACCGGTTACAGACCTTGGACTGCCCCTGGACTTCGCCTGGCCTGGCCCCAGCTCGTGACAGCGCCCCTGTGTGGGGCCACTCTAGGCATTTCCTGGAAAACTTTGGTTTTCCCAGGCTCTATAGCCATTTGGTAGGTAAAAACTCTATGGTACCTATTATACCATAGAGTTTCCCTCCCAAATGGCAAGAGTGTCCAGGAAAACCATAGAGTTTTCCAGGAAACAGCTAGAGTGACCCCACACAGGTACCACCATTTTGATGACGTCACTTCCGGGTGACGTCATCGCGCCAGTGATGTAAGGGGAGGTTCCCCCCACTGGGCCAATGTGGGCTGGTGGGTTAGGAACCTCCTGGGTGGGGGATTTACCACCTGGACCGGGGGCTTGGCAGCCCTAATAGATGCCCAAAGTGGAACAGGGAGTGGAGGTCTGTGGATCTCTTGGGCTGGAGCACATCTTGTTAGATTTTTTCCTTTGCTATCAAGTCACAGCTGATTTATGGCAACTCCATAGAGTTTTCAAGGCCAGAGATGTCCAGAGATGGTTTGCCATTTTCAGCCTCTCCCTAGCAAATTTGGGCTTCCTCGGTGGTCTCCTATACAAATACTAACCAGCTCTGGCCCTGCTTAGCTTCTGAGATCTAAAATTTATGGATTACTGCTTTTTTTTTTTGGTGATAATGTGTGGTTGCTAATATCAGATAAGGTTAAGAAGCTCTTGGTAGGCATGGATTTAGGAGTTACATTGCAGTAGCCAATTTTTTTGCTTATGTAATTAAACCTAAGGAACTTCAGACATGATAACTGGTTGGTTATTTAAATTACTTCTTTTTTTGTCTAGGGCTTTTTTTGAGCAGGAACACACAGAAACACAGTTCTGGCTGGCTTGGCATCAGGGGGTGTGGCTTAATATGCAAATGAGTTCACGCTAGGCTTCCTCAAGCCCTGTGTGAAACTATGGTGGTGTTATGCGATGTGGCCTAATACACAAATGAATTCCTGCTGGGCTTCTTCTACAAAAAAAGCCTGGTTACAAACTACTACATCAATGGGGCAAGGTATAACAGGCAACATGGAAGGCTATAAGATGAGGCAATATGTGAGAAACAGCGGATTGCAGGTCACTTGACTATGGTACTCTTGACCCTGAGAGTGATCACATGCGCATATCTGGTTTCCCTGCCCAACTCATCCCTCCCTCGTGTTGTGACAGTTCCCAAATGGCACCTTGCAAATAGATACCGGCAAATTCCTGGTGGCAGTGGCAGAGTCAGTGAGGTGCTTCCATGGTGGGCTACTGTCCATGCAATTGGCCTGGGCACAGCATGGAAATGCAGGAGCAATGCAATTGCTCCACTCTGCACATTTCCAGAGCCACAGTCAGTGGTCACAGCCCCTTGCCAATGTCATGGGATGTTTCTGGCTGTGCAGCCACCATCTGATCATCGCAGTGCATCTCAATCTCAAGTGGCTTTTTAAAAGCTGAGAGACTGCCGCGACAACCTGCTGGTCTGCTTGCACCCCCTGTTTCACCTAGTAAAATTTTCTTGTGGTTCATGGGCTGGAAACAAAGATAATATAAGAAAAATGGAGTAGCTAATAAATACATTAGTTTCTGAAATAAAAAGACTTAATACAAAAGGTTAAAGATTCCGTGGTTTCCCTTGAAGTAAAATTTCTGAAATGAGCACTCATTGCATAAAAATAATTGCATATACAGACGACTTCAAAGGAATTAGACTGTAGTAACTTGGCGTAGGATTGCACTGTAAGTCACTAGAACATTTAACAGTGAGCCTGTAGATCAGAAGAACAATAAAAATTCCCTATGATGACAGCAATGAAAGAGATTTTAAAAAATGCTACGCTGGGAAGTAATAATGGGCAAATTCAATTGCCCAAATAATAACTATGTTCTGCTATGACTTTAATCTGTTAAGAAAGGCAATTTATTGACAACAGAACTAATTACTTTCTGGGGCACACTAAATGAAAGGGCACCTTTGACTAAGTCTTAAGTAACACACTGGGGCTGGTTCAAAATTGAGCCACTAAACAGTGACCTATCTTATAATTAAAGTTCAACACTTCTGTTGGAAGGATTATATCATAAACTAGCACAGTGACATTCTACCTCTTAATGATTTTTTTTAAAGGAAGAAATCTAGTCGGATGGAGCCTGAAGATGCAATATTAAATGAACCCATAGAATAATTTTAAAAAGAAAGCTATATAAGCATGTGGTTTTAGAACTGCAGAAAGTTTGCATGCCAAAACTTAAGAAAAGAAAGATGAAAAAAATATTATACATGGAAATATGATTCGGTCAGAATAGGCTATGAAGAGTCAACAGATCTGGGAGTACTTAGATCATTACCATCAAGCTTGGTCACCTCAGCCGTGTACAAAAGGATGCCAATATTTGTGTTGGCACAACTTGGCTTTGACTGAAGTTTTGCGTTTACCTCCTTTGGCTTTAAAACAAGGACTCTAGACATTTGTATCTGACAACTGTCTTGCTTCTCTAATTGGCTTTCTGGTGCTGATCCTGACCTATCTCTGAAAAAAGTTGCTAATTGAAGTTGGCGAAGATAAATTTGCCCTTACCAGGATAGCCCAGGCTAGCCTGGTCTTGTCAGATCTTGAAAGCTAAGCAGGGTCAGTTAGGAGATCACCAAGGAAGCTGGCAAACCACCTCTTTTCATCTCTCACCTTGAGAACTTTATGGTTGTGACTTGACAGCAAGTGAGCAAGAAAGAATAGTTAAAGAGGATAGGACTGAGGGTAACCAAGGATGGTTCACTTCTTCAGGATTTGCTGTCGATATGGTGAAGTGGAAATACATCAACCATGGAAGCTGTGTACAGATGTTCAGTTTTGAAGCTCCAAACGGTGTGTATCAGAAATGCACACTATGCGTGATCCTCCCAATATGATATTAATAATTATTGTTTGCATTTTATGTGAAAGGGAGAATATTGTGTTTTACATGTTTGTATAGCTTTGGTATGCACAAACTGAACCCACATTTTGGAGGAAAATTGTTTGCATGTCCCATAGGTTTACATATGGAAAATGCACATATTGCCCCATTAACACAAAATAGTAACAGTGTGTATCAGGAGGTTTCTCTCCATGTCACATATGCTCCCATTATGTATGGTTAGAGCATCAAAACCAAACATCTTTGTTTCTCTTCCTTTCCTTTGTTGAATTTCTTGAGTATTAGATTGTAAATTCTTTGGGGCAGGGACTTGTTTTCTGTAAAGTCTCATGTGAATCTGTGGCGTTCTGTAAATAAACAAGTAAAAGCAGTGAGGGAAGGGAAAGATGGGATTAAATGCTAAAAAGATGATTCCCTCCCTCCCTCAAGTCCATTCATATGGATGGGGAGGGGGTTGTAAAAGGAACAGGGCTGTAGCATAACAGGGGATTTTTCAGGAGGAAGCTTTTTTTAGAAGGAACAGGACCGTAGTGTACTTCAAATGTTCCTTGAATGTATTATCCTGCTCTGACTACATTATCTTATACTTCTGTAATAACATTTTCTGCATTTTTAAATGATATTTCTGATACCTTGGTGGTGGGGGGTTTTTTTGCATTATTTCCCTAACTTTGCCATTTTTGCACTATTTCCCTAAACTTTTGTAATCCTGCGGCATTGCTCACTGCATGTCTTATGTTGTTGTTTGATGACATTGGGTGTTTTCGCACTCACGTTTTACTGGCGCCACGATCCTCCTGACGCCGGCGAATCTGCATGGATTTCGCACCAGAAGCGCCGGCGCACCCAGAAGCGCCGGCTACTTCCGTCGCTAAGCCAGCGCAAACGTTTTCCTGCATCTTTGCGATTTCCGTTTGCGCTGGCTTAGCGACGGAAGTAGCCGGCGCTTCTGGGTGCGCCGGCGCTTCTGGTGCGAAATCCATGCAGATTCGTCGGCGTCAGGAGGGTCGTGGCGCCAGTAAAACGTGAGTGCGAAAACGGCCATTGTTTTATATTGATCCAAATAGGCTGCGGTGTTGGTCTGAAGTAGTAAAACAAACATGGTCTTAAAGGTGCAATCAACTCCTATTTTGTTCTACTATTGTTTTATATTGTGTGATCTGATGCCTCCAAGAGAGAAAGATGAACTGCAAATAAAGTTAATAAAAATGAATTCTCTTACTGTTTTCATGCACTTTCCTTGGTTCAAGGTGCACAGCTCAGGTGTCAGTGAGATTGCAAAAGCTACTCCGCCTTGTGTCAGGGAGAGAGAGAGAGAGAGAGAGGAAAAAAGTAGCAAGAGAAACAAAAGGATGCTCAGGCTTTCCCATTCAGAAGCTTGCTCTGAGCCAGCCTGCAGCATTGTGAAGCCCCTATTTGCAAGAAGCCCTTACTGCCATGTGCTCCTCTTTCTCCAACATGAGGCACAGCAGTTGTGGTGAGAGAGTGGGAGAGTGATTTAAAGAGAGAAATCCCTTCTCCAACCTGTCAACAGGGTGGTGGAGCATTGAGAGCCATACAATGTGCGTGAAAGAGCAACATGTGGCTTCTGAGCCACAGTTTGGCCACCCTGGTCTGGTTTCACCAGTTTTACAGCTGGAAGTAAATGTACCTGAGAAAAATTGGTATTGGTACCACCTGCAGGATTATGGCATTACAGGGGCTCTCATTAAATATGAGGAATATGTGCTTTGGTGATTGATTTAGAGGTCTAATAGGGTTACCATATTGGAACTTTGCAAGCTTCCAGCTTTTCTAGAGGGGTGGAGCACTTCTTCTTAGTTACTGGGTCAAAGACTTTAAGATGTGCATGTGTAAGATAAATCTTGCAGCATCCCCCAAAACAGAAGAAGAAGACCGCAGATTTATACCCCGCCCTTCTCTCAGAACTGCTTACAATCTCCTTTATCTTCTTCCCCCACAACAGACACCCTGTGAGGTAGGTGGGGCTGAGAGAGCTCTTACAGCAGCTGCCCTTTCAAGGACAACTCTTGCAAGAGCTATGGCTGACCCAAGGCCATTCCAGCAGGTGCAGGTGGAGGAGTGGGGAATCAAACCTGGTTCTCCCAGATAAGAGTCGGCACACTTAACCACTACACCAAACTGGCAGGTTTAATTAAACCAAGGTTTATTTTTTTAGCAGACACAAAGAGTACAGATGTGCAGGGAAAATATAAAGAGCAAAATTTTGATTCCAACTTGATTCTTGCTCCAGATGACACACAGAAGGCAGTAAAGTAGCAGTGTGAAATAGATTCTTGGATCTGAGTTTATTATGATGACCCTTGACAAAACAAACCCCCTTTGCACAAACAAGAGCTGTCTTTGGGAGATGGTGGCTACAGCTTTGTTAACATGCAGAACTGTTGATCAGGTGCCTCATCTTGAAGATTTGGATATTTTTTAAAAAATTATTTATTGCAGGGCTTTAAGGAAGGGGCCCTCTTTAAATATGTATGATGAACCATCAAAAATAAGGCTGGTGTGCTCTCAATAACCAATTTTGTGAAGGAATCTTGATGTTGTGATAGCCTGTGCTATTTGTAGCTTCCTGAGGGCTGACAGTTTCATGCATAAATAAACATTTTAACTGTATTACAAATCAACAAGAATGTATGAAGCCAGACTATCTTATGATCAATGTCAGTAAGACGTTCTTTTTCTTATGATGTGTGTGTGCGTGCACACATTAGATCTTGCAAAAGGACAGGATACTTAGAAGGAAAGCATGGGGAACAGTAACATAGAGCACAAACTCTGCAGATAGTCTCCAACCCAATCTCAAGTCTTCCCCTCTATTATAGTATGAATTCTCAGGTTAATTTCCACTCTGCCTTTCCCCCCTTCAGAGTGGTAAGCTGCAGTACTGCAGTCCAACCTCTGCTCCTGACCTAAGTTTGATCCCAGCAGAAGCTGGGTTCAGGTAGCTGGCTCAAGGTTGACTCAGCCTTCCATCCTTCTGAGGTCGGTAAAATAAGTACCCAGCTTGCTGGGGGTAAAGTGTAGATGACTGGGGAAGGCAATGGCAAACCCCCCATTAAAAAAAAGTCTGCCAAGAAAACATCGTGATGTGATGTCACCCCACGGGTCGGTAACGACTTGATGCTTGCACAGGGGAATATCTTTGTTGTTGTTCAGTCTCACAGTCAAATCTGACTCTTTGTGACCCCATAGACCAAGTCACGCCAGGTCCTCCTGTCTTCTACTATCCTCCAAAGTCTGCTCAAATTCATGTTTACCTTTTGCTAACTCTCAGTTGCTCTAAGCATTCCATGCTTATGAAATTCTGTGGGGCCTGTAAGGCTGAAATGTTCTGCCAGGTGTTCAATTGAGGAGAGCGATGGTTTCCATCTTGGCTAGCACCCTCTCCTGCTCTCTACATTTGTGTTAATCCTCCCCATCCCCACAAAGTAGCTGGCAGCCTGAGTAGGGGATTAATTCATTTGCCATCTTTTAAAAATGAGTTGTTTGTTATTGTTATCATGATTTTATATGTGTATGTTTTTACTCATGTTGTACATCACCCAGAGTCCTTCAGTAGCAGGGATTGGGTGATTCATAAATTTAAACAACAACAACAATCATCATCATCTCCTGGAGCATGTTCAGACCTCCTCATAAGGCCATAAAAATTACACAGCCATATTTTCTGCATACCTGGAGAGTCTCCAGGTTACAGAGACCTCCTAGCTTGTTGGTGAGTGTCCTGGTTTTCTGTTTTCATGATTGGCAAGAGTGCTGGCCACTTTTCTATTAGACATAGTGATATGGAAAGAAGGTGTCACATTCTGATCTCTGAGTGCCAGTTTAATGTAGTGGTTAAGTGTGTGGAGTCTTATCTGAGAGAACCAGTTTTGATTCCCCACTCCTTCATATGCATCTGCTGATGTGATCTTGTCAGTCACAGGTTCTTGCAGAGCTGTTCCTCTCAAGGGCAGTTTCTGTTAAGAGCTCTCTCAGCTCCACCTACCTCACAGGGTGTCTGTTGTGGGAGGGGAAGGGAAAGGAGATTGTAAGCCGCTCGGAGGCTCCTTCAGGTAGTGAAGGGCGGGGTATAAATCCAATCTTCTCCTCCTCCTCAAAATAAAATAAATCATTATGAACCCTACACAAGAAAAGAGTTTTGTGGTGCTTTAGAGACTAAATTTTACTCCAGCATAAACTTTCATGGATTAGAAATGGCCTCAAATCCATGAGAGGATTTTTTTTTTTGCTATCTAGTTGCAGCAGACTTATGATCAAATGAGATAGGGCTAGCCTAGGCCATCCAGTTCAAGGCCAGTGAAAGTTTATCATGGAATAAAAATTTGTATGTCCTTAACATGCTACAATACTCCTTATTTTGGCAGGAAGCCTTGCTAGGAAAAAATACACATTACTGTGGATCAGGACTAAAGTTTGTCAAGTTTCCAGTGTAACTTTGGTAGTTTCAGAGCCTGGTTTTTTAAATGTTGTATAAAAACCAAGGGAATTGTTGTTGGGGAACATCTTGCCAACTGAACAACATTTCAACTTTTTCTTTTCTTTATGTCTCCTTCCTGCCTGTGCTGAAGGAGGTGTGAGCCAAGACTGAAATATAGCTTGTTCTCTTTATTCATTCATTTGTTCATATATGGCATATTTTCCTCCTCTTATTGTAAGCTGTTCTGGGTCCCTTCAGGGAGAGAAGCTGGATATTAAAACAAACAAACAAATACATTTTAAAAATAAATTTTAAACTTTTAAACAAACAAACCATCTTGGGAAATGGAACATCTGTCAGCATATCCCCCAATATTTCAGTTGTCACAGGGATCTGTGTGGGAGAAAGCATCCCCCAAGTTATGGGCTGCAAACCTATTTAAGATGAAACTTGGCATTCTTTGCCTACTTATCAGTCTGCCTTACATTTCCCAGTATGCTTTGCTACTGGATGCAGCATTGGCTTTATGTGAATAACACTCTTCAAGTGTCAAGGCTGTGGTCTTTTCGTCTGCCAAAATACAAACTTGCTTTCAAGAGGGATTCTTCCTTTTGACCTTTATAATTATTCCTGTTCAATCTTTCTTCGTGTTATTTTTCCTTCCCCCCCCCCACATTCCCCCCCTTCAAACTCCTGCACTCCTCTCCAGAGTATTAGGGATGTGAGTGAAATTGATGACTAGAACGTCTCGAGTCTTTATGATGATGAATGACTTTCACTGCCAAAGCTTTTATTGTCTGTGATTTGGGAAGAAGGGGGAACTGATTTATCATGGCTCACTGTCATGGCATTTAATACAGTTATAAATCCTGACGTCACCCACTCTCCAGTAGAATGAACTACTCTGGCTGGCTCTCCCTCCCCTCCTTTCACCCCCCCCCATCTTCATTAAACTTTTATAGATTCTCCCTTTCCACTGCTCTTGGCTTGACTGTCACTATTATACTCATCAGAGGGCAGCGTTCAGACTATAATTTAAAAGCATGGGAGTCCCCAACAGCCAAAATTTCTACCAGATGCTCAAGAGGGGAGGCAGAGAGTGGTGGGAAGAGGTGGAGCAAGGGATCACATCAAATGGCTGATTACACAGGGCTTTCTCTCATTGCGAAAGCTACCGTGGGATTTCTGCAGTGTGAGACAGCACTAGGAATGTGTAGAACTCATGCAGCCGCGTCTCACAGGCCCAAGTGTGGTGTTAGTCACTAGATTGGCAATCTATTAGGCATTTGAAATTTGCTCTGCTGTCATTGATGGAAAGTAACTTTAAAAAGTAACTGCAGCTCTAATGATGGCAAGCAGCTGATACAAAGAGGCTTGAGGAGAATGATGCAGGCTTCATTCAGACATCAGAACCAGGCCCAGTTAAGCCAAGAATCTGCATGAACATGGCTTGTTGACAACAAGCTGTTGTCATGGTTATATGTACACCTCCTTCAACTCTGATCTTGGGTCAAAACTTATTCCGGTTTCCTGTGACATAATTCAGGAAGTCCAGGGAATTTGAGTTTGTTTACCCCTCTCCCCTCTCCCACCAAAACCCCCCTGGATCTTAAACTAAAATTTAATTAGGGTTTGTAGAATCTTTCAGGCTCAAGTGCCATGTTCTACTGGAGAAAGTTTTTCTTCCAGACGTTTCGTTCTCGGCTGCGGAGAACATCCTCAGTGGCGTTGCAGCCGGAGCAGGTGCTCCGTGCAACGCCACTGAGGATGTTCTCCGCAGCCAAGAACGAAACGTCTGGAAGAAAAACTTTCTCCAGTAGAACACGGTACTTGAGCCCGAAAGATTCTACAAACCCTAATGATGTTACCAGCCGTGAAAAACTGAAATCTTTGATAAAATTTAATTCATGTATAGAACTCCAGTTTATGGGTGTAAACAGATTCTGATTCACCAAGATGTCTGTATTCCTATGGCATGGGGAATCAGAATTTGCTTCAAATGAGGAATCATGTTTCATATGAGGAAGGAGCAGAGTAGTGACATAAATTAGCTATGTTATAGACAAATGTTGACTTAATTGAAACTTGCTGTGATACATTAGTGTTACTGAACAAATATGTCTCATCTTATAATGTGTTAAAAAAAAGTGAAAACAAAATGTGTGACCGACTTGATGGTTTTATGTTTCATAGGGCTTTAGAATTCTCTCTTTTTTGGTTGTCATTCAAACATGATTAATTTTTTCCCTTATCAAATATAGGGCTGCCAGGTTACCCACTTTGACAACCTCCTGCCCTTCATCCTCTGCCCCCACTGCTGCTCTAGTAAGCAGTAGGAACAAATAGGGAGGGGGGAATGATATTACATAATACTACAATTTACCTGGAAGTGATATCACTGCTTTTTGCCATCTTCTAGGAATCCTTCTAATCTCTATGGTCAACCATAGAGATGGGGGAGGGAGATCTAGGGCATCACATGATGCAGTGGCACCACTTCCAGTTTTTCAGCCAGCAGTGATATCACTGTGTCATGCAAAGTGGTTCACGCCTGTTTGTGCCCCTCATGCCAGCCCACCCCCTCCACCCCCCATTGCCACTCAAGGGCTGGCAGTCCTAAGTACTTGAACATTATCTTGTTCTTGGAAATTCAAAATCTGAAAAATGCTCAGTTGTCTGAAATTAAACATTATAATAGTTTGGCAACTAAATTTGTTGTTGTTTGATGGGTGTTCACCAGCTGCTTTAGGGGAAATTATTTCTATTTCAAGTTCAATAGCTGATAACAATTATATTTTCAAAAGCATTTACCAGCTGCAAAATCATAACTCTTTAGTATCAGAATTATCAGTAACTGTTCTGTACATTATGTTCTGTAATGAGTCAGGCCAAGTTTCTTAAGACCCAACTTTTTTTCTGTGCAGCCACATAGCAGCTGTGGAAAACAGCATTTTAATGTCTACTAGTCTGGGGGTGCATGTGGACAGAATACTGCATATATTGAATTTAGGGCATACCATCCTCTGGTTGGGGTTAGATGCTATTAATCCCAAAGTTACAGAAAACAAAACCTCACATAATCAAGTAAAAAAGATTTCACACCCAGGTATGCACAGCCATTTGGTTTGGGTCTCATCTGATGCAATAATATAGTAAAGACTGCTGGTACATAAGAGATCTTATGGTTTACCTAGAGTGATAATAACCAGCAATCAAACTTGCATAGTGTTTGTTCATGGAGTCTGAACAGTTCTTTTATTAACTGTTTGCATCTGACAAACAACAAGTGAATGCTGTATATAAACCAGAGGTTGGCTATTTGATGTCCAAACAGTCTATATGACTGTGTGCAGGGCTTTTTTGTAGAAAAAGCCCAACAGGAACTCATTTGCATATTAGGTCACAACCCCTGGTGCCAAGCCAGCCGGAACTGCGTTCTTGTGCATTCCTGCTCAAAAAAAAGCCCTGGATGCCTGCATTTCTTCTTTAGCACATGAAAACCAACTTAGGGATGGCAATTTTTGTGGGAAAACCTTGCAAGGGAAATAATTAAATAGTCCCTGTATTCCTTTAAATTGCAGCATCCATGGCTTTATTCTGTTAAAAGTATTGCTAGGAAAATTATTTATTTGATCTTGTATTTCAATATAATTTGGAAGGTGCACAAGGCAAGCAGCAATAAGGAAAACAGCAATCCAGATGAAAATTGGATTTGCCTGATGTGGTAAATGTTTGTGCTACACAGAATGGGCCCAGGCCAGGACTGCCAATCCTCAGGTGGGGGCAGGGGATCCACTAGTTTGGAGGCCCTCCCCCCACTTCAGGGTCATCAGAAAGCCGGGGGGAGGGAAATGTCTGCTGGGCACTCCATTATTCCCTATGGAGTCCGATTCCCATAGGGTATAATAGAAAATTGATCTGTGGGTATCTGGGGCTCTGTGGGGGGGGGGCTGTGTTTTGAGGTAGAAGAACCAAATTTTCAGAATAGTATCTGATGCCTCTTCCCAAAAGACCCTCTAAATTTCAAAAATATTTGACCAAGAGGTCCAATTCTATGAGCCTCAAAAGAAGGTGCCCCTGTCCATTATTTTCAATGGAGGGAAGGCATTTAAAAGGTCCCTTTAAATGTGATGGCCAGAACTCCCTTTGGATGACCAGAACTCCCTTTGGAGTTCAATTATGCTTGTCACAACCTTGCTCCTGGCTCCACCCCCAAAGTCTCCAGATATTTCTTGAATTGGACCTGGCAATTGGAGCGGAGTACGTCAAAATAGTAATAAAATCACAATAAAATTACAATGACTTCATAATAAAACCAATTACAACATTTTGTAAAGTGCAAGAGGATGGTCCAGCAGGATGATATAACAGAATACTATAGCAAGATGGTATTAAAGAATGGCAAATTGGTACTACAGACTAGCACAAAAATAGTACCACAAGACAGTGCAGTAGGAGGAGGCCAACCGATCAAATAGATAGATGCCTGCTGCCTCATCCAAAAACCTGGTGGAACAGCTCCGTTTTAAAGGCCCTACAAAAGGCCAGCAAGCCAGGTAGGGTCTGGATCTCCATAGGGAGCTGATTCCACCTGGTAGAGGCAAGACGGGCATCTCTTGGGCCGGGGACTGTCAGAAGATCTTGGGAGGCCGAACAAAGCGACCTCCGGGGCGTATATGGCAAGAGACGGTCCTGTAGGTATGTTGGTCCCAGGCTGCACAAGGCTTTGAAAGTCAAAACTAGCACCTTGAAACGGATCTGGTACTCTATCTGGTACCTTTCCCACCTACAGTAAGACCTACAGTATTCCTGGTTACTGCAGGTCGACAGAGGCTGCGTTTATAAGAGAAACAACATAACTAATTAAAACATGCATTCAGATCCAAGGCAATTAAACTGCTTTTGAGGTATGGGAAAAACTCACATCTTTTATTTCCTTCTTCACTCATTTCTCAACTGGATTTGGTTGGCCAAAAGCCTAAAATTGGTAATCCCTTTCCCCCCTCTGCTTTGTCACTTATTTTTTGCGTTTTGTTGACCAAAAATGGAGGCATTTCTTAATTCTCAGGGGGAACTGTGTCTTAAACGTGTGAAGAGGGGGTTGCTTAAGCAGTAATTCTTTAGGCAGAACCATCATGCATGCAAATCAGATGTTAAGGCTCAGGGCTAAGTATAATCTTTCCAGACCCTAATATTAAAACCTCTGTTCATTGCATTTAAAATTATCCTGAATTCTGATGTCTCTCAATTCCAAATTAATTCCAGAGATGCAGATCATAAATATTGATTTTTGTGAAATAGGAAATTTAACATGGGATTAACTCCTCTGTGAAATAAACCAATTGAAGTTTTCATTCCCAAGGCTGTTGTTGTTACTTTAATCATTGACTTATAATATATCTCTCTGGTTCATAATTCTGTCTCTATGTCTGTATTATGGAGCATTTCTTTGGTGAATTCTTTATGCTAATTCATAAATCTGAATGCCTATTCATTTTAGTGTCCCTTGCCTGTCCATAAGCATACTCCTGTATGAAGTTAAAGCAAGTACCTGGTTTAGTAGGGAATTGGGTTGCCAAGTCTGTATTGGAAAATACCTGGAGACCAATGTTCCATCTAAGCTGCAGAGTCTTGTGAGCAAAAAGTTTGTGAGCTACTGGCATTAAAGTTGAGAGCTACTGGCATTAAAGTTGTGAGCTATTGCATAAATTAGTGTGCTCCGGGGTCATCCTTCCTGAGCTAAGACAAAAATGTGTGAGCTGGAGGCTAAAAATCTGTGAGTTAGCTCACGCTACCTCAGCTTAGAGGGAACATTGCTGGAGACTTTGGGGGTGGATTCTGGAGAGGGTAGGGTTTGGGGAGAGGAAGGGCCTCTGCATGATACAATGCCATATAGAGTCCACCCTTCAAAGCAGCTATTTTCTCCAGGCGAGCTGATTGCTGCCAGCAGGACATCAGTTGTAAGAGCAGGAGATCTCCAGGCCCCACCTGGAGGCTGGAAACCCTAGTAAGGAACATACGTAAAGGCAACATCTTATTTTAAACTATCAGGGCCAAATTAGATATAGCAGGACCATTATTAATGCATCGTTCATATGTAAATTGTGTGTGTTTAACTTTCACTAAATCTTCCGCACCTTACTCCCTTAAGCTGGAAAAGCAACTTTGGCAGACATTGCAACTCAAAAAAAAAAAAAATGGTACCCAGAATTCCTGTGAGGTCTCAGCATCTTCTTGGGGAGTTGCTAAGCAACATCCCAAATATTCCCTGCCTTGCTAGCAGCAGTGCAAAGGGGGGTATGAAGCCGGACTAGAGTTGCCAACTTCCTGGACCTGGAGTTCTCTCAGAATTACAGTTGATGTCCAGACTACAGAGATCAGTTCCCCTGGAGAAAATGGCAGATTCAGAGCATGAATATGGCATACCATAGATTGGAGTCCCCACTATGGTGCCTGTGGATGCCATAACATAAGAACGTAAGAGAGAAGCCATGTTGAATCAGGCCAGTGGCCCATTCAATCCAACACACTGTGTCACACAGTAGCCAAAAACCAGGTGCCATCAGGAGGTCCACCAGCAGGGCCAGAACTCCAGAAGCCCCCAAGCACCAAGGAGTCCAATAGCACCTTTCCTGGCTCCCGCCAATTAGAAATTAGGTAGAGACATGTGAAGTTCTTGCCCAGCATGGCTTCTGATTAGCCACTGGAGATCTGATTGGCTGTGAAGGATAAAGTAACATTGTTTTAGCTGCAGCTGGTTTTATTTTCTCTCATTCCTCTTTCTAGCATATTTTTAAAATCACCCCTCTTCTCGTCTGCACTTGGGCTTTCTATGTGTATGTGTGTATGTATGTGCATGTATGCCTTCTGTAGCAGGGAATTGGTCTTTGCCTCTGTCAGTGCCAGGTTAAACCCTGTGGAGGCAATCAAATCTTGGAGGACCCCTGGCAAATTATCTCAGAATTGGAGCCCCTGACCACCACCCACAGCCTCTGCGGCAGCTTGCAGGCACCTTCTCAAAAACCCCTTTGACAAACCTGTGGGGGAGAGGCACAGAGAGGCAAACTTGGTAAGGATGCCAGCAGCAGCCGCACCAGGCAATTGGGGCAAAGAGCAGTTCAGTTGTTGGCTGCGTGTGCAGGCTGGGAGAGCTGCAAGAAGGGGGGAAATGGGGGAGGCAGCCTGGGGCCCCTAAAGGTGTGAGGACCAATAGGCCAGTGCCTACTTGGCCTGTTAATCCAGCCCTGGCCCCTGCCTCCTTTGTCAGTCATCTTGTAGTTGCATCCACACAGTCTTTTGTAAGAATTTCATAGGTGCACTGCCCACAGGCTTAAAAAGGTTGGGGATGCCAGCAATATATTCTAAGCGAAATCCTTCCTCAGATTCTCCCTTCTGCAGGCACTGACACTCAAGTCTTTTTCTGAGGCCTAAGTTGGCAACATTAACCTTGGACCCCATCTCAGTGATCTCTAGGTTTGCCAACTCCAGATTGGGAGGTAGCTGGAGATTTGGAGGATGGAGCCTGAGGAAGGTAGGGTTTGTGGAGCACGGGCAGGGGGGACTTCCATGGGATATAATGTTATAGAGTCTTTTCTTCTTTAGCAGCCATTTTTTTTCAGGTGAACTGATCTCTGTCACTTGGAGATCAAGTTTAATCCCAGGAGATCTTAAGATATCATCTGGAGGTTAGAACCACAGAAGTAGCAATGAAATGCAAAAATAGACTGTGATTAATTAATAATACAAATTAATTTTCAAATTATAATCTTATTCATAAATAATGTCAAAGATCACAAATTCATTCCAAATTCAGTGCAACAATGAACACATTCCTGTAAATTGATACAAAGTGTCTCATATAAGTCCAAATAAACTCATTCCATTAATAAAGTGCTTGTGCTGTGTCTTCTTCCATATAATAAATGTGAAAAAATTTTAAATCATGTAATGGGGCGTCCATTACAAGATTCTTTTCCTATGTAGAGGCTGCAGGGAGGAAAAAGGAGATGGAAAGCTGAACTCAGAGGGGCAGATAAAAGTAGGTTGATGGTTGGCTGGGAAGAAGATAGGGTTGCTAGCTCCAGGTTGGGAAATTCCTGGAAAGGGAAATTCCTGGAAATTCCACATTTAAGGAATGGAGCCTGGAAAGGGTGGGGTTTGAGGAGTGGGACCTCAGACTGGTACAATGCAATCGACTCTACCCTTCAAACCAGCCATTTCCTCCCGGAGAACCATTGTTGCCAATATCCAGGTGAATAGAATATTTTTAAGGATTACAGCACAAGTAAAATATAGAAAATATTTTTTTGGCTGTAATAGCATTTTCCAAAATACCCTGTTTTAAACCCAGTTAGTGATCTGCAGTTGAGAGCTGGAGATCACTCAAAATTACAACTTCTATCCAGATGGTAGAGATCAGTTCCCCTGGAGAAAATTGTGGACTCTGTGTCGTTATTCCCTGCTGAGGTTGGTTTCCTCCTTCTTTGGTCCCCACTGTAGAGAAAGACTGTCCATTTCCTGCAGGGAGCGGGGAGGAGATGGAAAGCTGAAGTCAGATCAGTTCTCCTACAGAATATAGCCACCTTGAGGCACATACTCTATGGTGTACCATAACACAACCATGCCAGGCCTCCCCCCCCAAAAAAAACCCAAACAAACCCAAAACAGCTCACACCACAAGCAGACACTGATGCTAAGCTCCACAAGGCCAAATACAACAGGAAAAGGTGGCAACAGCACACTGCAGACAAAAGAAATGTTGAGCTTCAGTGTCTGCATGATTGCTGTCATGCTGTGACAGCACAGCAAATTGACGCTGAGTGCCCAAGACCAGGGCACTTGCCCAGAGCCTCTTTCAAGAGCCTGTTGTATTTATTCTCACAACTGGCCTTATTCCTAGTAAAATAATAAGTAGTTTATTTTCATGTTTCCATTGTAGTGAAAAGTCTCAGATTTAGGAGGCATCAGTTCCATTTTGTAACTTATGCTGCTGTGCCAAGCGAAGGATACCTTTCTGGCTTCTAAAATGCTTTAACTGCATTCATTTGCCATTAGAGCATCCAATAAAATACATGCTACTAGACAATGTGTATAATAATCCTGATCTGGAATATAGTCATTTAAGTCTTCAATTTTTAAACATGCCATTCTGTCCTCTACTACAGTAGTCTCTTTCCCTCATTTTGTCATTTCAGCTAAACTAAAGTTTGTTGTGCTCATACTTGTATTAGTCCAGTACATTAGTCCAATATAATTCCAATGTACACATTCATCACTAAAGGTTGTGGCAATGTGGTGACTTGCAACTATGAATCATCCATCCAAATATCACAGACAAAACATACATATGACCTCACAGCTACCTCAGATACAATGCCATTGAATGGTGGTAAATTCACATTTTTTTTTATGGTTGCCATCAAGTTACAGCTGACTTATGGCAACCCAGTAGGGTTTTCAAGGCAAGAGACATTCAGAGCCAAATAGACGTTCAAGGGTGGCTTGCCATTGCCTACCTCTGTGTCACATCTCTGGTATTCCTCGAGGTCTCCCATCCAAATACCAGCCAGGATCAACTCTGCCTAGCTTCTGAGATCTGACGAGATTGGGCTATCCTAGGCTATTCAGTTCACATAATCAATACAAATCAAGTTAGAAGCATTTGTTTGCGCACCAGCTCTACCTAACATGTTGACTTCTCCATAGATTGTCCCCTATATAAACATACTTTCCCTCTCATTAGGATAACACTGTAAAAAACAAACAAACATGAAGATGAATTTTTTTTAAAAAAAATATTGCTGGTAAACGACTGGTGCTTCCACAGGGGACTACCTTTACCTTTTACCTTTTTACTGTTCAATGAAGAAAATCTAGCAGAACTGTCAAGTTTTTCTCATTTTCTGTCATCTCCAGTAAGGTGGTCCCAAAAAGTGTTAGAAACATGGATTATTCAATATGCCAACAAATGCTCTGATTGGGATTATCCGTCCATGTTGAATAATTTTTAAAGAATGAGAACCTTGAGCAGATTGAATGACTTTTGGTGGCTCAATTAAGAGTTAATTGCTCCAGAATGCCTCTCTATCGTTAGTTGTATTCTGCAGATCAGAATAGTAAGAGACTTTGGAAGTTCATATAACAAGTGGGAGGTTATCTTTTGCTGTCTTTGCAGCTTCCGAATACTGGCAGAGAGATACTGGGAAGATGTCCTTAAAGCGCCTGCTGAGCTGCTCTTATTAAAAGTATCGCTGTGCCACTGAAAAAGAAACAACAATAGAGGGGAATATGTTGCTCCGGCACGCATTAAGAGCACTGATCAAACCACATGAGATCCCATTTCGGGCATAATGTGCATCAGAGGGCAAAATTAGATTGAGAAGTAAATGGAGCCTAAAATTTCCATAGCTTTATCCGTCAAAAAGCTGTTTCATTGCATGGTTTTAATTCTCTTAGTTCTTCCATTCACTGCATATAGCATGCTGGCTACAGTACATTTCAGAAATAATGGGGTGAAAAAAACCCATCTTTAATTTGGCACCGGTGGTGAGGTGCATCAGGGCAGTTCAACACTGAAATGGAAGAAGGTATGAAATAAGCAGGGTATATGCCACAAAAGGAGAAAATGGCCCTTCCCCAGAAGTTTGCTCCCATTATTAATGTTTTATGTCTTTGGAGGTTATTCATTGGATTAAATTTTCATTTCATTCCTTGATTGCAAAGCTCAGGGAAGAACATAGACCTTATTTAGTAAGAATATATATATTTTTTTAATTCAAGATCACAGTTTTTGGTAAGACTTATTTATTTTTAGGACTTTTCAACCAATCTTCATAATGTGAGATGTCAAAATGATATCTCAAGTAAGTAGACATATTAATTGATCTTTTTTCCTTTGAAGTTAACTCTTAATCTCTGGTCAAAACTAACTCAAATTGCCAAGCAAAATGGTGATGTGTAGGGAATAATTTCCTTCTAAAATTATTCATAGTTCTTTATAGTTGGCACTCAGTTTTCCCAGAGTGGAGACAGAGAATTATATTATCTTCCTTGAGAATATTTTTAGCGGAAAGATGGTGGAATAATATCCAAGTAAAATTTATGAACTACCTTGTTCTAGAGGGCTTTTTGACAGTCCTTATTTTTAATGTGTTTGTTGTTTTAATACATAGAATAATAGAGTTGGAAGGTACCTCCAGGGTCATCTAGTCCAACCCCCTGCACAATGCAGGAAGCTCACTAATACTTCCCCCTAAATTCACAGGATCCTCATTGCTGTCAGATGGCCATCTAGCCTCTGTTTAAAAATCTCCAAGGGAAAAGAGCCCACCACCTCCCGAGGAAGCCTGTTGCACTGAGGAAATGCTCTAACGTTCTTCCTAATGTTGAGCCGGAAACTCTTGATTTAATTTCAGCCCATTGGTTCTGGTTTTACCTTCTGGGGCTATAGAAAACAATTCCACACCATTCTCTATATGACAACCCTTCAAATCCTTGAAGATGGTGATCATATCATCTCTCAGCTGCCTCCTCTTCAGGCAAAACATGCCCAACTCCTTCAAACTTTCGTCATAGAAATTGGTCTCCAGACCCCTCACCATCTTTGTTGCCCTCCTCTGGACCCGTTCCACATTGTCTACATCCTTCTTTAAATGTGCTGCCCAAAACTGAACACAATACTCCAGTTGAGGTCTTATTAGAGCAGAGTAAAGTGATACTATCACTTCACGTGATCTGGACATTATACTTCTGTTGATACAGCCCAAAATTGCATTTGCCTTTTTAGGCACTACATCACACTGTTGACTCATGTTCAGTGTATGATCCACTAAGACCCCTAGATCCTTTTTGCACATACTACTGCTAAGACAAATCTCCCCCATCCTATAACCATGCATTGGATTTTTCCTAGCTAAATGCAGAACTTTACATTTATCCCTGTTAAAATTCATTTTATTGGTTTTAGCCCAGTTTTCCAGACTATCAAGATCATCCTGTATCCTTTGTCTGTCTTCTACTGTATTTGCAACCCCTCCCAATTTAGTATCATCTGCAAATTTAATAAGCATTCCCTCTATTCCTTCATCCAAATCATTTATAAAGATGTTGAACAAAACAGGTCTCAGGACAGATCCTTGAGGCACTCCACTTGTCACTCCTCTCCAGGAGAATGAGGAACCATTCACAAACACTCTTTGGGTGCAATCTGTCAACCAGTTACAGATCCACCTAATGGTAACATGATCCAATCTACATTTTACCAACGTCAACAAGGATAGTACTTTTTGATAAGAACCTTATCCAAAGCCTTACTGAAATCAAGATAAACTATTTCTACAGCATTCCTGTGATCCAGCAAGGTAGTAACTTTCTCAAAAAAAGAGAGATCAGATTAGTCTGACATGAGAAACCCATGCTGGCTCTTAGTAATCACAGCCATCCTTTCTAAATGTTCCAGGACTGACTGACTGATGATTTGTTCTAAAACTTTTCCAGGTATAGGTGTCAAGCTGACAGATCGGTAGTTACCTGGATCCTCCTTTTCCCCCTTCTTGAAGATGGGGACAACATTTGCCCACCTCCAGTCTTCCGGCACCTCTCCTGTTCTCCAAAAATTCTCAAAAATAATAGCCAGAGGCTCAGAAATTGCATTTGCACACTCTTTGGGTGCAGTTCATTTGGCCCTGAGCACTTAGTTTCATTTAAAGAAACTAGGACCAATTCCACACTTGCCTTATGCCATTCTCACTCTCCTCTTCTCTGTGGGACTTCTGTTGGATTTCATACTATCTGCCCTGGGGCTGCAACTTGCTCCACTTTTTTTCACACAGCAAACAAAATCTTCTAAAATAACTTTCTGTTTGCCACTTGAAAAAGTTGAAGCAAATTGCAGTCCCAGGGCAGATAGTATGAAATCTGATGGAAGCCACACAGAGGAGAGGAGCATGAGAGTGGCATAAGGCTGGTGGGGAATCGGTCTAGGTGTTTATGTACAACCCCTATGCTGATCCTAAGTTGCAACGCCATACTTTCATTATATGTTCAGTTTTTGCCATGTTGAGTACTGTTTCCCTCAGAATAGTGAGTACTGTTTCCCTCAGAAGAGAAGACTGAGGAAAAGTAGGAACTGAGCAGTTCCACCCTCTCTTCATTAGGTGTTACAATTTCACTTTCCTGCCCTCACAATGGGCCTTCCATGTCCTTCCTCTTTTTTTTACTCTGAACATTAAAAGAATCCTTTTTCATTGTTTTTAGCGTCTTTGGCCAGCTTAAGCTCATGCTGAGTTTTAGCTTTCCTAACTTTTTTTCTACAAGCAAAAACATGTTTCGCTGGTCTCTAAAAGCTAAGAACATAAGAACATAAGAGAAGCCATGTTGGATCAGCCAGTGGCCCATCCAGTCCAACACTCTGTGTCACACAGAAGCCAAAAAACCCCAGGTGCCATCAGGAGGTTCACAAGTGCGGCCTGGACACTAGAAGCCCTCTCACTGTTGCCCCTCACCAGCACCGAGACTACAGAGCATCACTTGCCCCAGACAGAGAATTCCATCTATACCTTGTGGCTAATAGCTAGAGGTTATGACCAAATTTCTCCTAAAATAGGGCATAAGGGTCTTGATATAGTTGTGTGGATGCAAGGATTCCTTTGTATCACTACTGAGATTAGTCTTTGTTCCTGATCAGTCACAATAATCCCTAATCATGGACTGTACTGTAGACAGCAATCCAAAGTTATCATGCGATTTATGATGGTGTAGTCTTTAAAAGAAAGCGGGCCAAAATGCTTTTTGGGATGTGCCCCATGGTTGAGGTCAGTGATGGTTCTTTACATCTGCCTGGCACCCACCCCTCCCACAGTGACTGAATGCTAGCACTGCCGTCTTGTTTTAATATGTTTTAAATGTTCAGAACGTTTTATATAGTATTTTAAGGTTTCAACCTGTTCTATATCGTATTAAATTAAATTTTTGTAAACTGCCCTGAGCCCCATGCAAGCAGGGAAGGACAGTTTAAAAAAAAAAATCCAATTTAACAAATAAATAAATAGAGAAGGTGTTTCAATATCAATAGTTGTGGTGGTGGAAGGTGCCGTCAAGTTACAGCTGAATTATGGTGACCCTGCCATTTTCAAGGCAAGGGATGAACAGAGGTGGTTTGCCATTGCCTGCCACTGAGTACCAACCCTGAACTTCCTTGGTGGTGTCCTACGCAAATCATGACCAGGGCTGACCTTGCTTAGCAGATGAGATCTGATGACATCAGGCTAGCCTACATTATCCAGATCAAGGAAGTATCAATAGTACTAAACAGAATTTTGAATTCAAGAACTAACAGAACTAACAGATTCAAGAACTTCCTTATTATGTCCATGCAGTTCCTTTATCAGTGGTCTGTTTGAGGGATGAGACACTTTTTCTGTGCATAGGGGTTACTTTGTTCCCCAGGCAATTTCTTCAGATTGCATGAGAAAGTTGGCCATCACCTACCTTCAAATATATAGAGAAGATGGGATTGAATGATATGAGATCATCAATTCATTAATAGAGAGTGGTGGTAAAGATGCTGATCAGCAAATGTGCTTCCTGAAGGATCTTTCCAGAAGGCATATTAGCAATAAAATACATGCAGAGCCACCATTTCTTTTTCTTACAAATGAGAGCAAAGAAACCAACCAGGTTTTAGTAACCATAGTATTTGGCAAAATCTGTAGGAATTGAGTAACATATCTTTGCCATGCAGATTTTGGCTTGCAGACCACAATTTGGCCTCCCTGGTTTATTTGATTTTCCATATGGTTTATAGTGATTTTTTTTACAAAGTTAGATGTGTATACATAGTTACATCAGTAGGATAGAAAAAGAGAGATTTCAACTAGGTCTTTGAAATGGTTCCTGGAATGTGTTGTTTCTGGAATGTGTTGTTATTGGATGAAATGTACTACTGGTTGACTTTCAGTCTCCTGGACTTGAAGATTCCTTTTCTGCTAGAGCCAAGCCCCAAAATAAAGCATCAACTTAACTACAGTTAAAAAAGAGCCCCGTGGCACAGAGTGATGAAGCTGCAGTACTGCAGTCGGAGCCCTCTGCTCATGACTTGAGTTCTATCTCAGCGGAAGCTGGTTCAGTTAGCCGGCTCTAGGTTGACTCAGCCTTCCATCCTTCCGAGGTAGTAAAATGAGTACCCAGCTTGCTGGGGGGAAAGTGTAGATGACTGGGGAAGGCAATGGCAAACCACCCCATTAAAAAGTCTGCCGTGAAAACATCATGATGGGACGTCACCCCAGAGTTGGAAATGACTGGTGCTTGCACAGGGGACTACCTTTACCTTTTAACTACAGCAGCATTCCTATTCATTACTAGAGACCTCACTTCCAGTTCATCACTTCCAGGGGCACTTCCAGTTCATCATGGAGTCACTATGCCTCCGTCTTCACCGTGGAAGATGAGAAGTGTTTGCCCGCCCCAGAACCACTAATATTGGAAGGGGTGTTGAAAGACCTGAGTCAGATTGAGGTGACAAAAGAGGAGGTCCTACAACTAATAGACAAATTAAAAACTAATAAGTCACCGGGTCCGGATGGCATACATCCAAGAGTTCTGAAAGAACTCAAAGTTGAACTTGTGGATCTTCTAACAAAAATCTGTAATCTTTCATTGAAATCTGCCTCCGTTCCTGAGGACTGGAAGGTAGCAAATGTCACCCCCATCTTTAAAAAGGGTTCCAGAGGAGATCCGGGAAATTACAGGCCAGTCAGTCTGACTTCAATACCGGGAAAGTTGGTAGAAACCATTATCAAGGACAGAATGAGTAGGCACATTGATGAACACGGGTTATTGAGGAAGACTCAGCATGGGTTCTGCAAGGGAAGATCTTGCCTCACTAACCTGTTACATTTCTTTGAGGGGGTGAACAAACATGTGGACAAAGGAGACCCGATAGATGTTGTTTACCTTGACTTCCAGAAAGCTTTTGATAAAGTTCCTCATCAAAAGCTCCTTAGAAAGCTTGAGAGTCATGGTAAAAAAGGACAGGTCCTCTTGTGGATCAAAAACTGGCTGAGTAATAGGAAGCAGAGAGTGAGTATAAATGGGCAGTCTTCGCAGTGGAGGACGGTAAGCAGTGGGGTGCCGCAGGGCTCGGTACTGGGTCCCATCCTCTTTAACTTGTTCATAAATGATTTAGAGTTGGGAGTGAGCAGTGAAGTGGCCAAATTTGCGGATGACACTAAATTGTTCAGGGTGGTGAGAACCAGAGAGGATTGTGAGGAACTCCAAAGGGATCTGTTGAGGCTGGGTGAGTGGGCGTCAACGTGGCAGATGCGGTTCAATGTGGCCAAGTGCAAAGTAATGCACATTGGGGCCAAGAATCCCAGCTACAAATACAAGTTGATGGGGTGTGAACTGGCAGAGACAGACCAAGAGAGAGATCTTGGGGTCATGGTAGATAATTCACTGAAAATGTCAAGACAGTGTGCGTTTGCAATAAAAAAGGCCAACGCCATGCTTGGAATTATTAGGAAGGGAATTGAAAACAAATCAGCCAGTATCATAATGCCTCTGTATAAATCGATGGTGCGGTCTCATTTGGAGTACTGTGTGCAGTTCTGGTCGCCGCACCTCAAAAAGGATATTATAGCATTGGAGAAAGTTCAGAAAAGGGCAACTAAAATGATTAAAGGGCTGGAACACCTTCCCTATGAAGAAAGGTTGAAACGCTTAGGGCTCTTTAGCTTGGAGAAACGTCGACTGAGGGGTGACATGATAGAAGTTTACAAGATAATGCATGGGATGGAGAAAGTAGAGAAAGAAGTACTTTTCTCCCTTTCTCACAATACAAGAACTCGTGGGCATTCGATGAAATTGCTGAGCAGACAGGTTAAAACGGATAAAAGGAAGTACTTCTTCACCCAAAGGGTGATTAACATGTGGAATTCACTGCCACAGGAGGTGGTGGCGTCCACAAGCATAGCCACCTTCAAGAAGGGGTTAGATAAAAATATGGAGCAGAGGTCCATCAGTGGCTATTAGCCACAGTGTGTGTGTATATATATATATATATATATTTGGCCGCTGTGTGACACAGAATGTTGGACTGGATGGGCCATTGGCCTGATCTAACATGGCTTCTCTTATGTTCTTATGTTCACTATTATCATCATTTTGACATGATGCATTTCACATGTATGGAAACCATTCAGAATCATTTCAAAGACAGAGGGAATGTATAGAATCCACAGTGATCTAAAATTAGTTTACTCTTTTCTGCTAAATATTTTTTTGCACTGATTCCAGTGGGTCCACCTGTTTTACTTAAATTTGCTATGAATTAACAAAGATCTTCAATGTTCCATTGCCCATAAGCCAGGCAGAGAATATATTGACCATGGATGAGTATTGCATGTATACTTGGATGTTTCAAATTTGAACAAGTGGTCAGACTCCCACCAGTAGCAACATTAAATGAGGTTAAAATGCGGGAGTGAAACATAGGGAAGGGAACGAGGAATAGATATCCTCATAATAAAACAGAGTAATCTGTAAATATGTTCTTTTTGTTAAGTAGTTACCTATGCCTTTTGTTAACCAAGGTAAATCTTTGTTTTCCTGCACTTTTGGGTAACGTTTTGTCAAAATCACTAGTTTGCATTTCTTTTTACTACTTCATCCATCTGGCAGAGACATGGGATCTCACTGTAAAATTTGACAGTCCATTAGAAATTGGCTGAATACTGATGAAAAACCAATTTAGTGGAACCCTACAGAAGAAAGATATCGGTTTCCAGCATGCTTATTTAGCTTAATTTAAACGTATGCAAAACAATTTAACATTAAATGAAAGCAGAATTTTAAGCTAAGTAGTTTGACTTCATGTTCAAATGAGGAGTTGAACCAGTACAACTCATGGACATTGGTGTGCAGTTAACATGTGTACTCTTCTTCATCTTCTTTTCAATGACAAATGTTTGCCTTACATGACCTTATTTTCCTGTGTAGGAAAAGCATAGCTGAGCCTTAAAAATCATTGCCAAAGGCAGGAATGCGGACTTTGGTGTCCCTGTTTTATGGTAAGCAAGGAAGGGAATAAACAAAGCAACATCTGGGCTATGATTTCAGGCAGTGTTTATAATTTGAATTTTACGGCTTTAGATAGCAGATACCAGTACTGCTGTCAGAGACAAACAGCAACAGGGTTGGTGGCCACTGTGCATTTCAACACATCCTCTGCTAATCTTTCCCCCACTGCTCCCATTCCCTGGCTGCTAATTTCACGCAGGCACTTAAACATGATGGATAATTGTGTTCTGCTTATCAATGTTTAATTTAAGGGCTGTTCTGTCTGACCTGGATGCCCTCTGCAAAGAGCTATGCCTCATTATTGATTTCACGGTCACACCTGTGACATTACCTGCTTTGTAGAAAGAAGACTTTGACATTCCTGTGAGGCCATGGCAGCCGGACCTAATTGTCAGAAGAATAATCGAGCTAACAAAATCATTACAGCTGATCTGTGTGTTACCACTGTTTTATCTGTCTCCCTAATTAGGTGCAGGGGAGGTAGCAGATCATAGTAAGCATGCTACATGAGATTTGATGCCTGAACGTACTTGCTGGGCAACATGATGAGGAGAGGGGAAAAAATCATGGACACTTTGACAAGTTCATTTTGGTATTTTAATTTTGATCTACATTTCAACTCTTGTGATTTTGTCCATGAGATGGATATGTGAGAACTCTTTGCTCTTGATTTGTGTTTGGAAACATAGTTTTGTTCCTGTCTCCAAAATAATTTTCCAATAGAAACTCATTTCAGGAACAAGTGATGACCGGTGAGATTTATTTGTACAAGTGGATATTTTTGCTAAAAGCGCATTCAAACAGGTTTGTAAGGAGGTTGGTTTGAATGAACCCATCTGTCCTGTCCCATTTGTATTTTCTTTTAAAAAGGAGTTTAGTTTGGAATAAACAGGACTCCTAAATCACTTTTGTTTGACAAACTCCACCTGCCATCAAATTGCAGCCGTCTTATGGTGACCCCGTAGACTTTTCAATCCAAAAGATGTGAACAGAGGTTGTTTGCCATT
The DNA here is from genome assembly GCF_032191835.1 of Heteronotia binoei. Lineage (NCBI taxonomy): Eukaryota > Metazoa > Chordata > Lepidosauria > Squamata > Gekkonidae > Heteronotia > Heteronotia binoei. The sequence continues at coordinate 28,072,615 of NC_083226.1, forward strand.
GCCTGCCTCCATGTAGTAAGCCATCCTGGACTTCCTTGGTGGTCTTGATAATGGTGATTTTCAGGGACTCATCTAGTATATGATTATGTAAGTTGGCTGCTTGGAGCTATCCATGGTCCTGGAAAGTGTGTGTTCTGGTTGAGTGCCTCATTTTGCTTCTGGCTGTCTTCATTTGGCTTCCTCAGTTAGTTGTAGTAGATATTTCTGTAGCTGACAGACTGATGTGCTCCACTTTGATCCAAGGGCTGTGACTGGCAAGGGTGAGCATAATACCCCTCCCAGAAGATGATGGTGGACATCCTCTTGGGTGGTCTTCTAGTTTTGGAGCTAGGCAACAGGAAAGCATCTTATCACAGCCTGATTCTGTGAGATCCCAGAGCCTGATTGGTTGATATCCTCCATCAAGGATGTATCACAGATTTCCTCATCTGGGTATCTGTCTGTGGCTGCTGTGATCCTAATTATTTCTCTCCTGGTTCCAGGATTCAATTTTCTAACTGGCTTCTTATAAATATACTCTGCATTCTGTTTTCCATGGGGCAAAAAGTGCATCCAGAAGTCATTCAAAAGAATATCTCACCTAAACTGAACAGCTTGGTTATACACAGGGAAGCAAAAGATCAAAAGTGAATAGAATTTCGCTGCAGCTCATGTATTTGTTTGTTTATTATGTTCAATTTACTAGGCTGTCCTTCTCTGCAGGCAGGGCTCAGGGATTACGGTATATCAGGAATCATATATCAGGGATTATATCAGGAATGAACACTACATAATAAAAAGTAAAACAACATTATAGGTAGGTAGTCACCTGTGCAAGCACTGAGTCGTTAACTGACTCGTGGGGTGATGTTGCATCATGAAGTTCTTGGCAGACTTTTTACAGGGTGGTTTGCCATTGCCTTCTTCAGTCATCTTCACTTTACCCCCAGCAAACTGGGTACTCATTTTACTGACCTCAGAAGGATGGAAGACTGAGTCAACCTTGAACCAGCTACCTGAACCCAGCTTCTGCTGGGATCAAACTCAGGTCATGAGCAGAGCTTGGTCTGCAGGACTGCAGCTAACCTTCTGTGCCATGGGGCTCCTAAAACAATGCTAAGATTCATTAAAATAGTACATTAGCAATACAGTACTATATTTGCATCCAAGGTGTTGGATAGGAGGTGCAATCCTATTAAGGTAGCAAGAAGCAGCAACCAGTGCAGTTTCCTTTGTTAACCCAACACCTAGCTCCTGTGTTGGTTGTTCTTTTTTATCCATTATTTAGGTATTTATGCCACATTTTCCTCCCCAAAGTGGACCCCAAATGGTTTAAATTTCCTCCTCCTAGAAGACCTATAGTCCCTTTTTAACCTCACAATGATTCTGTGAAGTAAGTTAGGTTAAAAGTGTGCAACTGGCCCAAAGTTACCCAGTGAGTTTCCATGGTAGGGTGGGGATCTTAACTAGGGTCTTCCAGATCCTAATATGACACTTTAACTACATCACTCTGGTTCACATTAGAGAATAATGCTATTTATAACATGTTTGAATTTTTAAAGCACCAGTTGTAATAATCTTTTAAAATGGCTTTAGAGAGCCATTTTCATGTAGTGGTTAAGTACATGGACTCTTATCTGGGAGAACCGGGTTTGATTCCCCACTCTTCCACTTTCACCTGCTGGAATGGCATTGGGTTAGTCATAGTTTTTGAAGAGCTTCTGTGAGAGCTCTCTCAGCCCCACCTACCTCACAGGGTGTCTGTTGTGGGGGAGGAAGATAAAGGAGATTGTAAGCCATTCTGAGAGACTGAGATTCAGAGTGGGGGGCGGGGTATAAATCCAATATAATCGTAATCATAATCTCCTCCTCCTTCTTCCACCACAAAGTTTGGTTGGTTGAGTTTATTATGTCCATGATGGAGATGAGGTGCTCAGGTAGAAAGGAATTAATACCAGCCTCCTAAAACAGCTCCCAACCTATACATGCAGCCATATGCAGATCTCATTTTTCTTAGTGGTGGTAGGACAGTCCTTCAGGGATAAGCACAAGGCAGTGTTGATGGAGCCACCATCTCACTTCTGTGGGAATAGCAAATAGGAGTTTTCAGAAGAGGAGCAGGAAGTGGTAAACTCAGCAGGGCTGAAATGGTGTCATGGTGCTGGAGGACCTATCCCCATGTGGAGGCACTTGGCTTGTCTTCTTAGTCTTGCTGGGCTTCATTGTTTTAATGGCAATTGGAGTGAACAGGTGGGAAGATGATGATGAATTCTCATATCATGCAGAGAGAGGTTAAGAAAGAACCCAAGAAGCTCATAGACTGGGACAACATCTGTCTTCTCTTATTGAGGTTCTTCACCACCAACAATGGGTGGTATTGCTGCATGGAAGAGTTTGCCTGTGGAAATGTACCCTCCAGTGAGCTTCAGATCTACACCTGGAGGGATGCAGCTCCAAAAGAACTGGCCACATGCACATTTCATTTATCATAGAACCCAAATATTACTCACATACTTACACAGAGGTAAGTGAAAAGCACATGATGAAATTTAAGCTTCACATAATGGGATATCTATTCAATTTGCAAAGTATATTGGATCACACAGCAATGGCCTCTAAGGAGAATCTAAATGCAGGATTCATGCAAGTCTAAAAGCTGCTTTTTTCACATTTGAGGAGTCCCATTTCTCTAGTAAACATGGAACCAAAGTTATATTTGGTTGAAAATCAAATGTTGCATCATTTCTGTCTTGCATCAGAAGAACTTTGAAGATATCTAGGTGATGAATCTGGATATATGTTCTCATCTTGACCTGTAGGGCCATGAACGCATCTAATTAACCTTTTCCCCACCAAGCATGACAGATATAGGTAGTCATGCTAGAGGAGAGGATTTGCTTGGATTGGGCATGTGGGTGAGAAGTTAATTTTCCTACCATTCCTACAGCCTCCTGCATATGCCATCTGGGTGATGTGCACATAAGACTCCTGTTTCTGCATGCAAGTAATTCCTTGGTAGACCAGGTCTGGTTTCTTCTCCATAAGAATAAAACTAAGGCATTCAGAGGAAGGAAAGAGATTTACAGAATAAGAACTGGAAAATGTATTTTTGATAAAAATAAGACTTAAAACTGTATTCTGTGTGAGATTTGAGGATGTTGCGGAATACCCCAGTTTACCTGAGCTCATCAGAACCAGAATGCTAAGGAGGGGGTGGCCATAGTTAGTATTTGGATGGGAGACCACCAAGGAAGTCCAAGGTTGCTATGCAGAGGTAGGCAATGGCAAACCACTTCTGTTTGTCACTTGCCTTAAACACTCTGTGAATGGTGTCACTGTGATTAGGCTTGACGGCATGTTCATTTGGTAAAATATGGTTTGGATCATGTTAGGTGGATCTGCAACTGGTTGACAGATCGATTGTGAATGGTTCCTCATCCTCTTGGAGAGGAGTGACAAATGGAGTGCTTCAAGGATCTGTTCTGGAACCTGTTTTGTTCAACATCTTTATAAATGATTTGGATGAAGGAATAGAGAGAATGCTTATTAAATTTGCAGATGATACTAAATTGGGAGGGGTTGCAAATACAGTAGAAGACAGACAAAGAATACAGGATGATCTTGACAGGCTGGAAAACTGGTCTAATACCAATAAAATGAATTTTAACAGGGATAAATGTAAAGTTCTGCATTTAGCTAGGAAAAATCCAATGCATGGTTATAGGTGGGGGAGACTTGTCTTAGCAGTAGTATATGCAAAAAGGATCTAGGGGTCTTAGTGGATCATATGCTGAACATGAGTCAGCAGTGTGATGTGGTGGCTAAAAGGCAAATGCAATTTTGGGCTGTTTCAACAGACGTATAGTGTCCAGATAATGTGATGTGATGGTATCACTTTGCTGTGGTAAGACCTCACCTGGAGTATTGTGTTCAGTTTTGGGCAGCACATTTTAAGAAGGATATAGGCAATCTGGAACGGGTCCAGAGGAGGGCAACAAAGATGGTGAGGGGTCTGGAGACCAAGTCCTATGAGGAAATGTTGAAGGAACTGGGAATGTTTAGCCTGGAGAGGTGGTGGCTGAGAGGTGATATGATCACCATCTTCAAGTACTTGAAGAGCTGTCATATAGAGGATGGTGTGGAATTGTTTTCTGTGGCCCCAGAAGGTAGGACCAGAACTAATGGGTTGAAATTAAATCAAAAGAGTTTCCAGCTCAACATTAGGAAGAACTTCCTGACCATTAGAGCCATTCCTCAGTGGAACAGGCTTCCTCGGGAGGTGGTAGGCTCTCCTTCCTTGGAAGTTTTTAAACAGAGGCTAGATGGCCATCTGACAGCAATGAGGATCCTGTGAATTTAGGGGGAGGTATTTGTGAGCTTCCTGCATTGTGCAGGGAGTTGCATGAGATGACCTTGGAGGTCCCTTCCAACTCTATGTTTCTATGTGTTCCCGTTATATGCAGACTTCTAGTATGCATTGATTGTAACATCTGAAAAGGTCTACAGTAGCAATCCCCCGCCTGTGAGCCGTGATAGTGTCTCTTCACACTTTTTTTTGTTGCTAACAAGTGTCCAGCTTTGAATTACATGAACTGCAGGCTGATGCTGATATGCTAAAAGGGTATTGTTAGTAGTATTTTCAGCCTTGACAAATTTTCTTCAGTGTTACCAGTCACCTCAAAAATTTAGGAGCCAGAATAGTTTTTCAGCCTTTAGGGGTTTATATTTTCATGGCCGTACTTTCTCATTATTGCTATCACAAAATCTAATCCTAAACTCTTCATAGTTTCTTGTCCTTTTAAAAAAAGCTATAACTAAAGTGTTATAGCTTATAAATAAATGGGGGGGGGAGCACCTCTGTTTGTCATCACAACAAAAAGCTAGCTTCTATTCCTCACCTAAATAAGTGTTATACTTCTACTGAGAACCACCAAGAGGAACTTAAAATAAATGACTGTTGGGAAAGAGTAGGCGTTGCAATGAAATTTCTAAGCGCCATTGTGCCTTGGCACCTGGGATTTGTTGAGCCCTGTAGAAATACTTACTTTGGTAGTATTATTTTTAAAAGTCTACAGTGGGTAAGTTTCCAGGCAAAAGATTATTGCTAGTCCATTCAGGCTAAGAATTACAATTTTTTTTTTTAACCATAGAAGATTTTGAGGCAGGGCAACATGGGAGACTGAGATTGAAAGAAGCTGTATTTGTTTACATCTCAATTATTTATTTATTTATTTATTTATCTGGGATTTATATCCCGCCCTTCCCACCGAGTGGCTCAGGGCAGCTTACAACATATATAAAACTAACATAAAAATATAAAATTACACTTTAAATTAGCATTTCACAATATATAATTAAATATATAATTAGTATGTCAATTATAAGTTATTGCTCCAACTGTTGAGATATGGATGTCCTTTGCATTGAAGACTATGGCCCTGTAAGTTAGATCAGTACTGCCCCATAGGATTGATACTGAGAGGTAATGGTGTGCTAATACCACCCAGTGAATTCATGTATGAGATGAGAATTGGAAGGGGGTGGGTACAAGGATAGAAAAAGAAGAGTTTCAAGTGAGTAATTCACAGTCCTGCCATGATCTGGATATCCCAGGCTACCTTGATCTTGTCAAATCTCGGAAGCTAAGCAGGGTTGGCCCTGGCAAGTATTTGGATGGGAGACTTCCGATGAATACCAGGGTGAAGACATGGAGGCAGGCAATGGCAAGCCACCTCTGAATGTTTCTTACCTTGAAAACCCTATGGGGTAGCCGTAATTCAGCAGTGGCTTGATGGCACTTTCCACCACCAATTCCTAGGAAGTATGGAAAATCAGTTGTGTCTTCTGTTTTACTTGATAGACTGAGTTGAATAAAGGCAGCAATTGTCTGAAGAAAATGTATCTGGGTCTCAAAGGTCTTGTCTCTATGTATATAGGGATGTATATAAACACCCTCCAATATTATTGTCATCATAATTCCTGATGTTCATTCTCTCTCTCTCTGCATTCATAATTATGGAATTATCCATTCATCGTGAAATACAATCATGAGGCACTTCTGGAGGGCACTTGCTTCTGGGATTGGATGTATGCAACTTTTTGTACAACTATCCATATATTCTGAAGGCTTCTGGCTGTATTATTTCAGGATCTACTCCCATGGTATAAAAGAACACCTGCATGACTACTGTGAGTGCAACAGTACAGGGGAGTCTCAGGAATATAGTGGGAGTTGCTAACAGCTATGAGAAAAAAAAAATGCCTGTCCCTTTAACAGAGTCTAAATGCGATGTTAATTTACCAGTTGGTGTTACTTAACTCTATATCAAGAAAAGTTTCACCTGCCCATTTCTGCACATTAAGCCCCTGTTAAAGGGACAGCACTTTTTTGGGGGGTGTGTGTGGATGTTGTGGCAACCCTCAATTTATTTGCTTTGCCAGACACTTCCAACTTTTATGTTTCAGGGCACCTGTCATGTCAATTAGTTTTATGAGTACAAGAGCAATTCCAGGTTGGGTTTCTCATTTCAAAATATTAAGCTGGCTCAGCAAAGGGAAGGCTTTGGTTTAACTTCAGTGTTTTGTGTTGTACTAGTACAATTATTTATTTAATCCAGTAATCCTGTTGAATTCCATGAAATACAAGAATTAAATTTAGTATACATGTTCAAAGCGTAATATTTCTTGGTCTACCTATAGACCACCTGAATGCTGAATGGCTTAAAATGAATATAAATAGCAAGTAAAATACCTTGTCCTTCATTCTCTAAACCTTGTTCTAGAACTAAAGTGATCATGGGGCAAGTCAACAAATTGCCAGTTTCCAAACACTGTTAAATATAAGAGATAGTTTTCAAAACGGTGAATTCTGTTACTAAACAAGGTGCATTTCTACATTTAAAATTAGAACGCAGCTACACCCCTGTGCCTGTTTTAAGGAGACTAGGAGGAAGGTTGCCAAAGAGTTTTTAATTAAAAGTATGAAGTGATCATTCTTGAATATTATACTTCAGTAGTATAGTTTTGGAACTGTACAAATTGAAGCCTTTGTTGTATATGGGTATTTTTGTATTTGTTTTAGATAGCTTCATCGCCTTATCTTACGGGGTAATAGCATGAAGGATCATCAAACCAGGTTCTTTCAGAAGCTGACAACCTTGTGATGTTTGTGAGGAGTGCAAACACCCACTAGGGATTAATCTGTGACAATCAAAATCATTTTTACGTGTGACCTATTCTAAATCTGAACCCCGGTCTCAAGGGAGGAGGGGTTAGTTTATTAACCCAGTTCACTATGACAGTGCCGGACCATGAGAGAATGTATTCTCATATTAACTGATAAACTATCAATATCTGAAAAGAAGTATATTTTCATGTAAAATATTGCATAGTTTAGGACTGAATCAGAAGTCCCTGTATCAAGGGGGAGAAGAATAAGAAATTGAAGCATCGGTAAGTGGCTTTGGAGCTTTCCCTCCTTGCCACCTGCATCACTCCCCCCTCGTTTTCTAATGTATCTTTTGCAATAATTAATTACATCTCTTGTGGATTCCTTTCTTTCGTACTGTTGCTGGCAATCAGGTAGATAAAGTGAAAAAAATTTTTGTTGGTGCCCTATGGTATTAAAAGTGAAGGGTTTTCACACTGTCAGGGTAATGAATTCTGCAAGGGTTTGAAGCGCTTGAGTGTGGGGGACTCTCTCTGTGTGTCATGTGTCTGGGAGTGACAACCCCCAGTGGTTAATTACTGCCATGGATGAGAGCTGAGCTGGTAGCAAAATGAGATAAGTTCATTATGAGCTAAATTTGAAGTTAATTGGATTCACATTTTCACCCATTAGTATACAAAGATACACCCAGAAAAGCTCTTTTTAGTGAGAAGAAAGTTGCACATAAGTGTTGCATAGAGGAGCACCCCGCTGCCCTCTTGCTTTTATTGCTTTATGCAGTTGGAGTGGGGGTTTGTGTGAGTTTGTGTGATAATATATCATCTAAATTACTGATTTTCTTCTGAAGCATTTTTATAAGATCTTTGCTGCAGTCATTCACGGGTTAGGCTGTGTAAATCCCACTGAGTCCATGCTATTTAAGTGGCTGGACTTTGTGCACAGATCTGAAATGCATAGGATAGTCTGGCTAGGTCAGAGCAGTGGTTAGTCTAGCCTGTGTCCTGTTCATGATGGTGGCCACTTCAGGATGATGATAGAGGAAACATATAAAATGTTCCAAAAGGAGCCCATGGTTTTCCGGCTATCAGCAATAAGACACAATTAAGAAAAAGTAAAACATTGATGCTCTACCATATACTTTTAAAAAGAAATGTATTTGTTTTCACAAAGGGTTGTAATATTTCAGGCTATTTAAAGACGATCTTCAGCCCTTTTGTTGCATTGAATTTTTGTACATAACTCTTTCTAATCAGAAAGTACCAAGTGCTTATCTGGATGCAAATTCTTGTCTTTTAATTTTTCTAGCCATATATTATGGCCTGTATGTTTTTAAAATGTTATCTGAACAGTGGGACAGAGGAACTGAATCCATCCAAAGATAAAACTGTTTGTGCCCCTTGGATTTCAGTGGAACAGTTTAGATGCTGAAATATCTCCCATTGAGATCAATGAGACTTAAACTTAACAAACTTTGGCTGGATTACAACCTTAGTTTTCCAGAGTCTTCTAAACTGAAGTTTTAAAAATCTGTGAACTTGACTCCAAAAGCAAACAAACTTTAAAAAATTACTCTCAGAATTATTGAAAAGACCTCTAATTTGCAGAGGCAAATGGATGCATTTCTCTCTGCCATATTTCAAAAAGAAAGACCAGGGAAGATAATCAAACCTCCTTATGGTTGTGAATCAGCTATTTATTCTTTGTATCAGCTAACAGGTGATGATTAGGGTATAGTAAACAAACAAATGACACAGCTTGCTTGTTTACCACAGTTTGGACTATCTATAAGCCCAGCACAGTTTTAATAATTTTGATGCCCCTATCTCATGTTATGGGAGAGTGTGCTGCATGCAGTCCACTTGATACATGTAGTTGTAATTGTGTATGAGTGCAGCAGCACATGTTTGAGTAGAACAACTCATATAGTTTCCATCTTTGGGACAGGCAAATGTGTATCTTGGGAAATCTCAGTTCTTAATTGCATGTACTCAAGTTGGTGACCACACAAATCAAGAGGATTGTGTTTAGTTGGATCATCAGAATTATAATAACTGAGCAGTACTATGAAATCTACTATGGTTGGCTCCTTCATCTCCAGTTGCATACTAGTTCAATTCCATGATTTGATTTAAGGCAACATGGCCAGTTTCTGCCATCCACTGCGGTATATAGTTTGTATGCTCCGTAGCCTGAACCTATGTTTACTTAGCATTACATCCCACTGATTTCGGTTTTGTTATCAAGTAGGTATGGTTTGGACTGCAGCAGGAGTCTACAATGCTGTTTTCTTTGGATTGATTGTTTCGTCCCCCTTTCATTTTTGTTCATATGAGGTTGTTACAGGAAGACTGTGTTTCAGGGTTGGAGGTGAATGTCATTGTAAAGGCATTGTTTCTTGAGTATATGTATATATTCTAGAAATCTGGAATAGAACATCAAGAGTTCTACTAGACACTTGAGTATCTGCAGCAACACTGTTAATTTTCTTGTTTTTATCAATGTACATATCATATGATGTAACGATTTTCTTACATTCTAAATGAATAGACTACCTTGGTCAGTATCTAGTTTGTTGGGAAAGCTGCTTTGAGGTAGGGCTTTTTTTTTTTTTTTTGGAGCAGGAACGCTCAGGAATGCAATTCCGGCTGACTTGGTGTAAGGGGATGTGGCCTAATATGCAAATAAGTTTCTGCTGGGCTTTTTCTACCAAAAGCCCTGTATGAACTAAGAGTGATGGCAGGAGGTGTGGCCTAATATGCAAATGAGTTCCTGCTGGGCCAACATCTCAAAGTGGTATGCCAACATCTCAAAGTGGACTACTTACTGTTCCTGTGCTGCTTCGTAGGGGGGCTTGATTTGGCTTAGGAGAAGGCCTCATTGCTAACACTGATGTACTATATATTTTGGTAAGGCCTAGCCAGCAAATGCATTGCATAACTTCTTTGATTTCATTTGGCCATTTTAAAAAATGGAACCAGCATTGACAATAACCTTTGCTTCCTTTTACACTTACGTTTCTATGTCTATTCCACCGTGCTTGTATATTTTTGTCCTTCACCAATAAAAATATCAGTGGGCTAAACAATTTCAAAATCAATATATTGACTGGCCATGTTCATTGACACCGATTAGTCCAAATACTTAAATAATTTCATTTTTGAATAACTCTTTGGTGGGGCTTAGGATATATAATACATTGTGGATTGTCTTTCCTTTATGATCATTTCATGCAGGGCTAATTTTAAGACGTATTTCTATACGTTTGATCTGCAAACCTATTATATAAACAAAAATATATATATAAAGATGGGATTCTTGAGATTTTAGCAACAGTCTGGGACAAGTGTAGTCCTAAACAGAGCTGCACCCTTCTAATCCTATTAGCTTCAGTGCACTCAGAAGAGTGTAGTTCTTGCATTACAAGTTATACACTGCTGGGGTGTTTGTGGGTAGAAACAGTCTCTGTGGGAGATAGTGATATGTTTCTCAAGGAATGTACATTTCTCAATGGATCTCTGTAGGCTAAATAATTTGAAATCCAACAGATCATTTATCTTCTCATTGTTTTGCCAGTGTTCCCATTCCACAGCACTGTAATACCAGCTGTTCATGACCCTGTTTCTGTTTACCGAACATCTCCATTATAAGATTATTGCATTTACCTTGAATACACACAAAGGTCAACATTTATAGCTGAATCTTAGGCTTCTGTGGCTCTGGCATAGATTGTCCATATCCTATGCTTTCTCAGCAATGCCAAAAAAGCCCAGATTGAAGAAGCTGAGTGTAGCAGGTGGAGTGACAACCATACTGCCACTGCTTACACCCACCAGTCATGGACCAGCATGCTGATGGTGTTAGCTGTGGATGCAAGTAGCCAATCAATGCACAGCAATGCTGGCATGCCTTTGTGATGTCATCCTGCCCCCCCCCCTACAGAATGCACCAAAGGAAAGGACAAAGGCAACAAGAGTGTCCTCCAACATAGGTAGTACTGTGGTGTGCCCAGGAGGAGACTTGTAAGTACCACCTTTCTGGGAACTTCACAGATGGGGGTGGGGGTGGGATAGGGTATCCCCTCCTGCAAACAAAACTTTTGACAGACCGAAACATAGGAAAGGAAGTATTGCCAGTCCAGCCAGATGCCTTGTCACATCATTTAGGAGTCAAAACCACACAAAAAATCCAGGACCTAAGGAAAAATAATGCCCCAACAGGAGGATTTTTTTTGGGAAGGCAAAGCAAGGGGGTATGAAGACACTAGGACAACAGCAAGAGAACATTCACAGAAGGCATTATTGTCCTTTCTAAAATGTAGGGAAGATGGACAAATATAAGGGTAAATGTAAGGCACATTCTTTCACTGCTGGTGGGAATGCCCTAAATTCCAAATCTTCTGGAAGAAAATGCTGCAGTTAAAAATATTACAGCCTATATAGTCCTACTTCATTTCTGAATCTATGGAAGGATATTAAAATTCAAAAAAATGAGAAAAGAGATAATCTCCATAATATTGATAGCAGCTAAATCTATATTAGCCTAGCTCTGGAAAAGAAACATCACTTCCTCAATAAATCAACAGTTATTAAAAATTTGGGACTATTTGGCCATGGAAAACAGTCTCTGACCAAATCTTGGCCATTGGGAATCCTATGTATCAGTCTGGCTTCTTGAAAAAACAGTTTTCTTTCATGGAGTTTATAGAAAAAAACATACATCATTTAAATGTACGATTCTGGGAAAATACAAAGTTTAGTCTTTTATTAATAATGTAATGGTATATTGTTCCTTTCTTCTGTTGTTAGTTTTACATATTCTATAATGGTACTTCTTATGAATATATATATATATATATATATATATATATATATATATATATATATATATATATATATATATGTATGTATGTATGTATGTTTGTATGTACACACACACATATATTGGCCGCTGTGTGACAGAGAATGTTGGACTGGATGGGCCATTGGCCTGATCCAACTTGGCTTCTCTTATGTTCTTAAAATATTTGGTCACTCTGTACCTTGTAGAATTTTATAAAATAAAAATAAAAAGTTTTTTTAAAATGGAAAAATCTCTTTCTCTCTGTCTCCCTCTCTCTGTCAAGAAGATTGTTGAGAGACAATATAACTGAGAAGTTATGACCCGACCAAATAATTTTGTTTTGTTTTGTTAGATCTTAGTGACATTCTGCTGTTGAGTATACAGTGTAGATATATTAAGTACTAGCAGGGCTTTTTTTGAGCAGGAATGCAGTTCTGGCTGGCTTGGTGTTAGGGGTGTGGCCTAATATGCAAATTAATTTTGATGGACTTCTTCCAAAAATCACTTTGTGAAACAATGGTGACATCAGGGGTGTAGCCTAATATGCAAATGAGTTCCTGCTGGTTTTTTCTACAAAACCCCCCCTGAGTACTAGTAACTCCTTGAAAGTCCTGACCTGGATAGCCTAGGCTAACCCAGACCAATTTCCCCACTCACCTTCGCACTGGATTTTGCACAAACTGCCCCAGGGTAGCGAGTTGCTCCACCTCTCTTCGAGTTCCCTCTGCAGCAGGCAGGATCCTCTGAAAACCAGTTTCTGCCCGCCATGGAGGGAACTTGAAAAGTGGCAGGGCAACTCACTGCCCCGGGGCAGCTTGTGCAAAATCCAGCAGAAGCGCTGCAGGAAAAGGAGCAACGAGACTGGAACAAGGCAAGATCTCAGATGTCTGATCTCAGATGCTATGCAGGGTTGACTCTGGTTGGTATTTGGATGAGAGATCTCCAAGAAGACCAGGGTTGCTACCACCTCTCTTTCATTGAAAATCCTATGGGGCCACCATAAATCAGCTGCAGCTTGACAGCACTTTCCACCAAAAACTTGGCTTGCAACAGATGGCAGACCTTTTCACAGTTTTTCTGTGATCAGTAGGCAGGCTAACATTGTGCAATATTTCAGGATATTCACTACTTAAATGACAGTCTATGAGCCTTTCTGAATACAAAAATCACTTTGATAATTACTGATTTCCATTAGTGTCACAAGATTTTATCATTTCTTAACATCCAAGAGATATAGCAAGGTCTTTCACGCAACTGATGGGGACAGTGGATTGCTATATTTTATACTGATTCTTCACTAGCAGTTGCTCCACCCCTGGGCTTCTGCTTTTCCCAGCTCAATTCCCTTCTGGTTGCTGCGTGGCCACATTTTGATCTGCTGCTCTCTCCAATTTTCCTTGCAGCTTCCTGCTCTGTTTTTTTTTTTTTTGAGATCTGGAAGCTGCAAGAGACGTAGGAGGGAGCTGCAGATCAATATGCATTTGTGCAGCAACTAGTGGGAAACTGATCACTTGAGCAAGGGAAAGCAAAAGCCTGGGGGCAGAGCAACTCCTAGTGAGGAATCTTAGTTTTAGTAGCAGTCATGGGGTACTTAAATAATAGGTATTGCTAGGGATGAAAAGGGATATATTCCAGCAAGATTGGTTGGAGTTCCATTGGAATTAATGGGACTTTTGCCAGAAGAACGAGTCAGTGATAGGGTTGCCAAGCTACAGGTGATGGCTGGAGATCTCCTGGAATTATAGCTAGTCTCTACATGACAGAGATCAGTTCCCCTGCAGAAAATGGCTGCTTTGGAAATGGGTCTCTGTGGTATTATACCCTGCTAAAGTCCCTCCCCTTATGAAAACCCACCCTCTCTAGGCTCCATCCCCAAAATCTCTAGGGATTTCTGAATCCAAAGCTGGCAGTCATAGGCACATAGCATTCAGAAGTGCAGAGCTGCAATCTTCCTCTGAACAGCTTCCACTGAGGTTGTAAATAATATTGTAAAAAGTGTCTGGAATATATATGTTGTATATATACCATGTGTGAAGATGCATATTAAAAATATAATAAAAAATAAAAAGATCAGTAATAACATCTTTACTACAGCAGGTATTGCCTTTGCACAGAAGGTCGAAAGCAGTTGATTATCAGCAAAATGTAAGCTGCCATTTGTCAGCTAATCAATTATCTGGAGGGCTCAGCAGCTAACAGTAGACAATACTCCTCTTACAGATAGACAAGAGTGAGCTGTATATGTTCCCTCTGTCATTGACAATGACATACAGTCAGCCCTGTCTGAGATGACATAAGGTCATCTTTTTCTCCCCAGTGAGACTGGGCAGCTCTAAGAACTGTCGACTGCCGTTTTTAAACTGTGATGTTACAAACTCCACAGGCTCCTGCGATCTGTTTTACATTCCTTTGTTACTGGGTTCCCTAAGCTTGTGCAGATGGAATAAAAGAATTCCACCCCTCTGATTCCTGAGCTTTGTATTTTCCCTCCTGTTCCTAAATTAAGTTTTAAAGAAAATCGTAGGCCAAAATTTCTAAGCAACTGTTGGTTCAATTCCCAGTTTTCAACCAATTAGGGTCTGCTAATAGGTAATAATTCAGCGATTGATTTTTACGTCCCCCTCCCCAACATCTCTGGACCATGCCACACTCAGTCCAGCATCTCTGTATTCTAAACAATTGCAGAATCATGGGACATTTGAAATAAATTAATGACTACAGTGTAAGTTTCAGACTGTAAGTAATTTACTATTTATCTTGCTACCACTTTACAGTAAATTCAGTTAGCAACCACAGTGTGCTGAGGTTGTTCAGAACATAAAAGGTACTTGATTTCAGCTTTGGTATCTTGTAGTCAAAATATATTAGCCTGGTAACTAAAATATCATACTTCAATTACATCCTTAAGGCAGGTTCACAGAACTGTGATTTTTGCATAAGATAAGTAAATGGTCTAAAGCTTTTTCTGTAATCATTTTTTCAATATATGTAATGGTATTTGTCAATAAGAAAAAGGTTTGACTGAGAAGAGGAAATAATCTTGCAATGGGGTCATTAATAGGTTAATATATTTATTTGGCAACAAATTGAATAGCATAGCATTTTATCTGTAAATGAAGATAATCCTGCCTTCATTTATTAGTTTTCATTGGGTTTTTTTAAAGTTTTACATGCAAACTATTTGCATATATTACATTTATATTTTAAGCGTTTCACATCTTTGCACCACTCATCCTTCAGAACAAACTTTATTCTGCTGCTTCAGATGAACATATCTACCCATCTGATCTACCTTCAGAACAGAAGAGGGTATAAAATAGCAGGGTGATCCAATCAGAATTAAGCATTTGACAATCCTAAATAGTTCACTCCAAGTGTTAAGCATATGCTTAGATCTCTACCATTAAATTTTAGGTTGCATTGCTCCTTATGCGAACGTACTCCAGTGTTATCTCAATGCCTAACCATTCAACTTTTGAAGAACTTTACTTGTACAATAACCAGTAGGAGCTAACCAGTATCGGTATTAGAGAAACGTTTACAAGGATCTGGTTGTGTTAAAGTTGCTGTAGTGTGAGTATTATCATTATTACATTTTTTTTGGCCATTGAGTTGCAGTCAATTTATGGCCACCATGTAGAGTTTTCAAGGCAAGAGATGTTTAGAGGTGCTTTGCTGTTGCCTGCCTCTGCACAGTAACCCTGGACATTCTTGGTGGTCTCCCATGGCTAACCTGCTTAGCTTCTGAGATGTGGTGAGATCCAGCTAGCCTGGGCCATACAAGTTAGGGCTTCAAAAGGGGTAGTGATGTGAAAAAAGTGATATGTACAGTTATTTTGTGTTAATAAGAACATAAGAGAAGCCATGTTGGATCAGGCCAATGGCCCATCCAGTCCAACACTCTGTGTCACACAGTGGCCCAAAAAATTATACACACACACACACACACACACATATATACACACTGATGGACCTCTGCTTCATATTTTTATCTAACCCCTTCTCGAAGCTGTCTATGCTTGTAGCCACTACCACCTCCTGTGCCAGTGAATTTCACATGTTAATCACCCTTTGGGTGAAGAAGTACTTCCTTTTATCCATTTTAACCAGACTGCTCAGCAATTTCATCAAATTCCCACGAGTTCTTGTATTGTGAGAAAGGGAGAAAAGTACTTTTTTCTCTACTTTCTCCAACGCGATATGTGCGTTTTCCATATATGTGTCTGTAAAGTGCCTTCAAGTCACAGCCAATTTAGGGTAACCCTGTAGAGTTTTCAAGGCAAGAGATGCTCGGAGGTAGTTTGCCATTGCTTGCCTCTGCCTAGTGACTGTAGACTTTCTTAGTGGTCTCCCATCCAAATAATTAACCTGGGCTGACCGTTCTTAGCTACCAAGAGCTAACAAGATCAAGCTATCTGACCTATTTAGGTCAGGACAGTATTATTACTACAGGTCTGTAAAACATTTAAGAGCGCAAATAGGGTTGGCCTTAATAATACAAGTTTCAACATGGGAGGATTCATTCTCCAGATTGTTAGTTTTTGAAGTTTTTTGCACAAGATAATGAGAATGATACCCCCCCCTTCAGAAACAGTTCTCATCTTCTGCTTAGCCAGCCATAGAAAGCATACTCCTCTACAATACCTTATGAGCAAGACACTAGCTTTTCAGAACTCACAGACTGATATAAATGGAATGTCTCTAATTAGCACAGATGATTCAGCCTAATTGATGTTAGTCCTGGTTTAGTATTACCTATTTTTTTTTTATATTTCTCAATCATCTCTTGATTCTCACACCTAAACAATACTGTGTATGATCAAATCACTGTTTGAAAGAAATCACTATAACATCTTAACATATAAAATGTTGCCTTTTTTTTTTTTTAATCGGAACAATCCTAGCAGTGACCAACCATCAACAAAAGGTTGGTGGGAAAGAAGAGTTTTCACCTGCTTTAAAACCTTAAAGTTCTAGAAAACCTTTTAAAGATGCCCTTCATATGGTAGACCTCCATGGGAGGGATTTTCATAATTGTAATGCCACCACTGGAAAACTTCCTACTCTGTATCCTCCTCCAAAATTACCCACATGGGACCTGTTTCACTGTGGTGCTATGTGTTCCCTATGTATTACTGTGGTGTAATGATTAAAGTAAGAGCCCCATGGCACAGAGTGGTAAAGCTGCAGTACTGCAGTCGGAGCCCTCTGCTCACGACCTGAGTTCGATCCCAGTGGAAGCTGGTTCAGGTTGCTGGCTCCAAGGTTGACTCAGCCTTCCATCCTTCCGAGGTCTTTAAAATGAGTACCCAGCTTGCTTGGGGGAAAGTGTAGATGACTGGGGAAGGCAATGGCAAACCACCCTGTAAAAAGTCTGCCGTGAAAACGTTGTGAAAGCAACGTCACCCCAGAGTCGAAAACGACTGGTGCTTGCACAGGAGACTACCTTTACCTTTTTAATGGTTAAAGTAAGAGTCCCATGGCGCAGAGAGGTAAAGCTGCAGTACTGCAGTCAAACTCCCTCTGCTCACGACCTGAGTTCGAACCCAGCAGAAGCTGGGTTCAGGTAGCTGGCTCAAGGTTGACTCAGCCTTCCGTTCTTCTGAGGTCAGTAAAATGAGTACCCAGCTTGCTGGGGGGAAGTGTAGATGACTGGGGAAGGCAATGGCAAACCACCCCATAAAAAGTCTGCCGTGAAAACATCATGATGCAATATCACCCCAGAGTTGGAAACGACTGGTGCTTGCACAGGGGCTACCTTTACCTTTTTTTTAATGGTTAAAATGCCGAACTAGGCTTGGGGAGAGCTGGGTTGAAATCTCCACTCTACCATAATGCTTACTGGATGACCTTGGGTTAGGTAAACCTGCTTTACAGGCCTGTTGTGTGAGAATAAAAATTGAGGAGAGAAGGACATGTGCTCATTGGAGGAAGAGTGGGATAAAAATGTGATAGACACTGCCCTCCAATGTAGTTGCAATGGGTACATGTCTACTGAAACCACATGACACATGGATTATTGCATGTTCTTTTCTGTCTGATGGATACCAGTTGGAAGAAGATCCACTATCATTCCACAGCTGCATGACATAACACCACAGGAGAGCAGATCCCAAGTAGCATCTGGTTGTTTGTGAAACATCTCTTAGAACAGTTCTGCACTACCCCTTGATGATCTTGTAATGTTGACATATACAAAGAACTTCTGCACTGATTGCAATATTTTCTACAGCCCACAATCAGTTATGTGCCAGCCTTGATTTATCCTCGGCCCTTAATATGACAATGTCTTTGGCTTCAGGGTTACTAAAAGGATAGTGCTGTTCTTCATTCTCTTCTCCTAGAAACTTGCGGTGAGCTATGTTCTTACAAGCTCAAAGTTTGCATTGTTTCAGAACTCAATGACTAACAAAAAGCTATCTAATTTGAGAATCCTTTCCAGGTGTTAAATTTACCTCCTGCTATGACCTAGTGGAAAGGAGGGGAGGGAACCCCCTGAGCTCACAAACTGCCGCTAAGCGGTCTCTTAAGGACAATCAGGCATTTATTGCATCTGACAAAACTTAAATGCAACCCTCAGGCCAGAAATTTCAACCAAAGATGCTAAGAAATTGTTACCTGAATTCATAATTAACTATTTGCATTAAAATTAATGTCCTGCTTCTTTAACTTGCTTACTCATTACAGCCTCTCTAGAGTGCTGGGCATCTACATTGTGCTTTGAGAAAACTGGATGGATCCATTTTTTTTACCCTCTCTCTGCGCAAGGTGTTTTTGCAACCTGATTCAAGCAATGATGCCACATAATATTAATTAAATAGCCATAATTTAATTTAATCCATCTAATTGAAATATAAAAAACATAATCTAATTGAAAATTATATTGTAGATGAGGTTTCATTAAGTCTGGGAGATCTGCCACAGAACATATGATTATTATATGGTAATCTATATTAGATCAAGTGGTTCTGAATGATCAGAAGAATCTGTAGACTAAAGTTGTATGTGGAACAACTAGTCTTCTAGTTGTGTAGTTTGGGTTATTGTCTAAACAGAACATAATGAGCTGGATCTAACCTGCATTTCTGCTAGTGAAAGGTGAAGGAGGCATCCTCTTTGATCACCCCCCAAAGGCTGTGCTGATAAGTGGGGGACCTGATTGTTCCAAAACCATTTGGAATGGAAGCTGCAGTGTGAAGAGGAATTGGGCAAAGCTGAGTGGAATAGTAGACTGGATGGACCCATTTTTTTTTACCTTCTCTCTGAAAAGAAAACAGAATTTTAAAAAGGAGCACCCTCTGTGTAATTAGAATAACAGAATAATAGAATCATAGGGTTGGAAGGCACCTCCAGGGTCATCTAGTCTAGCTCCCTGCACAACGTAGGCACTTCACAAATACCTTCTCCCCCCCCCCCAATACATACAATGCCAGTGACTCTTGTTCCATGCCCAGAAGATGGCAAAAACCTTCAGGATCCCTTGCCATACTGCCTTGGAGAAAAATTGTTGATTGGCCCCAAAGTGTCAATCGGCTTTTGCCCCCCCAGTCGGAAAGAAGAGACAGACACAAAGTGTTGGGTTTAAAACCGGGCCGCTTTATTGATAATTAATTAACCTGTAAACTAGGCAGGGCTGAGACCTAAACAGGACAAGCCCTGGGGTCACCCCCTGACCCCGCCTTGTCCAAAGGGTGAGCCACCCTGCCCCCAGCACAAACCCGCCGTATTCGGGTTGTAACTGAGCGGCCAGGCCCCCAGCCATTCTCCACCTGGGCTAGCATCAATCCCCCATGGAAAGATCCGCCCAGGTGAGGCTCTCCATGATCTGCATTCCCCGCACTGAGCCGTGTAGCCCATCTGAGATTCATACAGACCACCCGCAGCAATGGTGCTAGGCCATAGGTGCTCCCCTGCAAACACTGTGGCCAAAACAGCCTCCAGCCAGCGACCAAAATACAAACTACATCGATTAACACTTGAAACTATAAGGCAGTACAAGGTAGGCGAAAAACAACTCCACATGGGCCAATTATGTGAAGATGAAAAAATTCCTACCTGGCCCCTAAAAAGGCGGCCGGTTGAAACCTGCACTGCCAAGGGAGGGTGGGTGGGCAGAGAGCCAAAGAAGACCGCGAGAGCTCTGGGTGGGGCCAGGGCTTATATAGCCCTGACGCCACGCCCAGAACTAGACCCGGATGTGCCGGGCCGAGCGGTCTGTTGCTCCCTCCTTCCGAGGGGGCAAAGACGGCCCCCAGCCTGAACGCTGGCGATGCCGGCTTGGCTGGGAAGGGCCGGACCTTCTCTGGGTGTGTAAGAAAGGACCACAAGAACTAAGCACTGATGCAGTCCTTCCCACCCTCCTTATCAGCATTGCTTTATGAGACTATGTACAACCAGACAAAAAAGATCTCTCTCTCCCTCCCTCCCTCCCTCCATCCATCCTTTGGGGTTTCTGTTTCCCTAAATGTGAGATAACAGATACAAGATAGCATCATACTTTACACTTCCCATTTTGTAGGGAGACTCTTGCTTGTGTGTGTGTATGCAAAATGCCATCAAGTTTTAGCTGACTTATGGAGACCCCAGCAAGGGACATTTAAGGGAAGTGAGAAGCAGATGTGGTTTGCAGTTGTGTTCCTCTGCAGGGTCTTCCTTTATGGTCTTCCTTTCAATTATCGACCCCGCTTAGCTTCTCAGATCTTATGAGATCAGGCTATGCCATGCCACCTTCCCGCCAGACTCTTGCCCACTTTATGTCTGATAGTCTAGATCTTCTGTATCTGCTGTTGAAATGTTTTATTAGCATTACAATACATAGTAAGGACCAACAGAAAAATCATTTTGAGACCGCTGAGGGATTTAGGGATGACACTTACCTGCTTCCAGAGGACGTCTCCCACTGATCCCCTTTGGTCCATGGGGAAACAGAGAGAGGGAAATGCGTCATGTGACACCACAGCTTCATTTCCAGCTAAAAACCTGGTTAGATGCCATCATGTACTGTAAGAATCCCCTGGATATCCATGGTCAAACTATAGATTCCTAGAGCATCACTGTGATAGGGTGACATGATTCCTTTTTCCCTTAAAAAAGAGAAAATAATGAATTATTTATTATCATTTCCTTTTATCCAGCCAGAAATGACATTGCACAATGCCATTTCTGCCCAGTCACACTGCTGAAGCTTCCCACTGCTGGAACTTCAAGGCCTTGGCAACCGTGGTATAATAATTTTTCCAGGGGGGGTGGCATCTGAAGCACACTGTCTTGCACTTATGATCACAACCTATGTGAAGACAAAAAAAAGTATAGATTACAGTTATTTTAAACTAGTCTCTATAACAAGAGGATGAATGGCAGGTAATAGTGTAATGGAGACACACAGAGAGAGGGAGAGAGAGAGAGAGGTATTTTTCTTTTATATATTTGGGCTCTTCAGTGAATACAAGGATTCTATCTTCCTTCCACCAAATAAACTTTCACAGAGTCCAGAAAATCTGCAGGGTGCTGACAAAGACCAGGAAGGGCACCATGCTGGCTATAAGGAACTGATTTCCAAATAGCCAGTGGAACTCAGAGATCCCAAGAACAAGCAGAAGTCTCAAGCCCAAATACAGTTGCCTGAGACTATTTATTATGCAGCAAAACTACCCCAGTAGAAACACTGCAAGAGATGTAGAGAGTGATGTTTGGCTTGGATCTGTACTCTGTGCTTCCATGAAAGAGCTTTGGCTTCTTAATCTGGGATGCCAAGGGGGATCAGACAACTTCCAGTGAGACCGGCTGGATAAGTCAGCCAAAAGGCCTCAGCCATCAATTGTAAGTTCACAATCTAGTCTTGTATTCTGTGCCTTGGGGAGAGTTTGTGTTCTTGTATCTGTAACAGATTAGCTGGGAATGGACAGGTGATTTAAATTTGAAGTCCTTAATAGAAGGGTCACTATCAGTGGTGTCTGTGGATCAAGTAATGGCAGTCTCAATTTTCCTCCAGCTTTAATTCTATTTTATGAGTATCTATTGTAGACACTAGAGGAGTTTGTAGAACTCTAATTCATTTCAGCACGGCCTGCCCTGGATACAATCCTGGTAGACTGTGTCCAACATAAGGAGCCATACTTTATTGCCAAAAATACAGTAGATAACTTAAAATGAATATGATACATTGCTGAGAATAACTGTTGTAGAATTCGTTGCTTCTTCTACTTCAGAACCTTGCAAATTATTTATTTCAAATCAAATTTTGCTGACAGCATAAGGGGGGGAAATGTCCCCTGATAATCCTCAGTCCCAGAGCTGACAAATTGATGAAGGGGTCGTAGCTGTTTACCATGATCAATGGAGCCCTAAACTGTTAAGCTTAGCTGGAGATAGAAAAGTGTTGAGTGAAAATGGATGTTCTAAACCCTCGAAAGTCCGGTTTCTGTTATCACTTTTTAATAAAAAACTCATTTAGTTATTTTTATTTAATTTTTCATGTTTCTCTTCTCACAGTTGAAGGCAATTAACAACAGTTTAGCAAAACAAAAAATGAAACTGTAGGCACAATCTGAAGTGCATTTGATTTCCGTTGGTTTCAAGAGTGATAGTTAGGTTTGAACTTAAATCTCTCTCTCACTGAATAAGTACAGTTTTAAAATAGCAGTTTAAATCAAAAGTAAGTTCCATGTAATTCGGGGTGGGGGGTTATTCCCAGGTTGGTTGTTATTTTGGAAAAACCCAATAATCGCCTGTGAGATATAATAAGTTTAGAGAAAGGAAATGTGTGGGATTGTTGTCACCTACTTAGACCTTCAAAAAAGACATTCAGTCAAGCCATCAACAACATGGCAGGTAGTTACTAACAGTACATCCTGTGCAGGAAGGTCATTGCTGATTGGTTGTCTGATTTAAAGCCTATCCTTGCTGATTGCCTCTGAAACTATAGGTATGCCTGTATGGAATAATTTATAGTCATTATTTTTGTAATGCTCTGGAAGTCCTAGTATTAGAGAGCATAGTCGCATAAACATGGCAAAGCAAATATCAGTTTGTCGGTTCATTAGAAGTCTATTCCATATAAAACCATTTTGCACCTGCAGCTTATCCCCCCCCCCCCCCCCGGATTTCCTTACATCCAGGTTTAACATCTCTGGTTTCTTGCTATGCCTTGCTGTGCTAAATTAAAGCACCCTTTAATGGCTGACGTTTTCCTCTTATGACCCTGTAACTATTGGCTAATCTTTGTATTTAAAAAACCAAGCAGTTGTCTAAAAGTAATCCACATATCTGTGGATTAAGAATCAACCACATTTTGGGGGTGGGTACGGGGGAATCTGATTCAGTGCTGTTAGGACTGTAATGCCTGCAAATGAAGGAAAGGGGACCACAAATGTACATAAACCTGTCTTTGACTGAGTCAGACTACTGGTCAAAGTTGATGTTGTCTACTCCCTGTAGCAGCAGTCTCCAATAGAGGTCTTTCACATCACCTACTATTTGTTGTTGTTCAGCTGCATAGTTGAGTCCGACTCTTTGCGGCCCCATGGACAAAGTCACACCAGGCCCTCCTGTCTTCCATCATCCTCCGAAGTCTGTTCAAATTAATGTTTGTTACATCAGTAACGCTGTCCAGCCATCTCATCTTTTGCCGTCTCCTTCTTCTTTTGCCTTCTGTCTTTCCCAGCATCAGGATCTTCTCCAGTGAGTGCTCCCTTCTCATTTGGTGGCCAAAGTATTTGAGCTTCAGCTTCAGCATCTGACCTTCCAGGGAACAGTCTGGGTTGATTTCCCTTAGGACTGACTGATTTGGTCTTCTTGCAGTCCAAGGGATTCTCAAGATTCTTCTCCAGCATCATATCTCAAAAGCATCTGTTCTTCTATGCTCAGCCTTCTTTATGGTTCAGCTCTCACAGTCATACATACTGGGAATACCATCGCTTTGACTATATGGACTTTTATTGGCAGGGTGATGTCTCTACTTTTTATTACACTGCCCATGTTCGCCATAGCTGTCCTCCCAAGGAGCAAACATCTCTTAATTTCATAGCTACAGTCACCATCTGCAGTGATCTTGAATCCCAGAAATGTGAAGTCTGTCACTATTTCCATGTCTTCCCCTTCTATTTGCCAAGGTGTGATGGGGCTGGATGACATGATCTTAGTTTTTTTGATGTTGAGTTTCAAGCCTACTTTTGTGCTCTCCTCTTTTACCCTCAACAAGAGGTTCTTTAGGTCCTCCTCACTTTCTGCCATTAGAGTGGTGTCATCTGTATATCTGAGGTTGTTGATGTTTTTCCCGGCAATCTTAATTCCGGCTTGTGCTTCATCCAGGCCAGCATTCCGCATGATGTACTCTGCATATAAATTAAATAAGCAGGGTGACAATGTACATCCTTGTCAAACTCCTTTTTCTATTCTAAACCAATCAGTTGTTCCATATCCTGTTCTGACAGTTGCTTCTTGACCCTTATACAGGTTTCTCAGGAGACATGTGAGGTGATCTGGTACTCCCATCTCTTTAAGGACTTGCCACAGTTTGTTGTGATCCACACAATCAAAGGCTTTAGCGTAATCAATGAAACAGAAATAGATGTTTTTCTGATATCCCGTGCTTTCTCCATAATCCAGCGAGTGTTGGCAATTTGATCTCTAGTTCCTCTATCTCTCTGAAACCCAGCTTGAACTTCTGGTAGTTCCTGATCTACATACTGCTGAAGCCTCGCTTGTAGGATCTTTAACATGACCTTGCTTTCATGTGAAATGAGTTCAATGGTGCGATAGTTTGAACATTCTTTGGCATTACTCTTCTTTGGGATTGGAATATAAACTTTCCAATCCTGTGGCCACTGTTGTGTTTTTCAAATTTGTTGACATAATGTGTACATCACTTTAACAGCACCATCTTTGGAACCTGTGGTACCTTTGGAATTCTGACACAGGGTGATGGATGCCACCACAAAGTGGCCACCGCAGGAGGTGGAGCCAATGATGAAAAGCTGCCACAAGAGGCAGAGCCAGCCACAGCATGTCAGGGAGTGAGGTCATGCTTAACTCTAATAGTAACTTTTCAACATTTCAGGCAGAAGGCCTGTTTAACAGAATGCCTTTTGATGTGAAGATATTATTTTTAAAAAATTCTGTAGAAAAAGCCCAGCAGGAAATAATTTGCATATTAGGCCACACACCCCCGATACCAAGCCAGTCGGAACTGTGTTCCTGTTTGTTCTTGCTCAAAAAAAGCCCTGTTTATGATCTTTGTAGAAAAGGGGGAAAACGTTCTCAGAAAGTGACATATTTTGAGCTTGATTGGCTTTTTGTTTTTTTTTTGGTGAATAAGTGCAGTCAGTTTTATTTGACAAATTGGGGAGACAACTTTGTGTTCAGAGTCCTGCTAACTGTCTCATGATGCTTCGTGCCACTGTTCCATTGCTTATTCTGTGGCAGCTTCTAAGGAAAAGGGAAATCTTTCTCATATCTGCCAAAGCCAAGGCGGGGGGTGGGGAGGAATCCCACTTTGGTATTCGCAGTACAGTTATGACAAATGCGTGGCCTGTGTTCTGAGTGTTAAGGGAAATGTAAAAACATGTCTAGTTGTTGCGAATGCTCACATGGTGATTTGTTGGTTTTGATTCTTCAGGTCGTGATTTGGCAAGCACAACCCTCCCTGGATACCCTCCGCACGTCCCCCCTGCTGGACAGGGCAGCTACTCGACTCCAACGCTGACAGGAATGGTGCCTGGTGAGTTTTCATAAGAAAAATAAAAGAAGCAGTCTTCTAGCGGCAAAGCCAAGTGCTTCCTTTTGTGTTCTGTTTTCATACCAGAGGCAGGCAGAGTTATGGCGACAAAAAGGAAGGCAAGATGTAAAGCAGGGCAAATTAAAACAGCTGCCTTTCCCTGTCTTTTATAATTTCTTCTCCCCCTACATTGATCCATAATCCAAATAAGCAGAAGAAGAGCGCAGAGCTGACGCTGCCTTGTTAAAAGTTGTCAGGGGAACATAAATCCATGTACTTGGTTTAACTGGAATTGTGGATTGGGTTGTTAAAGGGAATATAATATTTAGTCAAAATATGTTGGTGAAAAAAAAGAGAGAAGTATTTAGCCCTGCCACATGGCTGTTAGATACACATGATAAAATGTTAGATACACATGATAAAATGTAAGGTTAATCTCAGACTTACCTCGCTCTTCTGAATTTTTGTCATGTAAATAATTTTAATTAACTTAGCCCATAAGCAGAATCTCATACTTTTGAAATTATGCTGCTTAATATGGGGTGCCTGCAAATGATCTTTATTCAAGGCTTTTCACACATGAGATCTTAGCCATTTAATGTCTTCACTGAATCACCTAATGTTCCTCAGTGTTCACCTTTGCTCTTGATTATATCTTCTCCAAGAGAAGTCAACCATTTCTTGGCTGTTTTTGAAGCAGTGGTGTCTTGTACTGCGTGTGAGCATGGGAGATATTGAGTGCCCTCTGCTTTTGCAGTTCTGGGGAGTTGGGAACAATGTGACAACTTTATTATTTTTAAGGCATTCAGCACCTTGCTGTATGAGAGTTTTAACCTGCAAGTGCAACAGAATTATTTATCCCTGTATTTTAGTACTGTTCTTAAGTCGTACAGAGAGATGATGATCTCGCAAAGCAATTATTGTTCACAAAAAGGAAAACAGTTAAATTCCACAGAAATACAGAGTTTTCTTTCACCACTGCTGTCATTTCCATCTCTAAAGAACCACATTGGCTCACTGGGGAGAAGAATCAGGAAGGATCCCCTCTGGTCTATTCCACTCCAGCCTACTTTCTCTGCCTGTTAAAGCATCGGTCTGTACAAACCAATGTAACAAAACAATTATTAATATCATTCTGTTCATTCTTCTTCTCTTTGTCAGCAGTTTTTTTTTTGCTCCGTCAGTGAGCACATGAGTGATCAATATGCCCAACCATTCATTTTTATCTATAACTCCAATAAAAGTGTTATCTAAAAAATCAGAAGGTGCTCTCCCTGTTACACATTCACAGACATAAACACAGTGCTTTTCCATTTATACCTTGGTTTATGCAGACTATTAAAAAGTTGTGAGTTCTTGCCAGTCTCAGTCATTCCATTAGGGATAACTTCCTCTATATCACTATGCAGTACATAGGTGAATTGAAGGCAATGACCATCACCCAGGCTGCTGTTTTACGAGCTCATTAAGATCTCTGTTCTTTGAGTAGTCTTCATGACATTTTTAAAAATGTGTAGCCTACTTTGCCTGGCATGTGAATTAAATAGAATCCAGAAGTGCTGTTGGTCAACGATATAGCTAGCAAAGTTCTGACTGAGTAATTAGCCTGTCTTAAATGAGGTTCCATTTTCCCTGAAAGACCAAGTTTATGGTACTGAGGGGCATTATCAGGACTTTTTTGCAGTAAAAGCCCAGCAGTAAATTTGCATATTAGGCCACACCTCCTGTTTCCACCATTGTTTAGCACAGGGCTTTTTTTTTTAGAAAAAGCCCAGCAGAAACTCATTTGCATATTAGGCCACACCTCCTCATACCAAGCCAGCTGGAACTGTGTTCCTGCTCAAAAAAAGCCCTGGATATTATTAGATCCATGTGAGGTTTAGCACTTTTAACAAATGTCAGCTGAGTTACTGGCTGCTCCCTGTCTGGTAAAGCCAAATCTGCCTGAGATTTCCCATGTTCTGGTCACATCCAGGTTAGATTGCTGGAGTGTACTTTACTTAGGGCTGCCTTTGAAGACTTCAGAAATTTCAGATCTAGAATGTAGCTAGATGTGGAGCTGGTAATAGAACAGGTTACTGGAAACATACCTTACTAGTCTTGAAGAAACTTTGATGGCTACAATTAAAAATGCTGGTTCTTATATATAAGGTCTGAACTATCTGGGACCAGCGTATCTTAAGGATTACCTGCCCCCTTATGAACCAACAGTTAAGATCCTCAGCTGAACCTCAGCTGTGTTTTCATATCTGAAGAGAGGAGGTAGAGTCTTCCCTGTTTCTGGAATTCGCTTCTTGCATTGCTTACTATTATCTACTCTGTTGAGTTTTAAACACCTAGAGAAGTTTGCCCAGGATTTTTTGCAATAGGTATTTCCCCTCCCCATCCTATCAATTGATTGTTTTTAAAATTCTTGGGCTGTAGTCTCAATGTTTGTTATGCTGCTGCTACCAGTTATTGTTTACTACTGTTTTTGTGGATGTTATGGTTTGATGTTGCCTTGAGAATTGTATTCTAAAAACAGCATACAAAACAACAGCAACAAGATGTCAGAAACCATCTTTGAAACTTTCCTGTTTTAAAGTGGTTGAGTATTTATCATGGTGGACTGCCATGTAAATGTCTAGTCTAGTTTGGTGTAGTGGTTAAGTGTGCAGACTCTTATCTCGGAGAACCGGGTTTGATTCCCCACTCCTCCACTTGCACCTGCTAGCATGGCCTTGGGTCAGCCATAGCTCTGGCAGAGGTTGTCCTTGAAAGGGCAGCTGCTGTGAGAGCCCTCTCCAGCCCCACTCACCTCACAGGGTGTCTGTTGTGGGGGAGGAAGGTAAAGGAGATTGTGAGCCGCTCTGAGACTCTTCGGAGTGGAGGGCGGGATATAAATCCAATATCTTCTTCGTCTTCATCTTATTTCTTTGGAGAATTACCTATGATCCCTGTTCAAATGAAAAAAAAAACCCTCAACCATATTGGGAAATGAATTCCAGTTCTGCTGTCCATTGCCCCAGTTGTTCTTGGGAAAATGCCTTTTAAAGATACAGTCAGAAGGTAAATGCGTTGGTCTGCAATAGAACAGTTCTCCCCATGTGGGGCTGCACAGAAGCCATGAAGATGAAAATGGGGTGGACTTACCTGCAACCATTGTTCATCGAGTGGTCTTCTGTGCACACACACATCCCTCTCTCCTGCCCCGCTGTGAACTTTCTGTAACCTCAGTGTCTTAGGTTCTCTGGCAGTGGCATGGAGAGAACTGAGGGAGCACTGCCCCTCCTCCCAATCAGGTGATCTTTTTGGCGGGAAAGCACCTGAGGGAGGAGGGGCACTCCTAGTCTATTAGAAAGCTTGGAAATCTTTTCTGTGGCAGGCCTGCCCTCAGTTCAGTTTTAGTTCAGTGGAACCAGGGTCATTGCCAGCAGAGGGGACACTGGGAGCAGTGCCCCCTATAGAATCTGCAGCACACCACCCAGTCTTCCCTTTCGCTGCTCCCAGTGCTCCCTGCTGGCTACAGCCCTGAGTAGAACCTTAGAGAAAAACAATCAGAAAGAAAATAATCAGAAAGAGAACCTTAACTCTTGAAAGCTCATACCCTTAGAATCTTGTTGGTGTCTAAGGTGCCACTGGACTTGAATCTATCTATTTAGATAGTGATTTTATGATCAGAGGACAGGGCGACAGAGAGAATAAAATACCCCCTTGCTTTTTTTTTTTTTGCATTTTTTCCAGTTTTAAGACCTAATTTGGAGCCACTGTTGTTGTGCTACAGCAGTCATTCTCAATCAGATCCTTTTGTCAACACAGGGAATCCAGTTGTGAATGACTGCTATAGCGCAATAGTATAACACAATATCCATAATGTGTAGGTGGCATTTGCTCCAGTGACTGTCCTTGAAATGACTCCAGAGTTGGCTATCACAAGGACTGAGTGTGGTATATGTATGGGCTCAGGACTGGCCCTGACTGTCAGGTAGTCTAGGCAAGGCTAACTTCTGCCCCCCCCCCTCGCACTGATAATGTTACTGAGTCACATGAGGGCACTCAATGCGGTACTCCAGAAGGCCAGCACCCTAGGCAACTGCCTAGTTTGCATAGTGGCAGGGCCGGCCCTGTATGGGCTCCTACAGTGTTGCTTCAAATAGCTGTTATTTGAGGCAGACTGCGCTATTTTTTTTTTTTTAAATAACCAACACACTTAAGAAATTCAAGACTGAATTTCAGTGATCCAGGCTCTGTTGGACCAATTTCCATGCTTAATAGACTTTATGCATAAAAACACATGCAGCCAGGGTTGTTTCCATGATTCTTCCAGCTTTTCTTTTAATAACAGCCTTCTGTTGTGGAAATGTGAAGGTTATGTGCAATTCTTTCCAAGCTCTCCTCCTCATTTAAAGCTAGGCATTGCTAACTAGCATCCAAAATAACTTCTTGATCCTCTCTTGTCTCTTATTATTTAGAGGGCCAGTTTCAGAAGCCTCTTATGAATTCATGCAGTCTTTTATGATTTGGCTCTGAAATAGACGACAGATCAGCTTTATTGCATGAACATCAGTGTTTATACTCTGATATGACTGGATAATTCTGTCCTGACATTTATTCAAGGAGAGTTTATTCCACCAATTTTCAGACACCACTTCTAGACATATCGATCTCCTGTTATAATTTTCAAAGCATATGAGAAAGGGGGGGGGGAGTGGTTATGAGACATCCTTTAATAATTAGCCTATAATTGTAGAATTCTGAAGTTATTAACTTAGTAGTAGTGAGGATTTTTTTCTTTCATGTTTTTACTTTGCATTGTTATACAAAGTGTTACCGTTGATACATGTAGGTAAGTTAGTTTTTGATGATGTGTATAGTCTTTTCTCAATGCGTGTGCAATCTAACTAGGAAGCAAGGTTTATGTAAGGTGTCAGAACAGAAAGTCTGCTGGTTTCAAAGCAGATGCACCATAGCTAGGAAAGGAGAAGCTGGCTTAGTAATGGGAAGCATTAAACTGAATTGCTACTAGAAGATGGTTTGGAATATAACCAGGTTTTTTTTTTAAATAGAAAAAGCCCAGCAGAAACTCATTTGCATATTAGGCCACACCTGTGACAGCACCATTGTTTCACACAGAGCTTTTTAAATAGAGAAAGCCCAGTAGGAACTCATTTCCATATTAGGCCACACCCCTTGATGCCAATTGCATTCCTGTGTGTTTCTGCTTTAAAAAAACATGAATATAACTAGACTTGCCATTTTGCCCTGCCATTAGCTCTAATCCCCTGTTGAGAAATTGGTGTGGGAGAAGAAAGTGGCCTCCATAGTGATGCTCTAGGAATTGTCCCATATGGCCTTTACTACAGGACATCACCCAGAAGTGATGTCACATCCTCCTTGAACTCCATGCTCCTTAGGGATGCACTTGGCATTTGCCAAGAAAGTGCTGACAACCCTAAATATAACAGGCAATCTTAGGCAACTACTCATCATTGAACTGATGCATATTATCAAGGGCTTTAGTACTCTTTATGGCTAATAAGATTATATATTACTTGCATTGTTTGCACATCACAGGAAAATCCTTACTCTGCATGATGAGTAGCATTTAAAAGATCTTCACTAAATGCACAATACTTGGTGAGTGCAGCAGCTTACATCCCAGTCCTGTACACTCTTGGCAACTGTGGTGGCTTATAGCCACTATGTACACAAAGGCCGATTCCGCAGTCGCTGTTACTCTACTCTTGGGCTTCTGCTTTTGTCAGATCTGTCAAGCATGGTAGAATTCCACTGGTAATTAATTGTTTTAGGGTCCCCCATAAAGCTGGTCTGAAATATCATGGAGGACCAAAGTTTGTTAGCTCTGTTATTCTTTCCCCCTCCCCCTTCTTGCTTTATTACTTGCGAAGTAGAGTAGAGAGAAACGAAACTAACTTGAGAAAGAATAATCAACACCTTCCCATACATTCCTGTCTGGGAGTGTGAGACATCTGGGGAAAGCAAGGACAAGATACTGATAACATTGTGAGAATGTAGACATTTATGATAGTTTATGTGTTAGAGCGTATTCCTCGCCCCCACCTTTGGGACTCCTTTGAAGTATGCCTTAAAAGTATTGTATCAAAGTATTTTTGGTATTACTCTCAAGAACCTGTACCAAGAGAGCATATCATTCTATCAATAAATGTAGTTTTGTATCCACTTGACTCATCATTGAAAACTTCATGCTTGACAAGATCAAGTGATCGGTTCCCTACCGCTTTGGGCCATTTTGACTTATGGCTCCCTCCAATTTCCCTCGTGACTACTTGATCTCTGAAAAACAAGATCAAGTAGTTGTGAGGGAGATTGAAGGGAGCCATGGGTCAAAATGTGGCCATGCAGCAACTGGTGGGGAATCGATCACTTGACTGGATGAAAGCAGAAGCTTGGGGGTGCAGCAACAGCGACTGCGGAATTGGTCAAAGAGATGAACTTGTGATGAGTAACTTTTAAATGGTACTCTCCCCAAATGTACCATCCCCACAATATGTACAGCAAATAAATGAAGCAACATGATATTCCAGTGAGGCAAATGTTTCTGCAGAGGTGAACAATGCTAAAAAATACATTTTTATCAAATGCCTAGTGATACAAATTTTGTAATGAATAGCTCTTTGGGGCACATGGCTGAATACTGTTGAAGGAGTGCTTGCTTAAATGGAATCTTGGCCAGATGTAGTTAAATGCTTAAATGGAATCTTGGCCAATATTCACAGTTACATGCAGAAGAGCTTAGATTACATGTTTTATTTTATTCATGGGGGCTGAACATAGAAGCTTTCAGTGCATGTGCAGCCCCGCCCCCCCCCCAGGATTACCAGGCCCCTGCTGGGATGAGGGATTTCCCTGCACTGGGATCCCTCCCTTGATGCCAGTCAGTTGGCCAGTGGGGGCCTTAATGGAAGCAAAAGGAGGCCTGGAGCTGTGTTGTCAGTAATGTGGCAACGTCACTTCCAGCACACATCAGAAGTGATATCATCATGTCACTAGCAACACAGGGATACTCCAGTACTTAGAGCAAAAGGTCCTTGATAAAAATGACTTCTATCATAGATAGGGCTGCCAAGCTCCTGGGCAGGGTGGGGTTTTTCCCACTCTGGAGGTCCCCAACCCACCGGCCTGCATTGGGCCAGTGGGGGGATCCCCTTCCGACGTTGCTGGCATGATGATGTCACTCGCAAGTGATGTCATCACGCTGGTGACATTGCGCATGCTCTAAGAGTTTCCAGGGAAACTCTGTGGTTTTCCTGAATGCTTTAGCAATGTGGGAGTTTCCCTCCCAAATTGCTAGAGCATCCTGGAAAACTGGGAGGGTGGGGGATTTGGCAACGCTTACCATTTTGCCCAAATGAGAGTGTTTCTATGTTGCCCGTGCTGTGATGACATCATTTCTGGTGCGTACCAGAAGTGAAGTCACCACATCACCAGCAATGCAGCCGGTTTGCTCCTAAGTCTCTCCTCGCCAGTTGCCAGGGGATACCTGGCAACCTTCCCCGCCCCAGATGGGCAGACCTAATAACACTTTCCTAGTGCCATTCCACATCAGAAAAATAGTGCAGGGGGGAAGGCAGGTGCCCTTCATTCCACCACACTGCAGACTCGGTCAGAACCGTACCCCTGTGACACTTCTAATGTGTAGGTTGGCCTTGAGAAGGGACATAACCTTATAGGCTTGGGCACTAATGCAGTTAGTAGTTTTACATATTGTCACTACCAACCCCCAGATGTGGCCAAGCAGTCTCTTGGAATTGTGACTAATCTCCAGTCCACAGAGATCAGCTCCCCTAGAGAAAATGGCTGCTTTGGAGGGTGGACTCTATGGCATTATACCCCACTGAGCTTATACCCTTCCCCAAACCCTGCTGTTCCCAAGCCCCACCCCTTAAATCTCCAGGAATTTCCCAATCAAGAGTTGACAAGCCTAGTTGCCAATGTGATTGAGGGAGGTATCACCAGGGAGATTGTTTTGCTTCAACAGCTGTATTGCAAAACTAACATAGAAACTGTGTCTTAAGGCTGATTTACAGAAGCAAGGGAGACATTTTCACATAACTTTTTCCTATGCCTCATGCGTAATATGTGTACCCATAAAGAATCCAGAAGTCTAGGGGGAAAGCTGTGGTTTGTTCTCATGTGAACATAGGCTGGCTGAGAGGGAGGGTGATGTGCTTAGCCCTTCTGTCCACATAGTTATGTCATAAATACTTTGCTGGAACATTATGGGGCAAAACTCTAGGGAAGTAAATCCCATGTTGTTGTCGCCAAGTATGAATCAGCACTGTGTTATCTTTTTAAAGTTACATCATTTGTAATCCCAACCTTTCTCACCAATGGGGATCCAAGATAGCTAACATTGTTCTGTCCTCTCTTTTATCCTCTCAAAACCCCTTGAAGTTGTGTATGACTGCCCCAAGGTTGCCCAACAAATTTCCATGGCAGAGTTGGGATTTAGATCCAGATCCTAGTGCAACACTTTAACTGCTGCACCACTGTATTATACTCAGGGCTCTTTTTTTTGGTAGCAGGAACTCCTTTACATATTAGGCCACACACCCCTGATATCAATCCTCCAAGAGTTTACAAGGAGTACAGGGCCTACTTACTGTAAGCTCCAAGAGGATTGGCTGCATCAGGGGTGTGTGGCCTAATATGCAAAGGAGTTCCTGGCCAGGCCTGAAGCTATAGTGGGGCCTGGGACCTACCTACCTTAGGGACCGTCTCTCCCCACATGTTCCCCAGAGAGTGCTGAGATCGGGGTCTCAGAACCTCCTTATAATCCCTGGGCCAAATGAGGCCCGTCTGAAAGCGACCAGAGACAGGGCCTTTTTGATTGCAGCCCCCTGTTGGTGGAACCAGCTCCCGGAGGAGGTGAGGGCCCTGCGGAACCTTGAACAGTTCCGCAGGGCCTGTAAAACAGCCCTCTTCCGGTTGGCATACAACTGATTGATATTGGGATGCCTGAATATTTAAACTTATGAACATCAGAATATTGAACACTGGAATACTTGAAGAATTGATTTAAGGAAGAGGTAGCATAGTATATTGATGTGAGTTTTATGTATTTTTATGTAGTTTATTGTATAATCATTAATGTATTTTAAACTGATTTATTGTTAGCATTTTGTATTGTAAGCCGCCCTGAGCCCGCCTTGGTGGGGTAGGGCGGGATATAAATCGAACAAATAAATAAATAAATAATAATAATAAATCCTTTCAAACCCCCCTTCCAACTGTATAGCCCCTCCATTGGAGGGCCTCCAATTTGTCCCCTTGCTCACTGCCCCTCTGAACAAGTAGTAGCATTGCTGCCGGTCTCTCTGCTGCAAGAGGGGCACATAAGAAAGGGGTGGAGGGAAGCAGAGCTGCTGTAGCTGCCCAGGTGAAAGGGGGTTAGCTTGTGGAACTCAAGGCAGCTTACAGGGTCGAGAACCTAGGGCTGCCAAACTGGGTGGCCCCTGGCCCCCTCAACAACAAATCCTGCTGTGGGCCCCACCAAACATGAAATCCTGGCTACGGCCCTGGTTCCTGCTACAAAAACAAATCCCTGACTACCTGACAAAGGAGGTTTTGACTCCAGAAGCTTAAGCTCTGGAAATCTTATTGATTTTTAAGGTGCTACAGGACTGGAATCTTGCTGTACTACACTACATTGGGGGGGGGGGATTTTATACTGAACAGATCGTCTGTAGAGCTAACAAACAATTTTCTGCCCTTTTATTTGCTCTTGTGTTTGAGGTATACTTTGTCTTCCAAGGTGCCTGTTAGTTGGTGTCTTGTTAGTGAATGAATTAATATGTGGTGTTGATCTGGATTAATTTGTTGGAGATCCCTCCTTTGGTGCCCGGGGCTTGTCACAGATAGTTGTCAATTTGTTTCCAGTCTTAGTATAATTCTGATCTGTGTGATTCTTATGTTGGCGCTGAGACTGTCAAACCATTTTTGGATGGATATGTAAAAAGCACGAGTTCTATTACAGGTTAACAGGGTTTGAGGATGCATTTTTTATGGAATCACTGAATACGTCCCACAGAAATGTTCCACATTTTGTATGCTTTTTGTCTTTTACTGTGAACACAGAAGGCAAGAATGGTCAAAGAGATTAATTCAATGAACCATAAAGAACAAAGCAATAGATTTGCCTCTGCACATCAGTTATGCTAGTAGTTCAATCAGAGTACATCGATGGGACAGGTTGCCTTTAAAATGTAGAAGATGCCATGTAGCAGAACCGGGGAAAGAGAGAGATGGGCTGTAAATGCTCTAAACTGATGGTTTTCCAACTGTGTTCTGAGGAACCCTAGTGTTTCTCTGGAGTGTATTAGGGATTACTCAGTGAAAAGGCTAGAAATGGTGCATAGTATTGTTCACAATCCCACCTCCCCCTGCTGGGTTTATAATTTTTCTCACTGTGCCATCCTTGCAGAGTTACTGCAGTCTGAGCCAATTGGTTTCAGTGGTTTTAGATGGGCATAACTCTGCAAGGGATTGCACTGTGAATCTTCATTGCATTTTGCTTCATTCCATGAAAGAGATTGTAGCCCACAAGAAGCTTTCAGTGAAGTGGACTGTAGCCCACAAGAAGCACCTACATCTGCTAGTCTTTAAGGTTTTGCAAGGCTCCTTTTTTTAGGGTTGACAACTCTGAATTGGGAAATACCTGAAGATTTTGGGGATGGAACTTGGGAAGGGACAGGTTTGAGGAGGGAGGGACCTCAGTGGGGTTTAATGCAATAGAGTCCACCTTCTAAAATGTCCATTTTCTTCTGAGGAACTGTTCTCTGTTAACTGGATATCACTTGTAATTCCAAGAGATCTCCAAGCCCTATGAAGGTTGGCAACCTCTACTCCTTTTGGATCATGCACTGTAAAAAAAGAAAGAGGTGTGTCTGTGGGGAGGGCATTCTAAGGCTTGGCTTGCACATGAAGGAGAAGGACAAATGAGTAAGGGTAGTAGAATGGACTGTACCACTGGAGGTGGAGAACTATGCAGGACCATGTTTTATTTATCTGTGTCAAAACCTCCATGCAAACAGCAAACCAGAGCAGCAAGTAAATGTGGTATATGTGTGTGTCTAGTTTGCTTGTCTAGTTTTTGATTGTCACGGAATATTTTATGTGAAAAAATTCCAAACTTGAATGCCCTCAACCACAGTCTGTCTTTCATTTCATTCTTTCTCCGTAGAGCTTAGGGTGTTATTATTTCTGTCTGCATTTTTGTCCTCACAACAACCCTGTGGGGTGGATTAGGCTAAGAAAGAGAGTTGGGCCCAAGATCACCCAATGAGCACTATGCCTGACTGTGGATTTGAAGCTAGGTCTCCCAGGCTGTGGCCAAATAAACATTAGTCCACAATCTGATGTGATGCTTTCCATTCTACCCTCTTGTGGCTTGGCAGTTTCATTGCTTCCTTGTTTTTCTGCATGAGTAAACCCATCTTAAGACACAGACTCAGTTTGCACTGGGCCAAGATGAACAGCAGTCTGGTTGCCTATCATATAACAAGAGTTCCCCATAGAATGACCCCAGAATTTTTTTTGAAAGATAGTAGAGCTCCATGACACCTGTATCGCTGTTGCTCATCAAACAAACCAAAGCTGAAATGGTTCCATGTGGACAGAAACTTTGCAAACTGCAGCTCTAAACTGCTTGATCTGCTCATAATAGGGTTGCCAAGTCCCCTGTGGCCTCCGGTGGCTGGTGTGATCACTCACAAGTGACGCTATCACACCAGCGATGTTGTGTGCCAGCAGCTCTTGGAGTTTCTGGGAAAACTCTGTGGTTTTCTCGGATGCTCTAGCAATTTGGGAGGGAAAAAATCTATGGTACTTGCAAGTGACATCGTGCCAGCGATGTCACGCGCTGGCCGCTCTAAGAGCTTCTGGGAAAACTATAGTTTCCCCAGATACTCTGGCAATTTGGGAGGGAAAATTCTATGGCACTTGTGAACCAATGTGGGCCGACGGGTTGGGAACCTTCTGAGCAGGAGAACCCTCACCCTGCTCGGGAACTTGGTAGGCCTGGCCCATAAAGAACTGTTCACTAGTAAGTAGCTCATTACATCAGTGGAGGATACTGGATAATTACATGCCATTTTTGGTTTAAAAGTTCTCTATGTATTTATCAGGTCCTCGTAATCTACTTTGTGGGAGAATGGCAGAGATTTTGAGGGAGCCATGACAAAATGTCAGATAAGCCACATCATGTCTTATTACCAGGGTTTGTTTTGCAGCAGGAACTCTCTTGCATATTAGGCCACACACCCCTGATGTAGCCAATCCTTCTGGAGCTTACAGTAGGCCCTGTAAGAAGAGCCCTGTAAACTCTTGGAGGATTGGCTACATCAGGCTGTGTGGCCTAATATGCAAAGGAGTTCCTGCTACAAAAAAAGCCCTGCTTACTACCTTGGAAAGACCTTTCAAAAGTGTCTGCTGGTACAGTATCTCCTGGTGGAGTTGACAGTGCTTCTCCCATACACAGAAATGAATGTGTGTGTGAGAAGAGAGCACATGGTAATGGTGGGAGCTTTCTAAATGTGTCAGGAACCCATTCAGGTAATGGGCAAGTGCAGAACAAACTTCAGGACAACAAAGGTCCCCTTTTACACTTAGTCAAACATTGGGTGACTTCTAATGCATTACCAATGCTGATATAATTTTACACACACACACACACACACAGATCTCCAAGGGATATTTCTTAGCTTAATAATCATCTGAAAGTTTAATACAAGGGAAGGACAAATGGTATAGCTTCATTTTGTCAGATCTTGGAAGTAAAGCAAGGTCAATAATTGAAAGGGAGACTACCAAGTAAGACTCTGTAGAGGAAGGCAATTGTAAACCACTTTTGCTTTTCACATACCTTGAAAGCTCCTTGCTGGAATCTCCATAAGTCTGTTACATAAATGTTTAATAAACTTCATAGCCACAATCTAATGTGTTGTTTGGCACTGATCTTTGACTGTTGGAACTCTAAGGTGGGTTAAGATATCCTACTGGGCTACAGTCCCTCTATAGTGTTGTTGTTGTTTTTTGCTGCTTTGGAAAGATCTGCTAATGTGCATACATATAGAGTAAGAATATGATGCCTTGATCCTTTGCATGTACACTAACAGCAGTGGCAGGATGGCTAGGCAAAGTCATTCAGACATGGATTTTTTTTTTTAGAAGCAGGCAGGTCCAAATTCTCTAGCTTCTCCTCCATGTCATGTGACTTGTGATGTCATATGTCTTCCTGCCCCATACTTGCTTTTCATTGAGAAGCATGGTGCCACCTGGCATTAAAAGTAGGTCCCCAGGTTTGGAATGGTTAAAAGTCACTAGTGTTAAATGTTCTTAAGCCAGTTTTCTTTATTTACACACTTTTCACTTGCCCAGATGTTCAACATATGAAAACAACATATTTAGGTAAAAACCATACAGCCGAACAGCATACGATATTAAAATGACTGACTAAAAACATACAGTATATTTATTCTATCCATGTATCACCAAATGTCACCCACATGTGTTTCAGGCTTGGAGATGCTAGGAATTTGGCAACCCTGTCCCAAGATTTGTTAGATTAAGAGTTGTTTTTGTTTTTCTTAAAATGCCAACTGCACAATAGACCATAATGTCCCATCTGACATATTATTTCTCTCCATTACTGGAGCAGCTTGTTGTATGGCATCAGGAGCTACAAGCCATATTATATAAAATGTTTTGGGTGTGAGGAACACAGATTTGTTCTTAAGACATTTGATCTATACCAGTGTTCAAAAGAATCCTCTCTCCTTACTTCTGTCCCTATCACCACCCTGAGTCCTCTGATAATGTGATTGCAATGAGCTAATTTTAACGGTTACCAGCCTGCATATTCTTTAATCAATTCTGGCTTCTGAAGGCAAGCATTTTTTAAGGGTTTGATCTGCATTTGTTGCATTTTATCTTTTAGGTATGTGGAAACCTTTAAAATGTTTGCCTTCAGAAGCCGATGGTTTTAAGAGCCCGTACATAAGGGACATAGTCAAATTCCCTGTTGTTTTAAACTATATTATAGTAACGTATAGAGATACTACTAAGTGGGTCCCAGTTGAGATTATTCTCTGTGTGTTCTTGTGCTTGATCCTCTCTCACACACATATACAGCAAACATTACCCTTCACAATTTCTGTCAATTCATTCATATGCACTATATAAGGAGCCTTTTTTGCTGAGGGAATTATACCTATTGTGTATAATACAAGGGGGGAATTGGGTCTTTTTTTTTTGTTATTCTTGTCTTCAAGTTCAAAACTTTCTAAACAGCATCTTTGCCCTGAGGGCTTGTAGGGTTTTGTAATTGAATTGAAATAAGGTTATGCTTAAATAATCATGCTTGTTCATTTAAATATTTGTTCTGGTTCTTGTACTGGAAAAACTCAGACAATGGCCCCTGTTACCCTCTGGATATATTTTTCTTTTTTTCCTCTTGTACCTTCTTCCTTTCTCTGGGGACTGAGGTTTTGGCCTCATCCTTCATGCTTTGCCTTTCACTGGACTGTCATTCTCATTGTCCTCTTGGGGCTTTAAACGGAGGGTGACAGGAAAGGATAGACCGTCCGGGATAGTGATGCTGAAAATATAGTCATTAATGGGACTCGGGAAACCCAGATGTCCTTTCTGAACATTGGTAATTTGTTTTTAATGAAAAACCATGCAGTGACCCTGAACAAATGAATTTCCTTTATACGAATTCTATGTGTGCAATTAACTGACTAAAGGGATCTGAAAATGATCAAACTTAAACCCTGGGTTCACTAAAAAATATATGTGTGCATACAGTAGATAGTGTCTAGTATCCCTTTGTTTAAGTTGCAAGTATGAAACATTCAAAAGGCTACATCAGAACACATGTACTGCTTTTTAAAAAGGGGAAAAGGGAACAAATGGCATACTTGTGAGCAGTGTTTAAGAAGTGCGTTGTTTGGATGGTTAGATTGTGAAACTGTGATGAATTTTCACCTGCAAGGCTTAAAACAATCGCTGCTTTGCTGAGTTTTCTATTCCCATTGGAAACTGATATTGGCTGTTTTGAGTTACGCATGCTTCCTTATCTGTGTTAACAACAATCAAAATTTTGGCAGAAGTAAAGCAGCAGAGGCTCCAAGTTAGTTCTTAGCCTCCATGTGTGATAGTGCTCTACATCTTACCTATGTCTGCAAAGAAATATATTCTAAAGCTACTTTGCAAAAATGAAGCACATTGGTTCTATTTTTTGTGTGTGTACAAAAGCATGAGCTTAAGCATAATATCACAAGATAGATTTTTTTTTTATTTTTAGTATTTCTCTTTTAGAATTTAGCAGCTTTTAAGTTTTATAAGGGGTTCATGAGGTGAAAGCACTGCATCCTTTTTGGAGCCAGGACAGGCTTACTAGATGTTGAGGAGGCAAGGTTAGGAGCCAGCATTTAATTTTCCTCGTGACTTATGTAACTTTTACACGGGTGTGACTTTATTGAATTTAGAATTACACAGATATGAGTGGAAGGAGACACATGCTCTTTTCAATCCAACCAGTCTCTGTCCTAGCTCTGCTTCATAAACTGATAGTGTGACAAATGGTTTTTCAACACTCGTGTGGAGGGAGCTGATATTGTGCTCCAGTGAGGCGACGTTTTTACAGGCTCTGAACACTAACTGTGCAAGCTGTATTCCTCTCTTTCTCATTTGCTCCAGATAGATTTTCTATTAAGAATAAGAACAGAAAATTCATGGCTAAGGCATGTGCATTGCTGTAAAACAAACAGCTAGTAGCACTTGGAGGGTATTTATGTAGGGACATAAGAATTGTCTTGCTGGATGGAATTACCACCTAGTTCAGATTTCAGCCCTACAGCGGCCAACCAAATATCCCAAGCCTTGGTGGCCAAACATCATTACTTTGTTGCCCCAGCAGGGAGTACAGTGATTTGGAGATCCTTATATTTGTCAAGATATATCACTTCATCATGAATGATTCAGTTAGGTTTTATGGGAAAGCTATAGCATAAAAGTCGAGTTCCTTTGGCTGTCCATGGAAGTTAAGCAAAAATATTTAGCATTCTGGTATAGTGAGTGATGTGCTAGAGAGGAATTAGGGTGGCTAACTGGAGTCTGGGAAATTCCTGGAAATTTAAGGGGGGAATGTGGGAGAGACTTCACCTAAATTCTGTGATATAGAGTCTGTGCCTTAAGATGGCATTTTCTTGAGGGAAACTGATCTTTGTAAGTCTGGAGATCAGTTATAACTTTTGGAGAACTTCAGCCCCTACCTGGAGAAAGACCTACATACATATATGTTGTTGAAGGCTTTCACGGCCGGAGTCCATTGGTTGTTGTAGCTTTTCTGGTCTGTATGGCCATGGTCTTGGCATTTTGAGATCTGACGTTTTGTCAGTAACTGTGACTGGCATCCTCAGAGGTGCAACCCAGAAAGCTCTCTGGAGTTCACTCTGACCCAGAGAGAACTCCAGTTTTCTGGGTTACTTACACCTCTGAGGATGCCAGTCACAGTTGCTGGGGAAATGTCAAGTCTCACAGTTCCAAGACCATGGCCACACAACCTGGAAAATCTACAACTACATTCAAATCTCTGCTTCGCTGTGAAGTTTTCTGGGTGATCTTTGGCAATATATTTCAGTCTAAACTGTCTCACAGAGTTGCTGTAAGTGTAAAATTGAATGACTCTGTGTGCACTGCACCAGAGAGGATTGTCCACACTGGGTTGGAAAATTCATGGAGATTTTGAGGTTGGAGGCTGGGGGAGGATAGGATTTAGGGAGTGATGGGAAGAACCTCAATTGGATGTAATACCATAGAGTCCACCTTCTAAAGCAACCATTTTCTCCAGGAGAATTGATCTGTCATGGAGAGCATTGTAATTTTGGGAGATCTCCAAGCCCCACTTGGAGGCTGGAAATCCTATGCATCGAGCATCTTGGAGGAAGGGCAAGGGAAGGTCTGACCTGCAGAACGGGTTATCCCCTATTTTGGATGTGGCGGCACTCTTCCTAAAGTAGCAGGTTCGTAGCTTGGGGGTGCTCCCGGACTGGGCTTCCTAATGATTGCTCTGCAACTCCCTCTATAAATGGAGGGTTGTATTAGGGCTGACAGACACACATCTGGAACCCTCAGAGGCTTTTGGGCTCAGGGTGTGAAGGGAAAAGGCATCGAGGAATGCATGACATCACTTCTTATTGCATGACATCACTTCCTGTTGAAAACCTGGAAGTGACATCATATGAGTGACACTCTAGGAATTCCAACAATCTCTCTGGTTTTCACCCAGAAATGATATAGCACATTAAGACCCCTTTCCATCCCATATTCCCTCTCTGCTTCATTACATGGATGGGGGACAAGGAACATAGCCTAGGCTGTGTGCAAAGCTAAATGTTGCCATTTATCTTGGAGGGGGGGGGGAATCGCACAGGAAAGCTACAGACAAGCCAGGGAAAGCACAAAAAACCAGGCTATAAGCATTTAGTCTCTACTGACTGGATAGAAGGCCGCAGAGTGAGTCAGGAGAGGCAGGTAGATAAGGTTGCTCTTTAAACAGAGGCTTAATGGAATGTTACAGTATTCCAATGTGTTTCTCTTTTAGAATAGTGTATCAGAATAATTTTTTGTATTGACATACTCAAAATAGGGATATTGGCTGTTTATCTCGTTACATATACTTTACCCATTTTCACTATATTTTATTGTATTTTTTTTCTATGGCAAACTAGAATGATGTTTACATGTTAAAAAGTAAATTAGGTGGACAAGAACATCACTATCCAATGTATTTCTCTTTTAGCTGTATTGACACACTCAAACAGGGATATTGGTTGTTTATCCCATTAGATATATTGAACCCATCTCCCACTATATTTTAATGTATTTTTCTCCTAAAGACAAACTATATGTATGTTGCATGTTAAAAGGTAAAACTTTTGAGATGGGAAAACTTTTGAGATAGAAATTCCTTCCTTTTGGCCCAGGTTTATAACAAGTCATTAACAGACACTCTCACATTTTGACAACCTACTGTTTTGTTGCTTTCGTGTGCTCATGCTACTCAGATCAAAGGTTTGCTCAATTTGTTAATTGTACTATTCTATCATTGGATCTTATATTTGTACCGTTTTACATTCTAAACCCCTGCCTACCAGATAATTTTACTATTCTGTCATTGAATCTTAAATCTGTACCATTTTGCATTCTGAGCCACTGCCTACCAGCTATGTGTGGCTCTGCTCACTGTGCCGGATTCCTCGTCTGATGAACTGTCCTTAGAGCGCACGAAAACTTACGTTCTAGATAAAACTAAGGTGGTCTTAAAGGTGCAATCGACTCCTATTTTGTTCTACTGCTTCAGATCAACATGGCTGCCTTCTTGGATCTATTAAAATGAAACAGATATTGTTGTGCTTAGTGCTCCTAAGTCTTTCCAGTGGTAAGTGCTGTGACTGCATTGGCTGAAGGTTTCCTGAAGCAGAGGAGG
The DNA here is from genome assembly GCF_032191835.1 of Heteronotia binoei. NCBI lineage: Eukaryota > Metazoa > Chordata > Lepidosauria > Squamata > Gekkonidae > Heteronotia > Heteronotia binoei. The sequence continues at coordinate 28,116,826 of NC_083226.1, forward strand.
CATGCAAAGAAGACATGCAATAGTCCTGAGAATGTCCTGGTGCAAGTGCTGCCTTGCCAATGCTTTTACTGTAGAGTTCTGCAGTTCCTAGAGTGTTTCATGACATGTCAGCCCTCACCACTAATTGCTCCTGCAGGTTTCCAGATGCATCCTGGCATTCTGGGAGGAAAGAGTTAGCAGAACTGTGCTTGTCCTGGCTTATGGCTTCCTCCAGTATAACTGAGAGAGCGTGAATGGGGAACTGTAGGTTTTAAAAAGCCTTAAAAATAAAATATTTGCACCCATTGCTTCCCCCAAGAAACTTAGAGTTGTTGCCCATTTCTCTCCCAGCAGGGTCGGCTCTAGACTGTCTGGCATCCTAGGCAAGGCTACCTGCCAGTGCTAATACATCAATATATTCTGCTGCTAGATCATAATAGTCCCTGACATTGTTTTATGATATTGTTTTATATGCTTTTATTTAGGATATATTTTGTATTTTTAATGTTACGGTTTATGAATAATGGTTTTTATGACCTTTCAATGTGAGCCACCCTGAGCCTGCTTTGGTGGGGAGGGCAGAATATAAGTCAAATAATAAACAAACAAACAAACAAATAATAACTTCTGGCACCCCCCCCCCCCCTTGCACTTATAACGTCACTGAGTCACATGGGGTTGCCCAATTTGGCACCCCAAGAAGGCCGGCACCCTAGGGAATTGCCTAGTTTGTCTAATGGCCGGGCCAGCCCTAATATCACTCATATTTCCTGGACTGAAAAGGCTGCAGCTAGTGATGTTCTTGGTCAGGAAACAGTGAATACTTGTACCTGACCCAGCAGGGTTCTTGGGTCAAGTCCTGTGGTGCATGAAAGAGGTTAGCTTTTGTGAAAGTGAAATCTACAGCCTTGGAGAAAAGTAGTCAGGCTACATAATAAATGGGCCCTTTTAAGGACTCTGAGAGGCATGCGGGGTTGAGTTTTCATTTGAGCCCAGGTCTTTTCTCATAGCACCCTGTGTCAATATCTCTACCACGTAGGATTGCGATAGATAGATAGATAGATAGATAGATAGATAGATAGATAGATAGATAGATAGATAGATAGATAGATGATAAGTAAGTAAACATAAACACACCTACCTTGAAATAATCTGTGCTTGCTGTCAGACTATAACACAGCTGTATGTTGATGTTTTGTTTTGAAAAATGAAACACATTCAATTCAGCTGCCTTCAGTGCATGAGTTCTGCTATTGTAGTAGAGTTTTGGCCTCAGGTTGATGAGATTCTAGGGGAAAAAACATTGACAGTACTTCCTGTTGAGACCTTGCGCTGAGCTGGTAGATTTTTCTTACTGCTGTTGGCTGGTTAGTATTTGAAAGGGAGACCAGCAAGGAAGTCCAGGGTTGTGACGCAGAGGCAGACAATGTCAAACCACCTCTGAACATGTCTTGTCTTGAAAACCCTATGGGATTGCCATAAATTGGCTGTGGCTTTACAACACTTTCCACCACCATTCGCTGGAGTGGTGGCTCCAGTCAAGCGAGCTGTTTGTCTGTTATCTGGGGGAAGACAGGAAATGAGTTGATATGAGCATTAAATCTGCAGAAGAAACTGGTTGACAAGAGCTCTTTTGGGTTCCCATTGGGGAGAAAGGCAGAGTATAAACACAAGCAAGCGAACAAGTAAGTAAATAAGAGCATATCCCCTCATGAAAGTCAATGGTTCAGTAAATGAGTGTGGGGCATATTAAAACTGCTGCAGTTATTCTGGCCCTGAGGTTATATTTTCACTGATCGGTGCCACTGCCTTGTCCAGAAAAGGACCCGAACAATTTATACATTGTCACATAATACTGTGTGGGACTTGGGGCCATTGCCTCCCATTCTGCTCATATGAAAAAGCTGCAAACAGCCTGCTACTTGCCTTTAATAATTCTCAAAAATGTTGGCCGTTTTCCCACTTACCTTACCCCGGAGCGACATCCCTCTTCACCGCGCTGCATCTGCATGGATTTCGCACAAACTGCTGCGCAGCACCAGGAAGAGCCGCGTAGTCCCGGGGCTTTTGCGTCGCAAATGTAAACCGCCAAAAAGCAGGTTTACATTTGCAACGCAAAAGCCCCGGGACTTCGCGGCTCTTCCTGGTGCTGCACAGCAGTTTGTGCGAAATCTGTGCAGACGCAGCGCGGTGAAGAGGGACGTCGCTCCGGGGTAAGGTAAGTGGGAAAACGGCCGTTCTTTTGCTCATGAGAATATTCTGGATCTTTTTTTTTTGTAGGCAATAATCAAAATGTTTGTAAGGTAAGGGTAGAGCTGTAGATAGGCTTGTAAGGGAATCACTGATAGGCTTGCTCTAGATAGACTTGCTCTAGCTGGACTCCTCCTGGCAAACCTACACTGTGCCTTCGGGCTCTTGAAATGGGGAGCTGAAAACCTGGAAGTAGTGTCATGGTTTTCATGATGTCTGTGGTTTGCCAGAAGTAACATCAGATTCTGTTACTAGTGAGTATAAATGTCTTAAGGCAGTGATTTCCACCATGATCCTCATGGGTGCCAGGGTGTTGACCAATGTTCCCTGTAATCTTTTTTCCTTCCTGAGTGTAGCAGTTTACATCCTGAACAGAATAGAGCTGCTGTACTCTTAAAATGGGCAATAGGCAATGCAAGACCCTGCATGGCTCCAGCCACGTCTGTTTTGGAAAATGCCTGGAAACATTGGGGGTGGATCTGGGAGAGGGTGGGGTTTGGGGATGGGACGTGCCTCAGCATGGTACAATGCCATAGAGTCCACCCTTCAAAGCAGCCAGCTGGAGATCAGTTGTAAAAGCAGATTTCCAGGCCCCACCTGGAGACTGGCAACCCTATCAGAAGTTTAGAGGGAACACTGATGACAACCAATGTGTTTCCTGACACTCACTTCCTTCTTCCCTGGAGTCCAGTATGAGGAAAGCCAGTACTCTTATTGGAGCAGGAAATAGGGTTGCAAGCCTCCAGAGACATCACTTTTATTATTCGGAAACCTCAGTTGGTGGAGGATACTTGGCTAAGAAGTTCCTAATGTTTTCTGATTGACCACAGCCCTTACAGCAGTTGTTTTGACATTGTGTATGCTCCCCTTTGGCAGCCATTTTGTGGTGGTACCCCCCCTCCCCCGCACTACCCGTTTTCAAAATCCATGTACCCTCATGTTCATAAAGTTTGGGAATTCCTTTATTATGGTTTTATTCTTTCTTATTCTCTTTCTTAAGGTTTAATTCTTTTCGAAAAATTTCCTTCGCTCATTATAACATGAATTGCAGCATTTGTGCATCTGTAGGAGCTCCGTGGTGCAGAACTGCAATACTGCAGTCCAAGCTCTGCTCATGACCTGAGTTCAATCCTGGTGGAAGCTGGGTTCAGGTAGCCAGCTCAAGGTTGACTCATCCTTCCGAGGTTGGTAAAATGAGTATCCAGCTTGCTGGGGGGAAAGTGTAGATGACTGGGGAAGGCAATAGCAAATCACCTCGTAAAAAGTCTACCGTGAAAAAGTCATGATGTGACGTCACCCCACAGTGTGAAATGACTGGTGCTTGCACAGGGGAGTACCTTTACCTTTTTAGCATATAGAACTTGATTATATTATTGCAGGTTCTTTAAAACATTTTCTAAGTATGTCTTAATATTTAGTATCCAGGATCATAACAAACATATCTGTCCAGAATCTAGTCCAGAGGTGTCAAACATACGGCCCAGGTGCTAAATCAGGTCCCCCGAGGGCTCCCATCAGGCCTACAAGCAAGTCTGCTTCCTTCTCCCTCTCTTTTGCTTCCTTCAGTTATCAGACACTGTTAAATAAAATCTTTTAAGCAAGTTTTATTTTAAGGTTTGTTTGTTTTTTTTTAAAAAAATCTTTAATTGTGTTCGTCTTTTATAAAGTTTAGGTCTCTGCTACCTAGCATTGCTTTTATGACACACACAGGCCAATCCGACAAAGTCTAATTTATGTCATATCTGGCCCTCATAACAAATGAGTTTGACACCCCTGGCTAGATTATATAGTTCTTGGTATAATATTCCATGTTTTATGGATTTAGAGCTTACTTTGGTAGGAATGGGCCGGGTGACACTATCTATCACAAGTGGCATTCATTTGTAATGAGGTAGAATCTCAGCTGGTATAAACTGGCAGGATTCTATGTTGGTTTTCACAGATCACCACTGATTTATATCACTCAAGGATCTGGCAACATGTACAGAAGTGCTAGTCTACTGTTCTTTGCTGTACACCCTCATTTTCTCCTCCTTCCTTTTAAAAAGTGAAACATTATGCATATCTAAACATAAGTAAGCAAGGCAAAGTATGTATAAACAAAAGCCTCCATATTTAGAAATGGGGAGGAGGAGAGAGAGGAAAAAAACATATTGTATTGCTCCACTCTTTGGAAATTTCTATGCATTTGTAATAACAAAATTACCATAATTTGCTCGTTACCGCTGCTAGATCAGTCAAGCATTGTTCCAAACATGCGGAGACTGCTCTTCGCTCTAGGTCTGCCAGTGAGTTAAGCATGGTGAAAATTAGCATGCAAATAGCCCTAATTCAGTACTCTGAGCTGTCAGATTCACATTCAGTGGCTTGTTTCCATTTGAAATCCCTGACAGGAACGGTTTATGCAATCCTACCCTCAAGTAGTTCCAGCCAGAGGAGGCACCTAGGGGGCATTTCCTGAGTGACAGTTTGGCCGGCTTCAGTCAAATAAATCAGTCACGTCAACTAGTAGCAGTGAGCAAGCTACGCTGGAGGGGAAGGGGGAGATAGGGCCAGAAGGCCACCCTTTTCCAGCAGACCCAATAACCCAAACTTTCCATGGCCCATCAAAGGCCTACAGCAGGGAACAGAGGTCTCTCGGTGCTCCCTAAACAATTTGTTTGAAACATTGCCTGTGGGGGCGAGGGAGTGCATCAAAGGGTTTTTATATTCAGATATTGATTTTCAAGAACAGCCACTGTGCGCACTGCAAAAAAGACTTCCTATTCATAGGTATTTAATGCTGATGGATGAAAGACGGTGTTTACAATAATTTCTTCTGGTATCGCATTAAAGGCCCTGGGCTTTTTGGGGTGTGGGGAAGGTTGGCAATTGAGCTCATGCGGTTTAATTGTTGAGACTACCACACGCTAGGCATGGCAAAGAAACAAGGAAGTGGAGGAGGAAAATTGGAGAAAAATAATTGTCCAATCTTTATTTGGCATATGAATTTATTTTGAGGGTATGCAAAACTTAAATCATCCATTGTCAAATAGGGTTGCCAACCTCCAGGTGGTGACTGGAGATCTTCTGGGATTACAACTGATTTCTAGGCAACAGGGATCAGTTCACTTGGAGAAAATGGCTGCTTTGGAAGGTGGAGTCTCTGGCAGCACAACCCATTGAAGTCCCTCTCCTCCCTAGCTCCACCCTCCTCAGGCTGAACCCCCCAAAACTCCAGGTATTTCCCAACTTGGAGTTGGCAACCGTAACTGTCTATCACTTGAGGCCGCTTTGTCTCAGCAAGCTGATGAGTTTCACAAACAAGTAAGTTACTTGGCAACTTGAGACAGCTGTGTCAAACTAGAATAAAGAAACAGAGTAATCATGTATTGTTATTTTTAACCCACTACATTCCAAGGGCTTGGAGTGATTATAGGATTGCCAGCCTTCAGGTGGGGCCTGAAGTTCTCCTGCAATTACAGCTGATATCCAGACTACAGAGATCAATTACCCTGAAGGAAAAGCGTGTGTGGGGAAAATGTCTACTGGGCACTCTATTATTCCCTATGGAGAACGATTCCCATAGGGAATAATGGGGAATTGATCTGCGGGTATTGGGGCCTCTGGGGGGCTATTTTTTGAGGTAGAGGCACCAAATTTTTAGTATAGCATCTAGTGCCTCTCCCCAAAATCCCCCCGAGTTTCAAAATGATTGGACCAGGGGATCCAATTCTATGAGCCCCAAAAGACGGTGCCCCTATCCTTCATTATTTCCTATGGAAGAAAGGCATTTTAAAAGGTGTGCTGTCCCTTTAAATGTGATGGCCAGAACTCCCTTGGAGTTCAATTATGCTTGTCACACTCTTGTTCCTGGCTCCACCCCCAAAGTCTCCTGGCTCCGCCCTCAAAGTCCCCAGATATTTCTTGAATTGGACTTGGCAACCCAAGATATATGACTTTCTTTGGAGGTTTCTGTGTTGGAAAATACCTGGAGGCTTTGGGGTGGATCTAGAAGAGGGCAGAGTTTGGGGAGTGGAGGGGGCTCAGCATGGTACAATGCCATAGAGTCCACCCTTCAAGGCAGCCATTTTCTCTAGAGGAGCTGATCTCTGTCAGCTGGAGATCAGTTGTAAAAGCAGAACACCTCTAGTCCCCACCTGGGAGCTGGCAACCCTAACTGAGGCCTCTTCCGAAACCCCACCATCTCCCAGATCCACCCCCAAAGTCTCCAGTTATTTTCTAACACAGACCTGGCAACCCTACTTGGTTATCTCTCATTCAAGTTCTAATTAACTCTGATCCTTCTTAGTTTCTGAGATCTGACAAGATCTGGCTAACCTGGGTATTTAGGTCAGGTCAGACCTTGACTACTAAATGTCAATTTAAATAAAATACTTTGCACCACTTCCAGAAGTCATCTAGGCAAGGACTTTCCTAAATAAATATCATTTACCTTTATACTATTTATATATGAAAGCTTCATCTAGATGGCTTCTAGAAGTGGTGCAAGGCATTTTATTTTTGAAAGAAAAATCTTTGAAATGATATCCCACACACAGAGACCGTATTAGTACTTGTATTGATTTAGTATACATCAATATATGAACTCATATGGTCTCTGTACATGGGATATTTTTTTAAAAAATTGAATCTCAGATTTGGCTCCCCAAATTTTAGTTAGGCTGTTACCTAGTTTAGAGATATAAAATTTCTGGAAATTTTGAAGGCATTTGGAGAGAGATCTCCCCCCCTCTCCATTCCACACCCCTCCAGATACAGTAGAAATGTTGGGAGAAATTAAAGTATACACACTAACTTACCCATCAAACCTAAACCCATTTTGCTGCTTTAACAACATATAATGCAGTATGTCTGACTTAGCATATAAAATTGTATTAAGTGGCATATTTATGGAATTTTAAAGTATAAATTTCTTGCAGTGCAATCCTAAGCAGAGTTTCACTCTTCTATGTACATTGAAGTCAATTAACTCTGATTAGAATTAGTTTTTTTGGAAACAAAATCACAAATATGCCTGATGTTAAAGCAAACAAGAGCTGTTGACAGAAGTACCTTGTGCTATTTTAGCACATCTTGGTCATTCTAAAAAGGGGGGGGGGGAATCACAGTTCAGTGCTTCTGTAATTTTCAAAGTCCCCTCCCCCCACAAATGGGATAGTAAGGTGCTCAAAAAATTATGGTATCTTTTTAAGTGGGCAAAACCTTGTCTTTAAAAGCATTTTACATGTTCCAAAAGGGGGGGATATAGGAGTTTCTTTTCATTGCTCCCCAAATTTCCTTTGGAAAAACTGGGGGAGAAAGTCTCAGACTTTCATGCTGTACATTTTAAATAGGTAAAACTTTAACAAAATCTCATTCATTTCCAAGAAAAGAAAATTCATAAGAGGAGGAGGTTTTGTTTATTTTTGTACTCAAAATGTCCCAGTTTCCCCCCCCTGGATTTAAAAAGACAATGTCCCTGCAGGGGGAGGGGGGGAGAAGAAAAGTTTTTCCCATTCCCCCCTGACTTTCACATCTGTAAGCTATTATTTCATTATGTCAAAATATTATTTCATTATGTCAAATATTTGCACATGTGTTTGGAGCGCTATATCAAATATATAGCTCTTCAACAAGATAAGGTATACTAGTGTCAAATATACATTTGAGGTTCCTAGATTTAAGGGTGCTGCAGCTATCACTCCAGTCCTAAGCAGTCTTAAACCATTTGAAGTCAATGGGTGTAGAAGAGTTTATCTCTGTTGAGGATTGCACTGTAAATGTAGGATTATATTACCAGGCATATATTTCATGCCAAAATAATAAATAACAGATCCTTCCAGCACTTTTTCATGCAAAATCCTTTGTGACCTGATCCAATGAACACCAGCATATCGGGCTGTTTCAATAAATTTAGAGTTGTTTATACCGGAAAAAAGATTAGGTGCATTGTGGGGGAAGAAGAAGACTGCAGATTTATACTCTGCCCTTCTCTCTGAATCAGAGACTCAGAGCTGCTTACAATCTCCTATACCTTCTCCCTCCACAACAAACACTGTGAGGTGGGTGGGGCTGAGAGGGCTCTCACAGAAGCTGCCCTTTCAAGGAAAACTCCTGCGATAGCTATGGCTAACCCAAGGCCATTCCAGCAGCTTTAAGTGGAGGAGTGGGGAATCAAACCCAGTTCTCCCAGATAACAGTCTGCACACTTAACCACTGCACCAAGCATGTAGTCCCTTTGCTTGGTAAGTGATCTCTTCTTGATGCCTAACCCCTTGTTCCTTACCCAGCTTACTAAATAGCTATTTTTTGTGTGTGAATGTCCAACTCTAATTTAGTTATTTCCACTGTGCCAATCTACATCTACCTCCACAGTATTTGGAGGTAGATGTAGATAAAAGATGTGATTGTTCGGAGTTCCATCCAGCACACTCTTTTCTCCAACTCAGCAAATAAAAAACACTGGTGAAACAAAGCAGCGCAAATCTATGTAATGTTTAATCTCACATATTCATTGAAGAGAATCATGGAAATTAAGGTTGTTACCATGGAACCCAGTCTTGGATTCTTCATCATCATTGCTATAATTTCATAATGGTCCAATCAGAAATTCCTTTTAACAGTTTTTCTCTTGGTGGTCTGGTCCCAGCAATTTAGGAGAAACTGTTAAACATGAACCATAAATCTATTTAGTTACCATTCTCCAATTTGATGGGGGTTTTGGTTGGTTGGTTGGGGAATGTTATTCATGCTACCGGCTAGCCATACTTATAGCAGGCCATAGTATGTTTCTTGACTTTGCTATGTTACAGTGCTTTTGAAAAAGCTGGAATCTCTCCCAAATCCCCATGGAAGGTACTTTTGGGGTTTGGGAAGCTCTTGGTGTGGAGGAAAGGACATGAAAATTCAGGTACCCTCAGGTACAATTGCAAGCTGCTGACTGATATCAGTTCTTAATTTCTGAAGAGTGAAGATCTGGGGCTCATATGTGTCTTGCAGTCACCCTTTCTATTTGTTAATATAAAAGGGCTATTATGGTATGGTTGGTAAAAGGTATGAGCAGTGACCAGGCCATCTAAATCAAGGTGATTCTTCAGATAACAGGACTCCAAAATAATAATTCTGTGTGTATACAGGTTATCAGTATGACCACTAAGTGATGTGATAAGCAAGCAAACTGTTATGCTATATTTTACCAACTATACAGTCTAAATCTCTGTTGTCCTTCATACTGTAATGACTCATAATGCCATCTTAAGCATAGTTACACCATTTACAGTCCCATTGGCTTAACTGGATTTAGAAGGTGATAAGCCTCTTTAGGGCAACAGTATTATTAGAGAGCAATGCTAGGCAAGACTACTCTGGTCTGTTCAATGGAGCCTATGCTCAGGAAAGCTTTGTAAAGGATTTCTCTGTGAAAAACTAAAACTTGCAAAGGAATTCACAACTTTTTACAGTTTTGCTCTTTTTTTGCTATGTAGCTAAAAGGTACAAACAACAGTTATGTAGCAATGACTAATGAATTGTGGGTTAAGGTGCACAAACCTTGCTGTGAAGTCCCTGTGCTATTTTCAACCTGTGCTGCCTGCCATAAAATTTTAATGTTGCTTTGGACATCTTTATGAAATACTTCCACCGAGCCTTTCACAGGGACACAAAAAGGATTTTTACATCCGCAATCGCTGAAAGCACAGTCTTGCTTTTAAACTTTTATACACTATGGTATTTCTTTTTAATCAAGTTGGAATGCATTAACTATGATTTGTTTTCTAAATAAGAGGATGGGTCTCTATGTCTGTCTATCTGGGGCTTATAAGGCTGCCTTCAGATGTAGCCGTTGGTGGGGGTGGGGCTGCCAGCTCCAAGTTGGGAAATTCTTGAAAATTTGGAGGTGGAGCTTGGGGAGGACAGGGAGCTCAATGGGGTACAATGCCATAGAGTCCACCCACCAAAGCATCCTTTTTCTCCAGGGGAACTGATCTCTGTAGTCTGGAAATGAGCTACCACATTCCTCTCTGCTCCTGGTGAGTCTACTCCCCACCCCCACCACTTGGCAGGTTTAGCCAGATCGGAGGAGGAGGGGAGAGGGGTGGCTGCTGAAGAGGGACCCCTGAATAATTATGAACACCCCTATAATAATAATAATTGAAAATATGGTTTTGCCTTTAACAGCAAAGAGAATGTCTGCAATATTTGAAGAGCTGTAATTGTTAGAAAAGCAGGCAGCTCAAATGGGTGTGTACTGATAAAGAGGCCTTCTGAAGGAGCTCCTTGCTGAAAGTTGATAAGGCAAGAGCAGAGGAAAATGCTAGAAGTTACTGGAAGGAATGCAGGAAGGGTGGATTTGAATAAGATAAGCAGACTACCAGGGAGAAGGGGAGGAGAAAAGTTGAATCTGATAACTGTGAGGGCCAGCTTGCAGGCTGGCTTTTTGCTTAAAGCTGATGGTTTGAGAAGGGTCCGGGGTTCATTATTTTTGGGAGCCTTGATGCTCAAATGAACCTTGCTATTGGTGCCAAATAGTAAAATACCTCGTTTTTCAATCAGTAAGTGTGCGCCTCGCTTATTCCTCTGCTACACTGCCACATTCCTTCCCGCTCCTGGTGAGTCTACTTCCCATCCCCAGCTAGCAGGTTTAGCCACTGCTGTCCCCAATTTGCAGTGGGCTCTTGGAGGTAAAGGGTTGCAGCATGGCCTGAGGGTGAAAAATAAAATAATAAAAAAATTTTTTTCCCATGAAACAGCTGGATGGGAATTTGGGGGGCCTGGGCTGGATGGGGAAGTTGAGGGCCTTGGCAGTAAGCTTGAGGGGGCAGGCCTCAGGGCACCCCACCAAAGATATGGGTCTGACCCTGCGTAAGTACCTGATAATAATTAATAGAGCTCCTTCGAATTTCTTTCCACAGAGATCTTAGTGTGCTTATAACCTACTTAGTGCTTTTTTCCCTCCTTTGCATGTTAAATTATAAAGTCTGTATCTTCGAAGCCCTAGAAGTTTCAGGACATATGCTGTTTGGCTTCTTGGCCTATGAGCTTCATGGTTGAATAAAGACTTGAACTCAGATTCCCCTTGTCCAATTCCAAGGCTTTTCATATTATCTTATTGATATCTCTGTAATAAATGTTGTAAAATTCTGGTTTCTAGTGATGAATGCTTCATTTGTGGTTTCATATTGTTGTATAATTGTGGTCTGAGTTCTATGAATGGGTCAATTACTAGAGCTGAGATCTATGACACTAGAGTATGGATGTGCTTTAATGGCTTTAGGCATTTCTTCAATAGGAACTAATTGTTGGGATATGGTGTACAGGTAGCTCTCTTGCTGCTTTGTTGAAGGACCCATAAGGGTTGGAGGAGTTAACAACTGATGAGAGGAGGCAGGTGTGTGTGTGAGTGAGAGAGAGAGATAGAGAGAGATAGAGAGAGAGAGAGAGGAAACTCTGATTAGGACAGACATACATAACAAGCATAATTTTTCATTGCAAGAGCAGAACTAGGAAGGCCTTGAGACTGTATGTTCTCTTCTGGCTCTGGAATTGAACTAGGAAGTGTACAGTTCCTGAACCTCAACCAAGAGGAGGTTGAGAGGGAACATATGTAAATATTTTCAAGGCTTGTTCTTCTAACAACAAGCCATGGTTTGACAGTAACTGAGTATCTCGAAGTGATAGGGGTGTCTAGGCGTGATAGGGAGTATGTGGCACTGGCTTGATGCTGAGAACTGGTGGGACTGTTCCCAAGATTGGGTTTGCTTCTTCCTTTCCAGGGATACCATTAGGCAGAAATCTGCTATTTCCCAATGCATGGTTTCATTCCCCTTTCATTTAATATCTGCATGAGGCTGCTGGAAGAGATTCTCAGACATGATTGGTATTCTGAACTTGTATCTGAGGTCGGTGGTGGACAGGATGGCAGAGTATAAATAAACCTCAAGCAAAGTTTCATCTGTAATACGTGGAATCACACACTCATTTAAAGATAAAGAAAACAGCCCAAGAGTACATTTGGACCAGATTGACTATTGGATACCCAATTAGCAGCACTGGTTAGGGGTGTTTTGTATCAGTTACAGTTGATTTGCCATGTCTCCTTCCTGGAACATAGGGACATTGCCACTATGACCCATTGTTTAGTAACCTTCAGTGTTGATTACTGAAACATAAAATACATGGGGCCTCCCTTGGAGATTGTCCAGAAAATACAGCTGGTGCAAAATGCTGCAGTCCAGAAAATATAGCTCCCTTGGGGAGGAGGTGGAAGCAATGGCAATGTATTCCTGTTCTCTTCAAGCACAACTCAAATTGCTGGTGATTACCTGTAAAACTTAGCTCCACTGTGTAGTAGGGAACACCTTCTGTACAAACTTCCCCAAATATTGAGACCAGCAGGAAATGCTCCCTCTAATCCCCCTCCTCCACTGAGCGGAGCAGTTCACGTCCTGAGCACAGTATAACTGCTGTAATCTTAAAATGGGCAATGGGCAGTGCAAGATCCCAACTCTTTTTCACAGAGAATCAGGGATTTCATTTTTAGCTTATTCACATGCAGATGTACATCAGTTGATTTCTCAGCACTTAATAGATGTGTAAACTAATTCCATCGGTGAGCACTGGGTAAGAGGTGATTTGAAGCAATACTAAAACTGTTTCATGATTACAATAAATTTTGAGTCCAGTGTCACCTTGTTCTACTACTGCTTCAGACCAACTTAGCTGCCCACCTGGATCTATCTTCATGATTAGAATGTTGGCCTAGGTTTGGGCAGCCCTGGGTTCAAATTGAAACTCTGCCATGAACTCTCTGGTTGACCTTAGGCAAGCCATTCTCTCTCATTTTAGTCTACCTTACAGAGTTTTGGGGAAGATAAGATGGAGAAGAGAAGAACTGTGTATGCCACTCTGCGGTCTTTGGGGGATGGGTAGGATAAAAATGTTGCATATAGACAGGGCTATTTTTGTAGGAAAACCCCAGTAGGAACTCAATTGCATATTAGACCACACCCCCTGACACCAAGCCAGCCAGAACTGTGTTCCTGTGTGTTCCTGCTCAAAAAAAAAATAGCCCTGCATATAGATAATTTGTAGCTAGTACGTGTGTTCGAAGAATTGGCCTACAGTTGGCCTACAGTATATCTGCGAGACATTGCTGGGCTTATTTTTGGTATGCAAGTAAGAATTTTGTTTGGTTTGTTGTCATCCATGTATATCACTTGTAGGGAAAGCAGGATATCAGTATATTGCATGCATACGTATACAGGGCTGTTTGGAAGAAAATGTAATAGGTCAATGTTACTTATGGAGAATATGCAGTCTGAACAGAAAATTCCTCTATTACAGCAATTCTGTACTTTGTTTACTATTTGAATAAAAAATATTGTGATATTGAACTTCATTTGAATATAGTTTTTTGTAGGACTGAATGACCATTATTTTTTTTTTAAATTTGCACTGCATTTGCTAGTAAATATGCCTTTGTCCAGCATTTTAATTGGTACAAATTGCCCTATTTAAAACATCAGTGGTTTAAATTGTGATAGAATTTTGTTACACTGAAGACCCTTATCACTGTTTAGTTTATTTATTTGGAATTTTCTGTCTTTGTATTGAAACCCTGTTGCAAACAAGATTTTTTAAAAATAATACTTTTTAAAGTTGTGTGTGTTTTAACTGCTATTTCATAATGGAATATGTAAAACACAAACTGCTTCAGTACACTTTGTTTGTTAAATGTAGTATTTAGTCCTATTCTCCACGCAGTCAAGCATATCCTAACACCCTAGATAATGATTGTTATTGAAATTTGCTAGAGAAATTTATGACCCATGTTCTTCAAAAAAAAGGAAACATTAAACACTGAATAAAAAAGTCCGTTTACTTGGGAAGTTCAGTATTGTACCATATATTACTTTGAAAAATATTTATAATACAAATATAATATTCATTTAATAATATTTATAAATATTTATTTAATATTTAATTTCACTTCCTTAACATTAAGACCTCCCCCCCAAGTATACCTGAAAAAGAACTGAACCCAAATTTTTCAATCTTGTTTCAGATTTTGCTTCTATTGGTATTAATTTTGTTACTCAAGGTTTGTAGTTACATGTTATTATTTCTTAGAAGTGGTGAAGTGATTTTTCATCAACTCTATAATCACTCTTCCATCTTAGAACCAGCAAAGATCTTCTTGTGAGAAATTGGAGACCAATGGCTGAAAGATGAGAGTGGGGGAGGAATCTGTCCTTTTGCTATGTTTTAATTGCCAATTATGAATAGAGCAGGGTGTATAAAAGGTGATATAGGATAACTGAAGACATGAACACATGAAGCTGCTTTATACTGAAGTAAGACCTTTTTTCTGTCAAGGTCACAAGTGTCTAATCTGGCTGTCAGCAGCTCTCCAGAGTTTCAGGTTGAGGTCTTTCCCATCACCCACTACTTTATCCTTTTAAATAGAGATACCAAAGATTGAACCTGAGGCCTTCTGCCACTGAGCCATGCCCATTCCTCCATCTCCAGCCTTATTAGTTTCCTCTCCTGTTTGCAAATGCTGTTTCTTTGTATTTTGTGTGTGTGCGTGTGTGCATGTGCACTTGGAAGTCATGGCAACCTCTGGTGATTAACCTCTATTGGGGGCATGGAGGATATTCAAAGAGATGGCTGAATAAATCCTGCTCCTGCCTCCAGGCTCTGGTATTCCACGGAGGTCTCCCATCCAAGTACTTGCCAGAGTCGACCCCGCTTAGCTTCCGATATCTGACAAGATCAGGCTTGCAGTTCAGGGCTGCAAATGCTGTTAAAATGCCAATTTTGTTTCTGGATAGCTAGAATTCTTCACTAGTTCTTTAACACTGGACTTTTTGCATGTACAGGGGCTATGAACAGCTTGTGTACTCCACCCCCCCCCCCCGTGGTATGACACATTCCCTAACAAAGATAGTCTCATATCAGGTGTTGAAAATTTCCAAACGGGTTCCTTTGGAGGATCTTAATATTCATTCTGAGGCTTAGCATTTCTCAGCCTTCATTACACCCTGGGTTATCCCAATGTACAGTAGACTCTTCTCCATTTGTGGGGATTCCTTTCCTGAGATCTCCACAAATGGTGCAGCTACAGTTACTAGAGACAGGGGTCAGCTGCCTCTAGGGGCAGATAGAAGGCCAAAACAGACCTGGAAAGGGCCCCCACCCCCTCATAAAGGGAAGCCTGGTCTGAGCAAGTTGTGAGTGGCGCCCAGTGAGTTGTGCAGCAATGGCCACCATGCCTGTTCAGCCTGGGCAAATTGCATGGCAATGCTGTAGCCTGGAGCCACAGTTCACCCAGCATGCACACTTCCTCCATGTAGACACAGTACAGACAAGCTGGAGATTATGTGCAGGCAGGGTGCAGGGCCAGCATCCTTGTGCATGGTCTCCCTCTCCCAACACGCAGAGGGGTCGTGTACTGAGGACCACATAATGCTGTCAAGCCATGGATCATATACTTGCTTTGGTTCTCTGTCCTACACAAGATATGGAAAGTCTAGAGTTATTCAGATTCTTTGTCATGGTCAGACATTACCTGGTGAGGTTCTGTATCTCAGTTGCTTATAGCTCTTTCACCTGCATCCCCCACCAGTGGCAAGGGGGGGGGGCTGGAAACCCAATAGATGGGGGTCTGTTGTGATTGTCTGCCTTTGTAGACTGAAGAATTCCTTCCATTCCCAAAATGTTTCAGCTGATAACTGTTGGGTATTGTGTTGATACTTTGGTTAACCTCTGACATAAGGACATGGCTACGGTTGCTTTCGATGTCTTCTTCTTCATACAATAATTTGAATTCAACCTTTGTACCACTCTGATCTGTGAGCAATGAAACACCAAGGCTATGACTAGACTGCAGGTGAAGAATTGCAAGGAAAATCCAATTGAATTGAGATAGAGATGGCCCTATTCTGTGGTGGTGATGTCACTAAAGAGTTCTTATTACCACATCACTAGCGTGTGTCTACAGAATCAGCCAGTGGAATTTTTCCAAGTGATGTGAACACAATCCAAAGAAGTAATTGAATACTTGTAGCCCCCAAAGGATGAAATTGATGGCTTGGGGATGCCTTTTGAACTGATTTTGCTACAAGTGAAGTAATGGACAGAAGAGTGCCTTTTTTCAACTGTCCTTTGAGAAGGTCTGGCACCATTGTACATGCAATGGGTACTCTCAGACTTGAGTACAGCAGTGACTCTGTATATGGAACCTTCCTGGTCTGAACTGCTGCAG
The DNA here is from genome assembly GCF_032191835.1 of Heteronotia binoei. NCBI lineage: Eukaryota > Metazoa > Chordata > Lepidosauria > Squamata > Gekkonidae > Heteronotia > Heteronotia binoei. The sequence goes on from NC_083226.1 coordinate 28,133,300, forward strand.
CTAGATCTCTAACGGGCCTTAGCCACACAAAGCCACACATATTCACACTGCACAGAGGTGAGCTGCTTAGAGCAACTTCATTCATTGCAGTACCAGATTTGGGTTCCTTCTTATAATATAGTGGGTTCAACGCAAGGAAGAGGCAAGGTGGTAGTGATTATAGCTCTTTATTGCAGTACAGCATAATATAGGGCTGCACTCTAAGACTGGAGACTGGGACAATGGGGCCAACATATAGTATGTCACAGAAGTGAGTTCACCCCCTCACATTTTGTAAATATTTTAAGTATATCTTTTCATGTGACAACACTGAAGAAATGACACTTGGCTACAATGCAAAGTAGTGAGTCTACAGCTTGTATAACTGTGTAAATGTGCTGTCCCCTCAAAGTTACGCAACACATAGCCATTAATGTCTAAACTGCTGGCAACAAAAGTGAGTACACCCCTAAGTGATAATGTCCAAATTGGGCCCAAAGTGTCAATATTTTGTGTGGCCACCATTATTTTCCAGCACTGCCTTAACCCTCTTGGGCATAGAGTTCACCAGAGCTTCACAGGTTGCCACTGGAGTCCTCTTCCACTCCTCCATGACGATGTCATGTAGCTGGTGGATGTTAGAGGCCTTGTGCACCTCCAACTTCCATTTCAGGATGCCCCACAGATGCTCAATAGGGTTTAGGTGTGGAGACATGCTTGGCCAGTCCATCACCTTTACCCTCAGCTTCTTTACCAAGGCAGTGGTCATTTTTGAGGTGTGTTTGGGGTCGTTATCATGTTGGAATACTGCCCTGCGGCCCAGTCTCTGAAGGGAGACTGCAGATCTCGCAGTCTTTCTGAAAGATCTCTCAGTCTTTCTGCGGCCCAGTCTCTAAAGGGAGGGGATCATGCTCTGCTTCAGTATGTCACAATACATGTTGTCATTCATGGTTCCCTCAATGGACTGTAGCTCCCCAGTTCCGGCAGCACTCATGCTGCCGGCACTGGGGAGCTACAGTCCATTGAGGGAACAATGAATGCCAACATGTACTGTGACATACTGAAGCAGAGCATAATCCCCTCCTTTTGGACATTAACACTTCGGGGTGTACTCACTTTTGTTGCCAGCAGTTTAGACATTAATGGCTGTGTGTTGTATAATTTTGAGGGGACAGTACATTTACACTGTTATACAAGCTGTAGACTCACTACTTTGTATTATAGCCAAGTGTCATTTCTTCAGTGTTGTCACATGAAAAGATATACTTAAATATTTACAAAATGTGAAGAAGTGTATTCACTTATGTGACATACTGTATATACACTCAAGGTTCCTGCACAAGCACGCTATTGGACCATTCAAACCGGCAGGGGGCCTGTGATTGGAGCAGGGCAGCAGGGATTTGAATCCTACTGTCCATTGTTCCCAAGTCCCTAAGCTCAGTCCTCCAGGCTCCAATGAACCAGGCAGGAACACCATTTAATAGACACATTCTAAAGATGCTAAAAACAACAAAAAGGGTTCTTTTCTTATGTTCAGAGTAAGAAAAAGAGCAAGGACAAGGTAGGCCCATTGCAAGGGCAAGAAAGTGAGATTGTAACAGGTAATGAAGAGAGGGCGGAACTGCTCAATTCCTACTTTTCCTCAGTCTTCACTTCTGAGGGGAACGGTGCTCAACATGGCAAAAACAGAACATATAAGGAGGGTATGAAGTTCCAACCTAGGATCAGCGTAGGGGTAGTACATAAACACCTAGTTTCTGTAAATGAAACTAAGTCCTCAGGGCCAGATGAATTGCAGCCAAGGGTTCTAAAGCAGCTTGTGAATGTAATTTCTGAGCCTCTGGCTATTATTTTTGAAAATTCTTGGAGAACGGGAGGTGCTGGAAGCTGGAGGCGGGCGAATGTTGTGCCCATCTTCAAGAAGGGGAAAAAAGACGATCCGGGTAACTACCAACCTGTCAGCTTGATGTCTATACCTGGAAAAGTTTTAGAACAAATCATCAAACCGTCAGTCATTTAGAAAGAATGAATGTGATTACTAAGAGCCAGCATGGTTTTCTCAAGAACAAGTCATGTCAGACTAACCTGATCTCTTTTTTTGAGAAAGTGACTACCTTGTTGGATCGGGAGAATGCTGTAGACATCGTTTATCTTGTTTTCAGTAAGGCTTTTGACAAGGTTCCACATACTGTCCTTGTTGACGTTGGTAAAATGTGGTTTGGATTCTGTTACCATTAGGTGGATCTGTAATTGGTTGACAGATTGCACCCAAAGAGTGCTTGTGAATGGTTCCTCATCCTCTTGGAGAGAAGTGACAAGTGGAGTGCCTCGGGGATCTGTCCTGGGTCCTGTTTTGTTTAACATCTTTATCAATGATTTGGATGAAGGAATAGAGGGAATGCTTATTAAATTTGCAGATGATACTAAATTGGGAGGGGTTGCAAACACAGAAGAAGACGGAAACAGGATACAGGATGACCTTGACAGCCTGGAAAACTGGGCTAAAACCAATAAAATGAATTTTAACAGGGATAAATGTAAAGTAGGAAAAATTAGGTAGAAAAAATCCAATGTATGGTTATAGAATGGGGGAGACTTGTCTTAGCAGTAGTATGTGCGAAAAGGATCTAGGGGTCTTAGTGGATCATACGCTGAACATGAGTCAACAGTGTGATGCGGTGGCTAAAAAGGCAAATGCAATTTTGGGCTGTATCAATAGAAGTATAGTGCCCAGATCACGTGAAGTGATGGTATCGCTTTACTCTGCTCTGGTAAGACCTCATCTGGAGTATTGTGTTCTGTTTTGGGCACCACAATTTAATAAGGATATAGACAAGTTGGAATGGGTCCAGAGGAGGGCGACAAAGATGGTGAGGGGTCTGGAGACCAAGTCCTATGAGGAAAGGTTGAAGGAGCTGGGGATGTTTAGCCTGGAGAGGAGGCAGCTGAGAGGTGATATGATCACCATCTTCAAGTACTTGAAGGGCTGTCATATAGAGGATGGTGTGGAATTGTTTTCTGTGGCCCCGGAAGGTAGGACCAGAACCAATGGGTTGAAATTAAATCAAAAGAGTTTTCGGCTCAACATTAGGAAGAACTTCCTGACTGTTAGAGCGATTCTTCAGTGGAACAGGCTTTCTTGGGAGGTGGTGGGCTCTCCTTCCTTGGAGGTTTTTATACAGAGGCTAGATGGCCATCTGACAGCAATGAAGATCCTGTAAATTTAGGGAGAAGTGTTTGTGAGTTTCCTGCATTGTGCAGGGGGTTGGACTAGATGACCCTAGAGGTCCCTTCCAACTCTATGATTCTATGACATTCCAGTTCACATACACAACACTTCTGAATGGTATCACCTTTCTCCACTCTTAAATCTTCAGTTTGAGGGTTCTCCTAAACCAATGTTGATGCTCTGGTGATATCTGTGGCTATGAGTACTTTCCACCAGTTTCTACGGATCTTTATAATTTTAATCTATTACCAGTTTTTATGGTGTGGATTGAAACTTGCCACAAAGAGAACAAAGTTTGTGCTGTTTTTATGGTGTGGATTGAAACTTGCCACAAAGAACAAAGTTTGTGGGAGGGATCTTTGCTGATTTCCCTCCTTCTCATCTTAAGTGCTCTCTTTGCTTGCTCTCCCTGAAAAGCAGTCTCATAAGGCTGACGTACCATAAGGAACAGTTGAGATGCAACTTAAGGGAATGCAATCGGAAATGGTGGAAATCATTTGGAGCAAAATTTTGCAATAAAGTGGGAGAGATTATTCATATTGATTTTCCCCTTCCCCTTCTGTAGTCCTCACTGTTCTATATCCCATGTTTCCCAAGGGTCTCCAACCTTTAAGAGCAACTTTTGAGATGAGTAGGAAGAGGCAGGAGAATAGGACTGGCTTCCCCTGGACCAGTTCCATTCCATTTACTCTTAAAATTGAATCCACACCAATATATTCATACTTTACTTTTATGTATCAACACATTCTGTAAATAAAATTATTTTGTTTTCATGGATCTATGGCTTTTTTCTGCATTTATCAGGATTGAGTTTCAGCTTACTTAGCATCATTCAACTCCCACTTTTATGCTGGAATTTTAATACCACATGTACAAGACAGGACTTGCTATACTAAGTTTGGCTGTGCCATCAGTGAGAATAAAGGCTTGTGTCCTATGAATGAGTTCCCTATGTACTGGATAGCCTTTGCTGTGGAGCATGCTTCCTCCTGCTAAAGCTTCCATTTTTGCAAGACTAGTGATGTTCATCAGGGCTTTTTTTTGTAGCAGGAACTCCTCTTCATATTAGGCCACACACCCGTGATGTAGCCAATACTTCTGGAGCTTACAGTAAGCCCTGTACTAAGAACTCTGTAAGCTCCTGGGGGATTGTCTACATCAGGGGGACGTGGCCTAATATACAAATGAGTTCCTGCTACATGATTAGAGCGGTTGCCGGTTGTAAAAAATACTGAGACTTCGTGTCTGTTTATAAAGGCTGTACATAAGAAAATGTTGTAAAATATTGAAGGAGGAAGAGTCTGAAGTGCCTTCCAATTGGAGTGTTGTAAATCTTTTGGGAGTGTCTCTGTTGAGAAAAAGAGTGTAGAGTGCACCTTTGCTGGAAGAAAACTTTGAAGCAGGACATTTAGTTGGCCTCCTGTACATTGGAACTCTACTTATTTTGTGTACTTTATTTGTAATTTGGAGATATAGAGAATGTATCCAATATGTAACATGTGAGTAATGTGACCTATATTTCACCATAAAAGAACTAATTTTGTAATACAGTCCAGTAATTTTGTCACTATAACCTTGGCAGGTTGTTTTTGATATATTGTCCTGAGTGACTTCTCTCTTGGCATTTTTATCCTACTTGAGAGTTATGGCTCAATATGATAATTTGTTTGCCCATCTGAGAATTGGCATCTCTACTCATGAGGTGCTGAACTTCCAACTTCTTCAAAGTAACACAGAGCAACCAAAGGTTCAAGTTTACCTTTCCTATGCAAATGACCTCTGAAAAGATTGTGCAACCAACGGAGGGTCTGGGCTGCTTTCACAGCCACTGGGAGCAGCCATGTTGTTCTATGCCTGCTCCCCCTGACCCGATTCAGCCTTAAAGACACAGGCACACCATTCCAAGAGAAAGCCTTTCCAAGTGGAGTCTGAAGCCTCTGGAGGTGGAAAGGCACATGGCGGCTGTGGGGGCAGGGCTTCCCCCTGCCGACCAGCTGGCTGGGAGCAGGAAGGAGCCTGGGAAAGCAGGAGAACCCCCACTGCGACCTGAGGATTGGCAAGCCTAAAAGCTTTTGTGTATTGCTGGATTGCTAAAATTATTTGGTTAATGAGTACTGAGGAACCCTGACAATGTTCCTAGAATCTGGACTTCAAGTTAGAGTCTTCTACCAGACTGCGAACTTAAATCTAGAGTAGCCACAAGGGCTGAAAGAACTACATTTGCAGTTTTGAAACAATGAGAAATGAAGTTTGACACATGCACACACACACACACAATCAGGCTGTCAAGAAGCAGCTTTACAAGGTGGGAAAGGGATTTTGTTGTTTTGTCTGGGCTGACTGTGTTTGCTGCCTCTGTGTGTGAGTCTGCTTACTTTCCCCCAGTTTCCTATATATTTTGTAAATCAACCTGCATATCATGTTGCTTCCATATCTCCTTGTAAGGGGTCAGATCCCGCAAAGTTGTTCTGAAACACCCTACCACTCAGGGAAGCATAAAATCTTAACAGTGCAATCCAAAACAGAATTATGCATGTCCAGGGCTTTTTTTGTTGCAGGAACTCCTTTGTATATTAGGCCACCCACCCACCCCAACGTAGCCAAACGTTCAAGAGCTTACAGGGCTCTTCTTACAAGACCTACAGTAAGCTCTTCGAGGACTGGCTACATTAGGGGTGTGTGGCTTAATATGCAAAGGAGTTCCTGCTACAAAAAAAGCCCTGTGCCAGGTGGACAGCCATGTTGGTTTGATGCAATAGAACAAAGTTGGAGTCCAGTGGCACCTTTAAGACCAACAAAGTTACCAACAGCTTACATTATGAATAGAACTTTCTTGGTCTTAAAGGTGTCACTAGACTCCAATCATATTCGAAGTCCATTCAAGTAAGTGGGCTTAGAAGATTGTAACTGCATTCAGGATTACACAGTGTCTCAATGCTACCAAGTCAGTCTTTTATTGCCGCCCAGGTTTGGATCTGCCTATTCCTTTATCCTAGTTCTACCTGGATTTGAATGAATGATTCCATCCTGATGAATGAGTCCAGAGTGTTGTCTGCTGGGTCAATAGCTTTAAATAACCATAAATCCTTACCTTTTATGGAAAGCATGATAAAAAGTATTTTCTAGAGTCAAGAGACACAGAGCAATTAAGATCATTGTTATTTCATTGTGTCTTGGCAGCTGACCAAGGCATATGTCTTTAAGGTAGGTTGGATGATGCAGTATTCTGTTTTTTTTAGTTACAGCCTTAATGAAAGGCTGAGCTATGCAATTGTTAAAACCTTCAATGTACTGAACTCTTCTTTTGCAAAGTATTTCATCTTCCTAATCTCTGTCTCCCCCCACCTCCAAAAAAAGAAAAAAGAAAAAAAGAAGAAGCACTCACAACTCCCCTGGGTGGCTGGTGCATAGTATTTCTTTTGACTGGGCTGATCATTAAACAGTGCTGTCAAGAAGTATATCTGATGGGTGCAGGAGTATCTGGAGGAAATCAGGAGGCGCTCATGCGGCGTTCATTCATCTCGTTTAGTTTCACTGTACTACCGCACCATTTGTCTGTCTGAGGCCTGTGATGCTAATAGCGGGGCTGGTGGCTTCTCTTCCTTCTCTTTCCACCCCCTTCTGTTTCTTGCTTGCTTCTCTCCCTTCTCCTCCTCCCTCCCTTTTCCTTTTGCATGGCTGATGGATATGCAGAGTATGTGGGATGAAGCAAGCAATACTGTCACCGAACTGATGGTATTCAGTGACTCCTCTAGCTCTTGGCTGGTCTCTACTGCAGGAGCCTGACACCCTGACCACTGAGGCATAAAAAACAGAGAATTGGAAGCCTCAGCCTGTCAGGCACTAGAGTGTCCCCCAGAGAGGCCTGGAGATGTGTGTGTATGTGTGTGTGTAGAGGGAGGGGGTAGTAGGGAAAGGAGGGGGGTTTGAAGATCCAGCACTGAAATGTCAGCTAGCTTCCAACTGATACTTGTGCAGGGGTGTTGATTATTGTTGGGAAAGTGCAGCCTCCTGCTCAACAACACACAGAGGCAAGGGAATGGCTGTGGTTTTGGATTAGCCAGCTGCAAGAACACAGGAGGAGGTTTACTGGAGCCAGGAGAGAGGAGATTCCATTGACACACTGAGTGAGCTGTTCCTTTTCTGAGGAGGTTGTGTCTGCAAAGAAACTACATGTGAGATACAGAGATGGGCAAGGAACATGCAGGGTCCTTGAGAAATGCTGCTGCACTCTTCATATTAATATTAATAACATTTCTTTATTAACTTCTGTTCAGGGGATCTTAGGGAAGTTCCCACTTTGATTTTGTGTCCCTTGTTTGCATGTCCTGCGTTTACTTCTACTAAGAAAACAAGAAATGTCATATGCATTTACCTGCCTCGTTTGTGCACCAGACTAGCTGAAGAGTCAGGAATGAGCAAAATGGCTCATATATTTCTACTACCCCTCTCTATCTGTTGTACAAGTGCTGCCTAGATGTTATGAGTTTGGTCTCTGTGAATGTTTAGGGATGGGGAGAGGCTGTGTATATAATGGTTACATATCTTTAAAATATTGGGTTGCCAGGTCACCCTTGGCCACCAGCTGAGGATGGGGGCTAGGGCTGCTAGATCCAGAAACTTCTGGAAATCTGGGGATGAAACCAGGGGAGGACAGGGACCTCAGTGGGGTACAATGCCATAGAGTCCACCTTCCAAAGCATGCATGTTCTCCAGGGAAACTGATCTCTGTAGTTTAGAGATGAGCTGAAATTTCTTGGGATCCCCAGGTCCAACCTGGAGGTGGGCATCCCTGACTAGCATGCTTATTTCTGACTTTTTTAAATTTGTAGAACGTGATTCTTCACGGGATATAAATCATGGGCGGGGTATAAATTTGAACAAATATTCCAGGGGAAAGTGCAAAATAGACTATGTGCACAGAGAGCACCTAATCATATACAATTTACTACCTTGTGTCAAAACGAAGATACATGGCTACCCTCTTTTGTTTTCTAACTAATACATTCAAGATGCTGTAATTATAATGGCAGAGACAGCATAAACCTATGGTCTAGATTAGAAATGAGCATGAATCAAAGCACGAATTGTGATTTGTGCCTAAAATAGCCGATTTGTGGTTCGTTCTGAATCAGGTCAGGTACTTGCGCTAAGCACGATTTGCAAAATGAAGCGGCTTATTTTTTGGGCAGTTCATCTGTGTCGTTATTGGCAGGGGATCCTTCTCACGTGCCGTGACATGCCCGGTGTGATGATGTTACCCAAAAGTGATGCTATTGTGCAAGTTACGTCACCCTGACAAACATGTGCAGTGTAATAGCATCACTTTGGGTGATGTCATCACACCAGGCATGTTGTGGCTTGTGAGAAGGATCTCCTGTCGATAACAACACAGATGAACTGCCCAAAAAACCAAGCTGTTTCATTTTGCGAGTAATGCTTAGTGCAAGTGCCTGAACCGGTTCATGGTGTGCCAGCACTTTCTAGCCCTCCCAAACCAAATGAACCAACAAACCACAATTCGTTCAGAAAATAAAAAATGAATCAAAATGAACCACCGGATCAGGCAAATCAGCAAACCACAAAATGTTTTAATGTCTTTTTCCCTGAAGTTCAAAGCTGAAACCTTCAGGTATTATCCATCTATACCTCATTTCATTGTCCCGTAATTTCTCTGTGAATTTTTTATATGTTCTTCTGTCATTTATCACTTGCCTTGGTAATTCCTTCGTGATTCTTACTCTGCTACCTGCCACAATCAATGTCTTTTCAAAATTTTTGTTCATAATCTTTCCCACCATTTCTTTTGTCATATACCTTATGACCACATCTCTTGGTAGATTTTTTTTTTTTTTGGTATAGAATGAGTTCACTCTATACATATAGTCATACATATTTTTAGACTCTTCAGGATATTCCTCCAAAAATTCTGCAATTATTTTTATTATATATTCTTTCAAGTCACTCTCTTCCTTTTCAAGCACTCCTCTCAGACGTATCTGAGTTTCCATCAATTTGCAGTCATGGATTGCCACTTTTCCCTGTATTTTCTACAAGATGGAATCATGTACTTTCATTCTCCCTTCTGCACTATCTTAGATGTTTCCTCAGTCTCATTTCTGAGATCCTCAGTATCTTTTTTAATCTCTTCTATAATTTCTTTCTTAGAGGCAGTTATCATGTCTTTCATACCTTTTGTCATTCTAGCCTCTATTGCCTCTAATTGTTCCTGCATTTTCTCCAGAGAGGTAGCCCTTGTACGGGTTTGCTTGTGCTCTGACATTTAAAAACACCAAAAATTTTGTTCTCATCAAATTAAAATTCAACTATCAAATTCAAAAGATTAGAGCTTGCTTTTTCCAACAAGCCTAATTTTGCCGTCCTCAGAGCCTCCTAGGCTGAGATATTAATTTTTAAAGTTTTTATTTCTTTCAAAATGGCGGTCGCGACTTTCTACTTTCCTTTAAAAAAAATTTCCTTTAAAAGCTTCTAAAGTCCAGTATTGGCAATAATGTCTGATAGTATTTATCCTTTCATCACCATCTCAATTGTTTCCAACTATTATTAATGTCCCGAACACCTTAAAATTATTATTTTAATTTTGACCTCCTTGCAATGGCCGCCGATGTTTTTCTATGGTATTATAGTCCTAGAGTAGGCTTTTCATCTAATGCTTCCTGCTTTACTTGCCACCAAATCCCGTTTTCTCTGGTAGAGAGATCTCACGATACTTGACGCACTTCCTGTGTTGACTGTGTATGCTGCAGGACTGTGATGATGGTGCTCTTTTTTCAAAACCGCAAGTAGACCAAACAATATATTCCTTCTCACTTTTTAGCACTGTCCTTTAAATTTAAAAAGTCCAAATTTCACCTCTTCATCCCTTCTTCTTCCAAGCTTTCTAGATTTCCATTTCCCACCTTTTGAATTTATTCTGTTTAACTTTAAATAGTCCCGGAATGAAAGATAGTAATCTGTACCTCTTCTGCAAATTATCCAGATCCACACTGGTCTTGTGTAGCTTTAGATGTTTAGTAATGTCCAAGAAGGTTAGGATTCTGTCAAGCTTATGTCAAATAAATGACTCTGGAAACTTCTGCAGATGATGAAAATGCAACTCTTCTTCGGAGACCCCTCAAAGGAGCCCCCCCCCCCCCGGGACTCCCTTTTAGCCAAGGTAAATCTCCTCAAAGTTTTCTGTGGATATCTTGAACTAATCTCTGACAGAGAAAAGTAGGCATTAATTTGCCTTCCACTACCCCGAACAGAAGTTCCAGCCTGCTCCCTTTATGAGAAGCAGCTCAGCTCGGCATTTTCCTACCCCGGAAGTCCATAAGAAAAGAACAAACATAAATGGAAATAGTTCTGCTTGGAGAATTAATTTCAAAACTATATAAATTGCTTTTGAAATGGTCTATGGAAGATGAAATAGTGAAATCTCAAATGATTAAGTGGGCAATTAATGTCAATAAAGACATACAGATGGAAACTTGGGAATATCTTTGGAAGAATTCTATAAAGCTTTCAACATGTCAAAGTATTAAAGAGAACTGTTTTAAAATGATGTACAGATGGTATATAACTCCTAAAAAGTTGGCAAAGATGAACAATAAGATGCCAGATAGATGTTGGAAGTGTAAAAAACATGAAGGTTCTTTTTACCATATATGGTGGACTTGTGAAAGAGCAAAAAAGTAGTAGCAGATGATTCAACAAGAAATATCTAGGATCTTGGGATATGAAATCAAGAAAGTTGCAGAGACTTTTCTGTTGGGATTATATATGGAAAATTTTCCAAAAGAAGATATAATTTGGTACTTGCTCTCAGCTGCTAGGACATTGTATGTGCAGTTGTGGAAGCAAGAAGGAATACCAGAAAAATGGGATTGGATTATGAAAGTTATAACATGGAGTGAAATGGACAAATTGACAAGAATTTTAAGAGACTTTGATCTAGAAACTTTTAAGTTGGAGTGGAAGAAGTTTAGAAGTTATGTAGAAAAAGAGTGGAAAATAAAAAGACATTGGACAATGTTTGATAAGGATTAAGTCTTAAAAGACAGAAAAATAGAAATTTTTGTTTTATTAGTTAAGGGTACCTTTAAATATTAGCATTTTAAGTATATAACACCGGTGGGGGTCAAGTAACGAGGGGAGGAGGGGTTAGAAAAGTAATATATGGGATAGTTAAAAAGAAGTAATTAATAATACAAGAATTAGGGTTTGTAGAATCTTTCAGGCTCAAGTGCCGTGTTCTACTGGAGAAAGTTTTTCTTCCAGACATTTTATTCTCGGCTGTGGAGAACATCCTCAGTGGCGTTGCAGCTGGAGCAGGCGCTCTGACCTTGGCTGCTGTGCATTGAGTGAGGCCAGGGCTGCTGGAGAGCTGCTATTTCTCGGCTGGAGGGGGTGTGATGAAAGGGCAATAGGTTTGTGGATGTGCCCATTGTTTGGTGGGGCTTCCTGGAAGGGTAGTGATAAGGAAACTGGCTGTTGAATGTGACCATTGTTCTGTGTTAATTGCTGGGAGGGCTGGAAGGGGTGTGAAGATAAGGAAGATGGTTTCTACAAACCCTAATGATGCTACCAGCCGTGAAAACCTGAAATCTTTAATACAAGAATTGATTGTTACCATATGTTACTGGAATAAAATTGTTTTAAACTCAAAAACAAACCACAAAATGAACCACCATCTTAATGTTTTGTGTCCATTCCTAGTCTAGATCCAGTCCCTGAAACACTATCATCTGGCTGTTAGCATTACTAACAAATCATACTCTAGTGTAAAAGAAGTTTGCTGACAGGTTCACTCTTAGGGAAATGGGGAAAAATACTTTCAAGTTGTTGAGGCCTACTTAGATTGTACAGCATGTGTGGCTATCCCCAGCCCAGATACCCCATCATGATTTTATTGGTAACATTTCATTAAAGATAACATCCAGTATGGTGCAGTATTGTGTCAGACACAGATCTAATTAGGGGTCAGAATAGGATATGGGAGACCAGGGTTTTAATCTCTACTCCACCATGAACCAGTCATACATACACTCTCAGTTTAACCTACCTCACAGGGTTGTTGTGAGGATATAATGGAGGAGAGAAGAGCAGCCTAAACCACTTCAGATCCCCACTAGGGAGAAAGGCATGGTGTAAATGAAGTAAATGGATGAAATCAAATGAATGAAACAGCTACAGCTAGATGGCAACTTTATTATGCAGCCTGGCTGCTTATGAGGGAGGTCTGTCTGTCTATTTTTAGTCAGAAAAAAAAAATCTGTTCCATCTTTAAGAAGTTAAGAATGGGCATTGATAAGAGTGTGATAGAATGATGCGTTAAGGTTTGTCTTGCAGCTTTCGAAAAAGCTATCTGTAGTGGAACATGGTTCAAGCTAGCGATCATGTGAGGTGACTTTTACCTTAGAAGCTGATGTTGTAGGTTGGACTCATTGTGTGTTGTAAGGAAGAAAGAGGTTTCTTGACCAATTGGGAGTTGTGAATTTCTTCAGGAGTCGACATATCAGAATGGATTTTTTCCTTTGTAATGGATTTTTATCGCATGAATTGAGAACTTCTGATATAAATTTGTACAATTTCCTAAAGACTTGGTTTTTGTTCTTGCTGGCACAGTTGATTTTTGTCTGATTCTCTAACTGTGCAGCCACTGTTGGACTTTACAAGGAACAACTTGAGGCAGCTAACAAAATAAAATATGGTAGAAACACGGAAGAGCATAAAAAGTAATTAAAATTAGCAAACATTTAGCAGTCTTGTAATAAGTCTTCTAAAATAGTACTCAAATCAGAAACAGACTGTAACAATAATTTTAAAATATTGTCCATTTATTCAAAAGGAAATGTTTAGGTGTCTAAAAGAGAACAAGGTAAGCATTAGTTGAGCCCGGGGGGAAGTGTATTTCACAAGGAAGATGCCACCTCTAAAAAGCCCTGCCCCTGGTTGCCTTGCCATCTGCCTCACCTGTACAGGTGAGGGCACAGAGAACAGTGCTTTTTAAGCAGATCATAACTGGCAGGGTGGAAGCAAGCCTTTGATTACCTTGTCCCCAAGCTATTTAAAACCTTAACTGTAAGAACAAGTATTTTGAATTTAGGGTTGCCAATCCCCAGGTGGGGGCAGGGGATCCCCCAGTTTGGAGACCCTCCCCCCACTTCAGGGTCATCAGAAAGCGGGGGGAGGGGAGGGAAATGCCTGCTGGGAACTCTGTTATTCCCTATGGAGATTTATTCCCATAGAAAATTATGGAGAATTGATCTGCGAGTATCTGGGGCTCTGGGGGGGGGGCTGTTTTTTGGGGTAGAGGCACCAAATTTTCAGTATAGCATCTAGTACCTCTCCCCAAAATACCCCCCCCCCCAATTTTCAAAAAGATTGGACCAGGGGGTCCAATTCTATGAGCCCCCCCAAAAGGTGCCCCTATCCTTCATTATTTCCTGTGGAAGGAAGGCATTGAAAAGGTGTGCCGTCCCTTTAAATGTGATGGCCAGAACTCCCTTTGGAGTTCAATGATGCTTGTCACAGCCTTGATCTTGGCTCCACCCCTAATGTCTCCTGGCTCCACCCCAAAGTCTTCTGGCTCCACCCCCAAAGTCCACAGATATTTCTTGAATTGGACTTGGCAACCCTATTTGAATTGTGCCTGAAAACAAATGGGCAGCCAGTGCAGATCTTTCACCTCTAGTGTGATATGCATGTGTCCTGCTCCTGATGACAACCTGGCTCAACATTGTGGTGGGTCTGAATGTTCTGGACAATCTTCAATGGCATCCATGTGTGGAGTGTACTACAGTAACCTGGATGCATGGATCACTATGGCCAGGTCAATACTTGCTGAGAAAGGGCCATAGCTATCCATGGGCCATTGTGTGGAGAGCTGAGCCCCTAAGGAATGTGACAGCTGGCTATTCATGACATATGGAATTAGAGTTTTATAGTAAAGGTAAAGGTAGTCCCCTGTGCAAGCACCAGTCGTTTCTGACTCTGGGGTGATGTTGCATCACCACGTTTTTACAGCAGACTTTTTTAACGGGCTGGTTTGCCATTGCCTTCCTCAGTCATCTACACTTTACCCCCAGCAAGCTGGGTACTCATTTTACCAACCTCAGAAGGATGAAAGGTTGAGTCAACCTTGAGCCAGCTACCTGAACCCTGCTTCTGCCGAGATTGAACTCAGGTCATGAGCAGAGCTTGAATTGCAAACTGCCACGAGGTTCCTCTTTAATAGTACCCCCTATATATACACGCACACAGACACACACATGCTAAAAGCTATAATCTATTCAAAATATACAATAGTAATAACAGGAAACACTGTAGAAATCTGAGAGGTTGTGTAGTCAAGGTAGAAGTCCCATGAAATGTTTCTGTATGCCAAACAATTCTTACATACTAAACACCACAAGGAATCACTCTTCCCTGAAGACTCGGGGGATGAAGAGAAGCGTATCACTCATCCGTACAGTTACTACATATCTTGACTGTCCCCTGGGCCTTGCTACCAAAGACCTGCCAATAGGACAGAGTTTGTGTTAAGGGGTCTAAGGGAGTCACTTGTGGTCTCAGATGAGGCAGGAACCACTAGCAATGTGGAAGCTCAAGGGAAAAGAAATAGAGTTTGGGTTGAGCAGGCAGGCTCTGTTGTAAGGGAATGAAGTCAGATCTATGGTTTTTGCTAACTGAACCATTTCTAAGACTGAAGTTGAGTTATAAATTTGGTACTATCTGGGGACATGCCACAGTTTTCTTTAGAAGCTCACTGTCATTCAAGCCTCCCTATTTAAAAATAAATAAACTGATGTTTTATGCATGGTGTTCGCAGTATGGTTGTGGTTTTTAACCATATCAGCAGCTTTGAACCCAAACTTTTTTTCGTGGTAGAATTGGCCTGGCTTACATGGGAAACACAGAAACACAATTCCAATATAATGCATATGGCTAACAGGAAAATCTGCCACCAGTTTAAATACATGAAGCAGGAGCAATTTTTTCTTCCTGCAGTTGTTTGGTTTTCTCATGGGGCTGTACCAATTCAGCTTTCATGCAGGAAGTTCACTTGGCTGGAAGCGTCACTATGCGAACATTGCAACAATCTATGTCAAAAATCAGGGTTGCTTTCTTGTGTCTTTTCCTGTGAATTATGCCGAGTGGAGAAAGAATCCCCCCCCTCTCTCTTAAAATTAAAACTTAGAGGTGAAGCCAGTCAGCAGTAGACTTAGTAGACTTCTTTACAAAACACATAATTCACTTGTGGAAAGACACTGCTGTAGTATATGATGATAACTAATTTAGACAACTTTAAAAAGAGATTAGATGATGAATGAAAACTCTCAGAGGCAGTCTACCATTGAATACAAGATGATGGGGTGGGGTCAATGAGAGAAGCATCGCCCTCCATGTCCTTAGTTTTTCTTTTGGGGACGGGGGTGTTAAATATAAAAGATCCTAATTGTAGATCTTTTGTGTAACCTCTGTTTTGCAGACTCAAGACAGAGTACATACACTAGAACTAGCACAAAAGGGGAAAAGAATAAAGGAAAACAAAAAAAGATTTTAAAAAGTCAATATTTATTACTGTTGGTTTATCTTCATTATTCTGGTGTATCTCTGTCTGTTTTAGAGTTCAAGGATGTTAGAGGAGGTTAGATGGAAGACAAAAGAGATGGATGCAGCAAATTCTTCTGCTGCATTCCATCCATCTTTCTGGGTGTCTGAACGTGGGAGTGTGCAAGTGAGTTGGATTGGTGGTGTGAACCCACCAATCCACTCTAGGTGCTCACTGTTTTTTTTTTTAAATCACTGCCACAGAGCACATGAGTGCATGTATGTAAAGGCAGAACAAGCCAAAGCGCCCCCACGTGATATATGGGCACATCGTGTAGGAGCATTTGATTGGGATTTGGCTGCTCCAATTTGGGGTGGCACAATTTGAGACACCTCCAGTGCGCATGAAGCTGCCTGTCTGTACCCAGCCTAAGAGTCCAGTAGCACCTAAGACACCTAAAACCAAGAATAACAAAATTTGTGGCAGAGCTTTCGTGAGTCACTGTTCATTTCTTCAGAACTTCTTCAGAACTTCTCACTTCTGAAGAAATAAGCAGTGACTCATGAAAGCTCGTGCCCTGCCACAAAGTCTTTAAGATGCTACTGGACTCTTACTCATTTCTACTGCTATGGGCAGACTAACACGGCTTCCCATCTTGAACTATCCCCAAAAAATAATTGTGGCTATTTTGAAGATCTAGGGAGAGTCACGAAATAAGGTGTTTCTTTCCCATACTTGAAATCTACGATTTAAAGTGGCCCTCCAAAGCTGTAAGTTCCCCAGAATTTCCCAATACAGAAATAATTGCTGCTTTGGAAGGGCATTTTAAATCATGGAACAGCTCTAGATTTGATACACTAGTATTTTAAAAACTAGTAGATCAAAATGATGTTATTTTGTTGACATGTAAGCTTTTGCTCCCTTTCAAACTGACTTTTCTGTTACCATGATAATTTGGAGACCACAGAAACGTTGAACTATTTTTACACTAGATGGAAATCAAACTGTATTCTAAAGACTGAGTTTCTATGTATTAATAGCCAGTTTGTCTCTCTGTGTGTCATCCATTACAGTGCACAAACTACAGTGATTTCTACCATGTGCTGGTAGGGTTGACAGGTCCCTCTTGGCTACCAGTGGAGGAGGGGGGACTTACTGGGAGCAGCAGGGAGGCCCAACCAATGTACAGCAATGTGTCTGTCATTGCCCACATAACCTGGAAGTGGCATCATCATGTCTGGGATGTTGGGGCAACACTCTTGTATTTTGACAAAAACTCTGTGGTAAATTTGGCTTCTATCATAGAGGTTTTCCACAAATACCAAAGCACTGCCCTGATGTCCTGGATATAATGATGTCACTTCTGGGCTGGGCCATGTTGCTGCACATCAGGTGGATCTCCCTCTTTTTGGGGGTAAGTTCCCCCCTGCTGACCAACTGATTGGCGACAGAGAGGTGGGGCCTGTCAGTGAGGGATCCCTGCCTCCACTGGTGGGGGGGGGGTGGGGCTGGCAACTCTAAGGACTGGCTCTCCAGTGCCAGTGTCCATTTTACGCCAAACACGTATACTTACTGAGAGCCAATGCTTCCTTTGTCAGACATAGAAGAATAGAAGTGGAGATATGAGTCCTTTTATCCTAGTCAGAAGGTGTTGTTGTAAAGAATGCTTATAAAGAATGTAGTGGTACAATGTATACTGTTATCAACTTGATTAGAGCAGAAGGGAAATGCTTGGGGGCAGAAAATTAGCACCTGTAATGAGACAAAAATCCTACATCTCTATTCAGTCCTGAGCGAGGTCCATTGTTCTGAATTTATGAATTAACTCACATTTAGCAATCTCATGCTGTTATTTCCTTTTGACATTTCTTTGCGGACTTCCACTCTTAGTGGTAGAAAGTGCCATCAAATCACTGCTGATTTATCATGACCCCGTAGTGTTTTCAAGGCAAGAGACAATCAGAGATGGTGTGCCATTGCCTGCTTCTGTGTCACAACCCAGGTATTCCTGGGAGATCTCCCATCCAAATACCAGCCAGGGCAGACCTTGCTTAGCTTCTGAAATCTGACAAGATCAGTCAAGAGTAATAATGATGATAGCTGTGCCTAAGTCCTGCTGGCAGCAGTCTACCTATCATGATTAAGCTCATGGCTTTCTCAGGGTGCCAAATGCCTCCGTCAGCATCCTCTGTAATGCTGCCTTCCTTTCTGGGTTGCCATATGTCTGCCTCTGTCAGCTGTGCAAGTGAGAGTTTAATGGCATATAAAACTGGTGTCCTTTCTCCTGTTTGCATGAAATTTGACAGGGATGGTCCCTGCCCTGAGGGCAGTAGTACTTGAAGGTTTCATCCCAACTAAAGGGAAAAACAAAGAAGCTATATTCTAACTGCACACATATCCCACTGAAATGGGATACACCCATGAGAAAATGAATAAATGTCTAACGAATGAACAAAAACGACACTGAAATAAAACAAACAAAAAAAGGTGTGTGTGTGTGGGGGGGGGGAGTACATCACCGA
The DNA here is from genome assembly GCF_032191835.1 of Heteronotia binoei. Lineage (NCBI taxonomy): Eukaryota > Metazoa > Chordata > Lepidosauria > Squamata > Gekkonidae > Heteronotia > Heteronotia binoei. Next base: position 28,151,589 of record NC_083226.1, read on the forward strand.
GTTCAGTGGATGCTATCCATTTTAAGGCTATAAGAAATTGAAGGCTGCTGGGAAACACCACCATGTACCCATACCCAGAATCATATATCAGATCTAGATATTTTAATTATTCCTTCCTTCATGAGAGGGATATAAATAATAGGTGGGCCAGTAGTGACTTACAGTAAATCTGGTCTAGTCAGAATTCAGCTCAATGGGGTTTTCTCCCAGGAAGTCTCTTTAGGATTGTATTATTGAAATGTTTTGAGATGGAAACACTCTCCATTGGCCACATCCACCATCATATGTAATGAATATCAGTATAACAACACATATTTGTGCACTTTTAGATTTATTGTACTTCCTATGTGTTATTTCTGTGAGTATAGACCAAGCACCATATCAGAGAACCAGGCTGAGGACGAGCAGATTAAAATTTCTCCTCAGTCGAGAATTTCACTGGGTGACCTTTGCCCATTCACTCCCTTTTCAGTCCAGCCTACCTCATAATTTTTTTGCATGTGTAAGGATGAAAGGGAGAAAAAGGAGAATCATGCCTGCCACCCTGAGCTCCTTAGAGGAAGGGCAGGATAAAAATTAAAGAGAGAGATTAGGCTACTGAAATATTTTTTCTGGCTACCATAATTGAGGAGACACCTGTGCCCATCTGCTGTGTGACAGTGATCATGTAGATGTGGTGGGATTATGTGGAGAAGGTGCCATGGGGAGATAACTATGAGAACAGCTCTTTAAAACACAAGATTTATCTGCCATTATTGGAAGTGTTACTTCTATACTTACACTGTTTTCTGTCAATTTAATTTTACACCCTCTCCAAAGGAACATCATGAATTTATTTGACTTGACCATGGCTGTAATTGCCTTCCAGAAGGTCTGCATGGTGCCACCTCTCTCATTTCCTTCAAATCTCTCCTCAAAACAAACTTTTACTGTAAAGCTTTTGGCATAACCTTTTACTCACCACTCTGCATCATGCTAAACTTGTAATTGATATGATAGCATATTGTTCTTTTCCTTTTTATGCTCATTCTATCCTCTTCCCTTCTTGTTGTCAAATTTAAGATTGCATGCCACTTGAGGCAAAGCACAATGAAAGCCCAGCATAAAATATAAACAATAAGATCTTAATGTTTTCTGATAAGTTACTCTAAAAGACCAGCACCAGTCCAGTGCCAGAAATGAGGTAGAAAATCACTGCTATTTTTAAAAGACCAACATATTTTGAACTATAAATCTATTCCTCAGATATGAGGGGAGAGTTTGATTATTTGCCTATGGGGGCAGCACCGTGGGCTGCCTGAACTTGGGGGCCACCCCCAAACATGACCACCCTGGCTGATCCTCTTTAAAATGTTATGAAATCAAACTACAAATAATTTCAATACTAATTTGTTTATTGCTTGCTTATAAAATGCATGGAAGCAATTTTCAATGCAATCTGTTTGTTGAAATTCAGTGTAGAAAATGAAAGAAAAAGTACAGAAAATCTAACTCTGTCAAAATGGTCCTCAAAGTTATTGGAACATACGTAGATTTTAAAATGATTTCCTTTCTGTAGTTCTTGTTGCAACTTGAAGAAAGACAAATTAGGATGTATGAATAAATCCATAGTTTGCTTTAAACCGTACATTGCTTTTTTTTCTTTGCAAATATATCAAGGCATCTGCTAGAATGTAACCTTTTTTTTTTAAAAAAAAATCTGTTTATCTAAATAATGTTGTGTCTTTCTTTTCTCTTCAATTCAGGGAGTGAATTTTCTGGAAGTCCATACAGCCACCCGCAGTATTCAACATACAACGATTCTTGGAGATTTCCCAATCCTGGATTGCTAGGTAAATTTCCCGCCTCTTATACATGGAGTTTCATAATTCAAAAGGCTAGAAAGAAACCATGGGACTGCAGCTGTAACTAGGAAATTCGGGTAAGGTAGGAAATACACATCCATATATCAGCTGTGCACCTAAAGAAACAGATATCTGTGCAAATGACAAATCATCTAACCAAATGTCAATGTAGTAAATGTAGTAAAAACAGGGGGAAGGGAATATGACTGGCTCCTGTATTGATAAAAATTAGCATAAGGGCCAGTTTACGGTTGAGAACAGTTTAGGGTTCTGAAAAAAAACCAACCCCAAACTCAGTGTTTCCAGAAAAAAATGGTTTTGTGAAAAATAAAATAATATGAAAGTAATCCCCCCTCCAAAAAACAAAAACATGAGGTGTGATGTCTGTGTATGCTCGGACATTGCAAAAAGACTCCCTAGAATTTAGGCAGCATAGTGGGTAGCCTTAGAAACCTAAAATGGTGCCTGATAGTGTGGAAATGGCCACCACAACAAAAAGGAAGAGGAGGAGGAGGTGGTGGTGAGGGCGGGAGGGGGGGGGGATGAATCAGGGCCAAGGGTGGTGGTGTTAAAGGAGGATAGGAGCCAGAGGAGCGAATGAAAGCAGAACTGGATGGGGAAGAAGAAGCATGAGCTGGCAGGGTGAGAGAATATGATTTCCTCTCTCCATGAATCCTTGCACGCCCCCCTCGTGTTCCTTCTGATGTCAAAATGGGTAGCCATATGCCATTAACTTTTACAACAAAATGGAGTCACTCACAAGCCAGTGGGAGCTTGCTGCATACCCAGGAGAAACTCAGTGTATGTAGTAATTTTTTTTCCTCTCCTTCTCTCCCACATACTTCAAGGATTTGCATGTATGCTACCTTCATTCTTCATTCTTGCTTTATGAGATCTCCTGTGGAAGTAGGGTTGCTAGCTCCAGGAAATTTTGGGGATGGAGATTTTGGCGATGGAGCCTGAGGAAGGTGGGGTTTGAGGATGGGAGGGACTTCAATATGGCAGGGGTGGCCAACGGTAGCTCTCCAGATGTTTATTGCCTACACCTCCCATCAGCCCCAGCCAGCATGGTCAATGGCTGGGGCTGCTGGGAGTTGTAGGCAAAAAACATCTGGAAAGCTACTGTTGGCCACCCCTGCAATAGGGTGTAATGCTATAGAGTCCACCTTCCCAAGCAACAGTTTTCCCAGGTGAAATGATCTTTGTCACTTGGAGATCAGTTGTGATAGGAGATCTCCAGCTGCCATGTCGAGGTTGGCTGCTTGCATGCTTTCAGCCTACAATCTAAGAGTGGCAGGGAAACTGCGCTATAGCACTGAGATTAAGCACTAGGTAAGAAACAAACTACAAATGCTCTGCAGCATTCCTCCCTCCCGGTCTTCCCTTGTTTTAACCTTAGATATAGCATTTAAGGCACTGGTGCAAAATGCAGTACAAAGCACAAGAAAACAACAGAGCATTTTCCATATGTTTGAGGCACTTGTGGTCACTTCCAGGAAGTCCTGTTGTATAGTTTTTGATACTTCCTTGCGAATAGTAACGATATTGTAAGCTTCAAGTTGCGCCTTTAAGACCAACTTAGTTTTATTCAGAACGTAAGCTTTCGTGTACTCTCTAAGCACACTTCATCAGACGAGGAATCCAGTACAGTGAGAAAAGCCTCCTGTAGCTGGTAGTCAGTGGCTCTAAAGGAAATTTAGAGGACTAGTAAGGGGTCAAAAGTTAAGAACAGCAATAGTTAAAGACAAAAGTACATGTGTTTATTACAAAAACCTTTTAGGGCCCCAAATGAAGCCTCATAAAATCATCAAAGTGACACCTTCTAAAGTGGCCATTTTCTTCCAAAGTCCACCTTCCAGAGTGGCCATTTTCTCCAGCAGGACCAGCGTAAGGGAGTAGGCAGATGCCTAGGGTGCCACCTGGCCGCAGGGTGGGGGCAGGGGCAGGTGCCCCCTCCTCCACTACACTTGCATCATCCCTGCTAATCTCAGAGGTGTTTGGAGCAGCTTTGAGGCAAGTAAACACACCGCGCACCTGCCCAGTCCCCTCATTTAGAGGCATTCGGAGCTGCTTCAAATGCCTCTGATGCAAGGAAATGCACTATGTGCCCTGCTCCACCCTCTCTGGACCCGGAAGGGGCTGAGCAGGGGCTGCGGGGCAGCGTGTGTGTCTTGCCTGGGGAGCTGGAACTCCCAGCACTGTTCTCTAGGTGAACTGATCTCTGTTGCCTGGAGATCAGATATGATTTCAGGAGATCGCCAGCCACCACCTGGTGGTTGGGAACCCTAGTTGGGAGAAGTAGTGGAGAAGTAAGCAGTTCAAGGGAACTCTGGATATATTTCTCCGTGTCATACCCTGTAAACATCCTCACCACATATTTGTTCTAATTTGTGATGCTATTAAAGAAGCCAGCTTAACGCTTATACATCTAAGCCAAGAACTGTTGTTCTAGATCAGAGGTGTCGAACTCATTTGTTATGAGGGCCAGATCTGATATAAATGAGACCTTGTCCGGCCAGGCCATGTTGGACCAGGCCATATGAATACCTATTTAAGATTGATAGTAGGGATATGAATTTTATAAAGGACACAGACAAACACAATTAAAGATTTTAAAAAAAAACCCAACTTAAACCATGCTTAAAATATTAGTGCTCATTGGTCTTTCTTTGTATCTCTCCCATGGGATCCAGGGAACTGGGCAAAGGAAGCTCTGGTTCTTTCCCTTCCTCCCCAAGGGACCAGGAGGGGGAGGCGCCTCAACGAATGGAGAAAATAGAGGTTTTGCTCTGTAGCTCCTCTGTGATTGAGCAAGCCTTGCAAAGCAAGCTGTGACACAGAAGGAAGCAAGAGAGAGGGAGAAGGAAGCAGATGATAGCCAGTTGATAGGAGCCCAAGAGCCTGATTCGGCCCCCAGGCCAGATGTTTGACACCCCTGTTCTAGATACTCCTTTCTTTAGTCTCCAGCCTGTTTCATTTAGGCTTTTTTTTTTTTTTAAATCTAAGTCTTGCTTGGCACCATGTCAGTATAACACAATAAGGGAAGCATTTTTCAAACTCCTGAAAATTATTTGTTATTTTTTTACTTTGCAATGTATTGGGCATCATGTTCCAGTAGTATCCACTTCTATAGTAAGGCAGAACCCCCTTGGTTCCGGAAGTCTCTTTTCATGCTCCGAATGCAGCAGATTCCAGGGTAGTACTGCTACTCACCACTTTAAAAAAGTATAAGCAGCATCCATTTTATGCCGCTGTCAAAATCTGGCCCAACCTGACCTTATATGTGTGTAGCACATGGTGATTAGAATTCTCCTGCATAATCTATGTGGATGAGGTAAGTAAAATACCAATTAATTGTCACCTCTCTAGCACAGAAATATTGTGCCTTAGAGACTTTCAGATTTATGGATGGAAAGGTTGTTATGAGAGGCCTCTAGCAGAGAAATAATTTTGAATTTTTGTCATTTTTTTTAAAAAAAGAATCAGTTTCTTTGTTTTAAGTAATTGTGTTCCCTAAGTAATTGAACCACCAAAGCTTTTTTAAACATCACATTTCTTGCCCTTAAGCTAATCCTTTGGGAGCAGTTGATGGTTCTAGCATTTTTTATCACACTGTTTTTGTGATACAAAATGACCATTTACTATGACTCCCATTCTGTGGTTGCTCTCAGCCAAAATCAGGAATTATTTTCTGTTTCTACTTTGTTTTGCCAGATGCTCTGTTCTGTGTCAGCTACAATTATGTATATTATTTTATCTGATGCATTTTTATCCTCAAAGTGGAATACATGATTTTCCTCATCTCCATTTTATCCCCACAACAACAATCCTGCAAGATAGGTTGGCCTGAGAGAAAACAACTGGCTCCAGGTCACCAGTGAACTTCCATGGCAAGTGTGGACTTGAACATGAACCTTATCCATCCCCATCAAACCACTATGAATTACTGCCCTTCAATTCTACATAGATCCAGAGGAGTTAGCCGTGTTTGTAGTCTGTTGCTGCAAATAGTAAAGAGTCCAGATGCATCTGATGAAGAGAGCTGTGTTTCTTGAAAGCTTATGCTACAATAAAATTTGTTAGTCTTAAAGGTGCTACTGGACTCTTTGCTATTCTTCAGTTCTACAAAATCCATAGCCCCAAATAGAGCAGATGGCAGAATCAGATCATTCCATGCAGTTGATGGAATCCTCTCCTCTGCGCGCCCTACACCTTGTGATTTGGACCCATGCCCCTCCTGGCTAATTAAATCCTGCCTGAGGGAGCTAGATTGTCCTTTACGGGACATCATAAATAGATCCCTCTCAGAGGGGCGTTTTCCATCATCTCTGAAAGAGGCTTTGGTCCGACCCCTCTTGAAAAAAAGTACAGCAGACCCGGCCGAATTGGCAAACTACCGACCGGTCTCCAATTTACCATTTTTAGGCAAAATAATAGAGAGGGCAGTGGCGTTGCAATTGCAGAGCTTTCTAGATGACGCTTCCATCCTAGACCCTTGCCAGTCCGGCTTTCTCCCGGGCTATGGGACGGAGACAGTACTGGTCGCCCTGGTAGATGATCTCCAACGGCACCTGGATCGGGGCAGTGTGGCGGTGCTGATGCTGTTAGATCTGTCGGCCGCGTTCGACACGGTCGACCATCGGCTACTGACCTGCCGCCTCGCCGACATAGGGGTGAGGGGGTCTGCCTTACAGTGGCTCTCCTCCTTCCTCGAGGATCGGGGACAAAGGGTGGCTATTGGGGGCGAGCGGTCCTGGAGGCGCACACTGGACTGTGGAGTGCCCCAGGGGCAGTTCTCTCACCAATGTTATTCAATATCTGTGTGTGCCCTCTTGCCCAGATTGCCAGGAGATACGGACTTGGGTGCCATCAATATGCAGATGACACCCAACTCTATCTGCTGATGGACGGCCGGCCTGACTGCGTCCCTGAGAATTTAGACCGGGCCTTGCAGGATATGGCAACTTGGTTGAGGGGGAGCGGGTTGAAATTGAATCCAGCGAAGACAGAAGTCCTTTGTCTGGGTCGGGGTGCTTGGGAAGGGGAAATACCTCTTCCGGTCTCCTGGGTTAGGAGTCTGGGAGTTTTACTGGAGCCTTCATTATCAATGGAGGCCCAGATTGCAGCCACCGCCAAGTCAGCCTTTTTCCACCTAAGGCGGGCAAGGCAGTTGGCTCCCTTCCTAGAGTGCCAAGATCTGGCAACAGTACTTCATGCAACGGTCACCTCGAGACTGGATTACTGTAATGCCCTCTACATGGGGCTGCCTCTGTACCGAACCCGGAAGCTGCAGCTAGTGCAGAATGCAGCGGCTAGACTGTTGCTGGGGCTTCCTAAATGGGAGCACATACAGCCTGGACTGCGCGAGCTGCACTGGCTGCCAGTTATATATCGGGTTCGTTACAAAGTGCTGGTCATTACCTTTAAAGCCCTATATGGTCGAGGACCTGTCTACCTTAGGGACCGTCTCTCCCCATATGAACCCCAGAGAGCACTGAGGTCAGCCGGAAAAAAACTTGTTGACTACTCCCGGACCGAGAGAGGTGAAGCTGCAATGTACCCGTAACCGGGCCTTCTCCTCTGTAGCCCCGAGCCTATGGAACCAACTTCCAGAGGAAATGCGGGCCCTGCGGGACCTTGAACAATTCCGCAGGGCCTGCAAGACCTTCCTCTTCCGACTGGCTTTCGCTGACGAAGAAAGAAATTGCTAATGATAACCGCCATCCTAAAAGAACAGTATTAGCACTTTTATTAACTTAATTAATTAATTTTTAAACCTAATCAGAATTTTAATGCTTAAATGTAATTTTGTGTTTTTTGCTTTCTTTGTATAATTGAAATTTGCATGATGTTGTTAGCCGCCCTGAGCCTGCTCCGGCGGGGAGGGCGGGATACAAATAAAATTATCTATCTATCTATCTATCTATCTATCTATCTATCTATCTATCTATCTATCTATCTATCTATCTATCTATCTATCTATCTATCTATCTATCTATCTATCTATCAGATGTGAAACACATGAAGGATTAGTTCCCAGCTTCAAATGTGTGGTTTCACACATGCATGACTATTACTTGATTTCTTATCACTTAACTGGACAGCACACTGAAGGTGGCAGAGTGCACTGTACCACTTCAAATTATAGACACGGGGTGCATTCTAAACATTTGAAATGCAAATATAAAATTTAACATATCCATGCAAGTTAAAAGCTAGCCCATCAGGGCAAAAGGTTGTTTCCAGACTACTCCCTGCAGTGTTGTTTATCTATTTGTGGGGAATATTTTATTTGCCAATATAAGTCAATACAATGCAGTTGAATGAAAGGTTTTTTTTTTTTTTAAAAAAAACCCATAAGATAATGTTAAAAATGTGTTTGGCCACCTGCAGTCTGAAGTACTGTAAAACATTTAGGCATCTCAGGGTGCTGCTATCTAATTCCCACCATATTATTTTGCATACATAGATCAAGCCTGAATGTGTGAAATGATTCCATTGACAAGTATTAAACTTCAAGTGATACATGCATTTTGAAAACCTCATTTACATAAATGGGGTGTAGTGATGTAGGGGGTATGAACGGTGGACTCTAATCTGGGAAATCTGGTTTGATTCCTCACTCCTTCACATGGAAGCCAGCTGGGTGACCTTGGGCCAATCACAGTTCTCTCAGAGCTCTCTCAGCTCCACCTACCTCACAAGGTTCCTGTTGTGGGGAGAGGAAGGGAAGGCCACTTTGAGGTTCCTTAAGGTAGAGAAAAGCTGGGTATAAAAACTAACTCTTCTTCATCCTCCTCTGTAACAACAACTCTATGGGATAGATTAGGCTGAGAATGAGTGGCCCAAAGTCACCTTGTAAACTTCCATGATAGAGTGGGATTTGAAACTGAATTTTCTGGATCCTAATCCAACACTGTAACTAATGCAAAAATGTAGGGTTTTTTTGTATTGGTTATAGTATTGGAAAGAAGACCGCAATCCCCAAAAGACTACAGTTTAGACTTTTGAGTAGATAATTTTGATTTCTACTGTTTTTTTCTACTATTAGAGGACATGATGTTGTAAAATGAACAAGATCTAAGCACCACTGAATAAAATAAAAATAGGGTGAAAAACCATAAGGTAAACAAAAATCATACCAACCACTTTTTTAAATTAAAAAAAATCATAAATCAAATAATTATATTAAATCAAATTTTTTTCATGTGGAACATTTAATTTAAAAGATTTTTTCCCTGTAAAACAAAGAAATCTTTTTAGGACAAGGACATTTATCTGCCTTTTCTGATCTTATACATCTTCTTTTCTTAGGGGCATAGTCTTGTTAATGCTTGAAATAGTTGGTCTCCGCTATTTTGTGCACATTTGTTTTTCCCCTAGGAGTATTTATTCCATAGTTCAGAGATGCCTTGATGCATGATAAATGCCAATAGCATTGTTTACCCCTGTGCTGTGTGCTGGAGGGCTGCAGTAACAGCAAGGACAGACCAAACTTATAGCTATCCACTAGATTTTTAGAAATGTATTTGCATACTTTATGATTTGGGATTTAAGCTGGTAAGAAACATCTAAAGACAGCATAAACCATATTTACCGTAACCTTAGCATTATGTTACTTTTGTGCTATAAAGGGCCTGATTGCAGTACATCACTGTGGTATATGAATGCCGTCCTGTAGCTTTGTAAATGGCCTGACTGCATCTTCCATGTGAGCTCATACATTTTTGATTCCAATAAGACAGAGGCTCATTTGTGTTGTTGCTGTAGCTAAAAAAAAAATACCTTCTTTCATTGAAGAAGGCGAGGAGGAGTTGGTTTTATAACCCATCCTTCACTACCCAAAGGAGTCTCAGAGTGGCTTACAATCACCTTCCCTTCCTTTCCCCACAACAGACACCCTGTGAGGTAGGTGGGGCTGGGAGAGCTCTGAAAGAGCAGTGACTGACCCAAGGTCACCCGACTGGCTTTATATGGAGGAGTGGGGAATCAAACCCAGTTCTCCAGATTAGAGTCCCTCACTCTTAACTATTACAACAAACTGGCACTATAGCAAAGTGGCAAGAGAAGCAATGATTGCCTTCTGTTTCAAACTGAGCCATATTGAATTAGCCTTATAATTATTCCTTTTGCTTTTTACTGAAATTATACACATAGTTTCCTCTTCTGTGTGTTTAGCTTCCAGCTCTTTTGTATCATCTAGATCATAACTCCTTTCTTAGGCTTGCCAGCCTCCAAGTGAAACTTGGAGATCTCGTGCTAATACAGTTGATCTCCAGATGACCAAGATCAGTTCCACTAGAGAAAATGGCTGCTTTGGAGGGTAAATGCTATGGCATTATACCCTGCTGAGGTCCCTCCCCAACCCTGCTCTTCCAGGGCTCCATCCCCAAAATCTCCAGTTATTTCCCAACTCAGAGCTGACAACTCTACGTGTGGGGTTGGACCCAATCTAAATTTTTCATCAACAAAATGGAACTTTCCTGCTCCACATTCTCACTGCAGGCCACAGATGTCCACAAAATGCTGCTCCTGATATTGGGGGAGGAGATCCTGAAGGGAAAGGGATTTGCAATGGGAATCAGCAGAAACTGCAGAAAATTCAGTCTGGATCTAACCCAAGTGCTTACTTGAAATTCAGTATTTGACAGCAACCAGGCACATTTATGAAACTGGACAAATAATAATTAAGACTTCATGTACCTTCAGCTGGTAGTTGAGGCTTTTCTTGTGACTGGGGAATCTAGGAGACAACCATGCATTTTAGGAATCTCTGTACGTTTGGAGAAGTCTAATGAAGAGAAATTATTAAATTTCATGTTTGTTTGTTTTTAAAAATAACTTCTTTACCATTTTCACTCATTACCTTTGACTTGACGTTGATCAGTGCAGATCTTGTTTGATGCCTGTTCCCTCTTCTGAATTGATGTGATTTGTGTATATTGTGGAATCTAAGTGAGCCTGACAGGACTGTCTTTTGGATATACCTGGGCTTTTGTGTGTGTGTGTGTATCTATATAGTTGTTGTCACTGAGGACAGGGGTCATGAAATTGTCAGTATTGGCATGTCTTCATATGAGGTGAAAGGGTTTGGAACCAGTCAATTAGGATTAGAATCAGTACTTCTGTGGGTTTCTATAAAAGGATTAGAGAACAAGTATGAGCCAGAAATGACTGTGTCAAGAAATAAATTGATGATAATATGAATTAGAAAGTGGGAGAAAAATGACAGAAGAATGGACAAGTTTATTCTGGAAATGAGCGTAATGGCAGGGGGGTGGGAAGAGTGAATGTTTTGCAATGGGATGTTTTCATTTTTCACTTTAAATACAAGCCTTTTTGATTTCACCACAGAAAAGTGAATTGGGAAAAAAGTCCTACCTAGAAGATATAAAGAATGCTGCCAGGGAGCTATAAAGAAAAATAGGGCTTTAATAGTCAGATGGAGTTGAAAACACCAAACTGCAAGAAAGGAAATAGAAGGTCAAATTTAGAGAACAAGGGAAACTGATGGCTGATTCAAAAGTGCTTAATTATTTTTGCCAAACACACATACATCCATACCCTGGCTTCCTTTGATTCTGTTGTTTTTAATATAGCTAGGCCTTTGATCATTTCACTTTTTTCCAAACTTTAGTTGGCCATGAGCCACTTGTATGCTTCAGTATAATTCTCTGAAATATTTTTGCTTGTGGAATCTGAGAGAGACAGACCCTGTGTTTAGTGATGCAAAACTTCCAGGAATGTTGAAAACATGGGGGGGGGGGGGAATGTTTCCCCTCTTTGAAAGAGGAAAAAAAAAATCCCTCACAGAAATGCTGGAGAAAATGAAATAGGCACAATGGTTATTTTCCTATCAACCCTTTAAAGTGATTAACAGCATAAAATGTGTGTCATTTAATAACTTAGCATATAAAATTGTACTATTTAGGATATTTAAAAGTATAATTGTCTTAGTTTTCTATAAGAAAAATTGCAAATATACCTAATTCTTGGGAGACAGTTGTGGACTGCTGCACCCTAGAATACCTTAGCACAGGGGTGGTCAATGGTAGTTCTCCAGATGTTTTTTTGCCTACAACTCCCATCAGCCATGCTGGATGGGGCTGATGGGAGTCATAGGCAAAAAACATATGGAGAGCTACCATTGGCCACCCCTGCCTTAGCATGTGTCTTAATTTTTGCCATCTCAGAGGAAGGAAGAAATAAAAATTGAAGGTAGGAAATAAATCCTTTAATAAATAAAACACTCTTATACATACACAATATACTAGGCTTAGAGTAGCCAGTTCCCCTTGGTCACTGGTGGGGGTTGAGGGGACAGGGCTTTTTTTGAGCAGGAACGTAGTTCCAGCTGGCTTGGTGTCAGGGTGTGGCCTAATATGCAAATAAGTTCCTGCTTGGCTTTTTCTACCAAAAAAAAAAGCCCTGTGAGGGGATATTAGCTTCAGGTTGGGGAACTCCTGGGGAGCTGTGGGAAGGGCTTGGGGAGAGCAGGGACCTCAGTTGGGTACAATGCCATTGAGTCCACCCTCCAGAGCATCCATTTTCTCCTGGGGAACTGATCCCTGTAGTCTGGAGATGAGCTGTAATACTGTGAGATTCGCAGGTCCCACTTGGAGGCTGGCTTCCCTGACATGCTACCAGCACTGAAGATGCTGAACTTTTAAATTAAATATTATCATTAAACTCATTACAGCATATTGTGTGTGTGTGTATGTTAACTGCTGTCAAGTTGTTCTGTCATGGCAACTTTATGAATTAATGTGCTCTAAAGTCATCCTATCATTAACAGCCTTGCTCTTGCAAACTGAGGCCCGTAGCTTCCTTTATTGAGCAATCCATCTCATGTTGGATCTTCTTTTCTTGGTGCTGTCAACTTTTCCTAGCATTATTGTCTTTACCAGTGAATCTTGTCTTCTCATATTAACTGTGGTCAAAATTATTCACATGTAAACAACAAGCATATTTTGAAGATATGTTGTGTATTACTACAGTATACAATGGAATTACTGTCTAATTCTGTAAATTATCATTTATAATTTAGGCTGCTAGGCAGGAGACTTAAGGCCAGGACCTCCAAGGTAGCCTTCTCAGAAGTGCTACCTGTTCCACGTACAGGGCTGGAGAGAGAGGCACAAATTAGAAGTCTCAATGTGTGGATGAGACGATGGTGTAGGGAGGAAGGGTTTAAGTTTGTTAGGCACTGGGATGCTTTCTGGAACAAGCGGAAGCTGTACAAAAGAGACGGTCTCCACTTGTCCCCAGATGGAACCAGGCTGCTGGCGCTTAAAATCAAAAAGGTGGCAGAGCAGTTTTTAAAGTAAATCTTGGGGGAAAGCCGACAGGAGAGGAAATGTCTCTGGTTCGGGAGGACTCATCTCAAAGAGATTAAGGGCGTTTTCGCACTGACCTTACGCCGGAGCGACGTCCCTCTTCACCGCGCAGCGCCTGCGCGGATTTTGCACTAATTGCTCCGCAGAACCCGGAAGAGCCGCAAAGTCCCGTGGCTTTTGCGTCGCAAATGTAAACCGCCAAAAACCAGTTTACATTTGCGACGCAAAAGCCGCGGGACTTTGCGGCTCTTCCGGGTTCTGCGGAGCAATTAGTGCGAAATCCGCGCAGACGCTGCGCGGTGAAGAGGGACGTCGCTCCGGCGTAAGGTCAGTGCGAAAACACCCTAAGTGTTAGCTGTGACTTTTCTACCGGGTAATGGATCAGAGTTGTCAACTGAGATGGTGACAAACAGTATGGACTGTCTGCCAAAGTCTCGAGGCAGCAGGAGGAAGGTTGCGGGCCTAACTTGCCTGGGAAATTATAGATGTTTGTATGCAAATGTTAGAAGTGTTTGAAGTAAAATTGGTGAGTTGGAATGTTTAGTGTTGGGGGAAAACATAGACATTGTGGGAATTTCAGAAAACTTGGTGGAATGAGGAGAATCAGTGGGACACAGTGATTCCTGGATATAAGTTATATTGGAAGGATAGGGAGGGAAGGGTTGGAGGTGGGTGGCTCTGTATGTCAGAGAGGGTATACAGTCCCGTAAGACTGAGGTCAGAGAATTAGATTCCCTTCTAGAAATGCTTTGGGTCGAAATTTCACTATGGAAGTTTGTTATCGCCCACCAAATCAAAAGATAGAGGACAATTATAATATGATGGAAGGAGTAAAGATAGTGGTTAAACGTAAAAACTGTGTCATAATAGGTGATTTTAACTACCCGCAGATTGTTTGGGTCAATATGCGTTCTGGGCAAGAGAAAGAGATTGAGTTTCTAAACAATCTCAATGACTGTGCTATGGAGCAGATGGTCACAGAACCTACCAGGGGTGGGGCGATCCTGGATTTGGTCCTAAGTAATGCCCAAGAATTGGTGAGAGATGTAAAAGTGATCGCACCGCTTGGGACCAGTGACCATAACTTTATTGATTTCACCATTTGTATAAATAGGGAGTTGCCCCCAAAGACCAGCACAACCACGTTTAACTTTAAAAGGGGTAAATCCTCTGAGATGAGGAGGCATGTGAAGAGGAAACTGAAAGGAAAGGTAAATACAGTCAGATCCCTTGGGGAAGCTTGGAGGCTATTTACAATCCTAGAAGGCAGGGAGGCAGTGGGGCCCTTGGATGACCAAGGGGTAAAAGGATTACTGAAGGAAGATAGGGAAATGGCCGAGAAGCTGAATGCATTTTTTACCTCTGTCTTCACTGTGGAAGATGAAGAGTGTTTGCCCGCTCCAGAACCACTAATTTTGGAAGGGGCGTTGAAAGACCTGAGTCAGATTGAGGTGACAAGAGAGGAGGTCCTACAACTGATTGATGAATTAAAAGCTAATGTCACCAGGTCCGGATGGCATACATCCAAGGGTTCTGAAAGAACTCAAAGGTGAACTTCTGGATCTCCTGACAAAAATATGTAATCTTTCATTGAAATCTGCCTCCATTCCTGAGGATTGGAAGATAGCAAATGTCATCCCCATCTTTAAAAAGGGTTCCAGAGGAGATCCAGGAAACTACAGGCCAGTCAGTCTGACTTCAATACCTGGAAAGTTGGTAGAAACCATTATCAAGGACAGAATGAGTAGGCACATTGATGAACACAAGTTATTGAGGAAGACTCAGCATGGGTTCTGTAAGGGAAGATTTTGCCTCATTAACCTGTTACAGTTTTTTGAGGAAGTGAACAAACGTGAACAAAGGAGACCAAATAGATGTTGTTTACCTTGACTTCCAGAAAGCTTTTGATAAAGTTCCTCATCAAAGGCTCCTTAGTAAGCTCGAGAGTCATGGAGTAAAAGGACAGGTCCCTTTGTGGATCAAAAACTGCCTAATTAATAGGAAGCAGAGAGTGAGTATAAATGGGCAGTCTTCGCAATGGAGGATGGTAAGCAGTGGGGTGCTGCAGGGCTCAGTACTGGGTCCCATGCTCTTTAACTTGTTCATTAATGATTTGGAGCTGGGAGTAAGTAGTGAAGTGGCCAAGTTTGCAGATGACACTAAATTGTTCAGGGTGGTGAGAACCAGAGAGGATTGTGAGGCACTCCAAAGAGATCTGTTGAGGCTGGGTGAGTGGGCATCAATGTGGCAGATGAGGTTCAATGTGGCCAAGTGCAAAGTAATGCATGTTGAGGCCAAAAATCACAGCTACAAATACAAGTTGATGGGGTGTGAACTGGCAGAGACTGACTAAGAGTCAGTCTTGGGGTCTTGGTAGATAAGTCACTGAAAATGTCAAGACAGTGTGTGGTTGCAATAAAAAAGGCCAACGCTATGCTGGGAATTATTAGGAAGGGAATTGAAAACAAGTCAGCCAGTATCATAATGCCCCTGTATAAATTGATGGTGCAGTCTCATTTGGAATACTGTGTACAATTTTGGTCACCACACTTCAAAAAGGATATGAAAAAAGTGCAGAAAAGGACAACTGGAATGATTAAAGGTTTGATACACTTTCCCTATGAAGAAAGGTTAAAATGCTTGGGGCTCTTTAGCTTGGAGAAACGTCGACTGTGGGGTGACATGATAGAAGTTTATAAAATTATGCATGAGATGAAGAAATTAGAGAAAGAAGTACTTTTCTCCTTTTCTCACAATACAAGAACTCATGGGCATTCAATTATTCAATTGCTGAGCAGTCAGGTTAGAACGGATAAAAGGAAGTACTTCTTCACTCAAAGGGTGATTAACATGTGGAATTACAGTTACAGTTTGCTTTATTACGGTCCATGACCAAATACACAGCACAATGCAAGCCAACAACAACCACATAAAAATTGTAAAAATCAAGATGGACCTAAGTAGGTAAAACGTAAGATATTTAAAAAATAAATGTGAAAATAAAATATAGGACATTAGTATGAATAATGAGATAAGACAAATAATACAGTAGTGGTCAAACATCTTCTAGCTTAATAAATATAGTACATATAATAAAAGGTTTTAAAATTATACAGCTCCAGAAAAAATATTAGCTAGAATACACTGGTTAAAATTACAATCTGTTACCTCGACATTAACTTGTAAGAACCATAAAATGCAATTTGATTGCATGGGAACAAAATTTGGCAACTTTATGCATGGTCTCTGTATTTATATCAGTTTCAGTAGCATTTGTGATGGTATACACTCAGGCATTTAAGAAAAGATAAAATACAAGCTTGGAAATATTCAAAAAAACAGTCAGTTCAGGACCCCTTCTTTACATAATACTCATGAATTCTCCTAGCTGCCGCCATAAATTTGGCACAATTAATTGTGAATTGGGGGTTAAAATCTGATAACAGCGTATTTCTGATTTTGAAATCAGAAAACCCGAGACATCCCTCCAACAAAGAATAAATGTACCTGGCTCGTATGCCAGGGTATAGGCCACACCCAAACAAAACATGGTCAATCATTTCAACTTTATCTGCACCACAAGGACAAACCTGCTCAGCCATAGGCACCTTTCTAAAGCCGCCCTCAACGACTGCTGAAGGAAAGATATTATAACGGGCCATAGAAAAGGCTCTTCTGTGGGATGGTATTGTTAGAGTCGAGATATAGGGGGCTGGAGCTAACACATATCTCCTTTGAGGGGGAGCTAGATAATCCGGGACCTTGGCAATATCATTCTGTCTCTCAATGTCTTGTAGTCTCTGTTTGACTATGGCCCTGGATTCAGGTGAAAAGCCAAGCGTAGACAATTTCTGATGGATGGCTCTAACCCAAGAGGAACAATAACTATCCTTTAAAATCAACGATGTGATATTCGTGGGGCAATGGCTGAGATTAAGCCAAGTGGTGATTGAAAGTAGGCTCACCCTAGCCTCTATCCTTAGCAAGCCAGTTTCCAGGCGTAGTACTGCATTGGAAACGCAGGCTGGAAAGTGGAAAATGGCTCTCAAGAATTTGGACTGAATTTTCTCAAGGGGATCAAAACTTGATAAGGATGGACCCAACATAGTTCCATAAGTGAGTTGGGGTATTGTTTTGGCCAAGTAGAGTTTTAATGCAACTGGTATAAAATGCCCCCCTTTCGTGAGAAAAAACCTAATGGTGGCCTGGGTCGATTTGTGACCAGAAATGGCAGCATATTCGTGGTGAGCCTTCTTTGACCCTGAGGACTGAATCATGACCCCCAAATATTTGTAAATTGTTACCTGTTATAGACTATGGCATTTATATTCCATCTCCTTAGCCTGGGTTTTGGGCCAAAAGCCATTACTTTGGTTTTCTGATAATTAATCTCTAAGAGGTTATGATCACAATAAAGACCAAATTGAGCTAAACATGTGGAATTTACTGCCACAGGAGGTGGCGGCAGCTACAAGCATAAACAGCTTCAGGAGGGGATTGGATAAAAATATGGAGCAGAGGTCCATCAGTGGCTATTAGCCACAGTATATTATTGGAACTGTCTGGGGCGGTGATGCTCTGTATTCTTGGTGCTTGTTGGGAGACAAAGTGGAAGGGCTTCTAGACCCACTTGTGAATCTTCTGATGGCACTTGGAGTTTTTTGGGGGGGCCACTGTGTGACAGAGTGTTGGACTGGATGGGCCATTGGCCTGATCCAACATGGCTTCTCTTATGTTCTTATGTAATTTATGCTATGCCCTTAGAGTAAAACTATGGCTTAAACGTTTCAATCATTCACTCATTTTTCATACAATACATTTCAAGTGAGGAAAAGCCTTGTTTTAAGAAGCTTTTCACACATTCCAAAAGAGAATATATTTTATAGGAGGTGTTGTCCCCCTAGTTCTCCTCAAGTTGTCCCTTGAGCAATCTGCTAATTTTTAAAAAGTGTAATGTTGATTGAGTTATAACATGAATTTTTTCATTATAATATAGCAACATTATAATGTTGGGACAAAATGGGCAGTGAGGTTTCATGTAGCTTTCTCTGTGCAGTTACCCATCCATGAAATTCCTTTCCTCTCATTTTTTTAGTTGGGTAGGTTTTGTCGCCTCACACATGTATTCAGCGGTCGTTTTGTAGAAAAATAGGTAGTGGAGCTCATTAGCATAATTCATTAGCATAGCCCCCCCACCAGGCAAAAGCAACTTGACGCAAAAAAGGAGAGCCCCAGGTGAGCGAGGCCTGCTTGGGATGGCTAGAGATCCAGCCAGCCCAAGCAGGCCTTGTTCACCTGGGGCTCTCCTTGGCCACCCCCCCACACACAGTCAAAAGGCCAGCAACCTACCCGCTGCCCAAAATCACATAAGAAGTGGAGAAAGGGTGGTGTGGGCTTCTCCAGGGATTAATGAGAGTTGATGGGGCTGTGGCAAAGCTCCTGGTGTCTGGCTAGCTGTCCGCTCTCCTAATCCAGGGATTGTTATGCAACTGCACCTACTATTCAATGGACAAGGTGTGTAGGTGGGGCGTAGGGTGCCCCGTCAGAAAGGTTCAGGAGCTGTGCTCCTGTGAGCTCCTGCTGAATTCAAGGCCTGCGTGTATTGTTGTTTCATTCTTCCCTGCCCCCCGTCTCTTCCTTTATGGCTTCCAGTGTGTTTTTGATGACAATTCAGTCCTTCAAATATCTAAAAATAACAGACTAATATAATTGATTTGATAATCATGGAAACTCAACATGTGCAGTGTTTCCATTTAGTGTGCTTCATAATTATTGAATAACAGTTATGAATTGGTGTATTCAGTCTGATAATCACAAATGGAATACTATTTTCATTAAGATTTTGTGGGAACCTTTGCCTACTGTTTTCTTAGATAGCGACTAAGGAGTAACAGGGGACCTTTGGCGGCAGCCATGCTGTTCTGCATGATACACCCAGTCTTTTTACAATGCTATGATGTTATAATGTTACTGCATATGTGTTAAAAATAGCAGTTCCGTTGTTGATGAAGTACATGATGACACAACTGCAAAACCCCTTTGTGACGGAACCGGCCCGATTCTGCCTTCAGACCCGGTCCCGTCAACTCCCTATTGAGTCACCAACTCCTGAAGGGAGCTATTTCTCCTTCGGCCACTTGGGCTCGCTGCCACCACCTGCTCAGTCTAGGGGTTCGGATTGAGAGGAACAGGACTCCCAATCCCCCTCTCCAGCTCTGAGGCCAGGCCTCAAGGTCCTCTGCCACCCTGTACTTGGGATTCACAGAGACCACAGCACTTCTTCGGGGAACCCCTGGAGGATTGGCACCTTATCCAACCATAGGCCTTCCCCCTTTCCCCGGGGCCCCCTTCATGAAGCATGGTCTAAAGCGGTTGGGGATCTATGTGGTACAGAGTTTGACTGCCAGCATTTAAAACAGTAAAAGTATTTAATTAAAAGAGAAAAAGGAAAGAAAAGAAAAACAAAACAAAACAAAAACAGTTGCATGTAAAAGTTTTGCACAGCACAGCACCCGCACAGCAACCAGCATGACAAATAAAAGGTGGTTTTAAATGCATCCTACTGTCCCTGGTCTAAACTTGCCCTGCCTTGTGGATGACTTACTCGGTCTGACTGCCTGGGGTCCTCCTCCTCTTGAGTAGGCCTCTCCCACAGTCAGGAGCCCACACACTGGCAAGCTCTTCCTTTGAGCGCCAGCTGAGAACTGGCCTTTTCCCGCCTAACTCAAATAAAAAGAACAAAAGAACTTCCTGCCCCTCTAGGAGGCTTTCCCCCTAGAGTTGCTGGTTTAACTCCAGAAGCGGGGAGGCAATGAGGGGAAGGCTAAAGAACTTCCTGCCCCTCTAGGAGGCTTTTCCCCTAGAGGTGCTGGTTTAACTCTGGAAGGGAGGAGGGGATGGAGGGAGGCTAGGCCAAAGCCTGCTTTAGTAGTTTAATGTTCCCTTCCAATGAAGCACCAACATTAACTAAGATGGCGTTTCTCCACACCCTTTTCAAAGGAAGTGTGGAACACACAGGGAGGGGTCAGGTCCGAATTCAAGAAAAAATCCCTTCAGATAAATGTCCTTTTGCAGAAGGGGTGCTGTAAAGTCTGAGCATCAGCTGGGGATTTCACATGCTGGAAAACAGTGGCAACACTGAGGTGTGGAAAAGGTCTAGGTTGATTGGAAATGAAAGGAAGAGTGCAACTCTTTTTAGGATTGAACTGTTAGGTATCTGCGAACTTAATTTCATATATCTTATGAAATAAGCTCTATCCCATGTAAGCTTATGCCATGTTGTGTTTGCTAGTCTTTAAACTGCCAAAAGACTATTATTTCTGCTACACCAGATGAACATAGGGACTGTTTGGAATTCCCCTGTATTTGCTGTATTGCTTTTAGAGGTTGCAATTTATTTAGGAGAGCCAAAGAACATTCCCAGTAAGTGCATATCCCTTTATTATAGATATTCTCAAGGAACGGTTGTTTGTTATTTTCTCTTGCCCCTAGTCTGGCCAGCAAGGTGTCTGGGAGGGGAAAAAAAAGGGGGGGGGGACTTTCCTATTTGAAATATGTGCCAATTGGCTCCCTTTAGTATTCTACATAAAATCTTTTTCATCTGTCCTGTGCAATGGCTCATCCAGCCTCCTTCCGCATGCTCATCTGTTTGAAATATTGGTCCCTTACACATGTCTTGAACTTTGTGACTTCTCCATGATGTCTGTCACTATGGTATTGATTTCTCCCTGTTTCTCCTCTTCTAAAACTGTCAGTAGAGTCCTCTCTGAAACAGAAGGTTTTGCTGGTTAACAATTTCATTGCTTCTCTTGTATGGAAATTTACAAATATTTACTTTTGTTTAGAAGCGGCTTTTGGAAAGTATGAGTAATTCTTTTTTGTTAAACAATTTAAAAAATAAATGGAGTATATTTTTCTTATCTAAGGTATTTTCATGTGAAAGAAATTAATAAATTGATTGGGCTGTAATGCTGATTTCTTGCTTCGAAGAGACAGTTCAAAATGCAGAAGAAACATGTGGTACAGTCCTTATGGGATCTGAGAATTTTAGGACTCAGCTGGTGGATGGCATGCTGTTCACAGCAAAAGCTCCCTTCATGTGGAAAGTTAGGATGCCAGGGAGAAGGACTCCAGTCAAGCTTTCTCGGGGTCAAACAAGGTGTTAATGTTTTTTAAAGGGTCTGTACCTGCAGCTGCATGGCAGCTCTGGGGCACGTCTGTTTCAAAATGAAGGAGAGCCTTATTTGTCTTAGAACTGCAGCACAGAGGGAAAAGTGGCTCTTTCCTTTCCCTGCACCATTTTGCCATGCCCTTCCTCCTCCCATGGTACTATTCCGAGCCACATTGAGCTCTCCCACATTTTAAGAGAGACAGTCCCTGCAGCTATATGTAGGGACTCTTTAAAATATGTAATATCTGGCTCAGCCCTCAGCCCCTGTATTCTCCAGTGAAAGAAACTTGACCATTGCTGACCAGAATGAGTTCCTTGGTTCAGCATTCTGCCCAGATAGTGCTTCTTTACAGGCCTATCAGCTACTTTTAGCCTAGTCCACAGCCCAGTTGTCTCTGGTGACTATTCAACAAAACTCCTAGAAATTCTGTGCAGGCTTTGCATCAGGTATTTCCAAACCCCTTCAGAACTCTATACTCTAGTGGTGTTTACCTGGACATTGATCTTGAATGGACTGATGGATTATTGTGGCTTGCACGTCAATTTTTCCAACACAGCATTCAGAATACATTGCAGGAATTGGTAGAGAATGAGACGACTCATGCCTTACATTTAAATGCATGTGTGTTTCATAGGGTTGCCAATCCCCAGGTGGGGGCAGGCGATCCCCTGGTTTGGAGGCCCTCCCCCGCTTCAGGGTCATCAGAAAGCGGGGGGAGGGGAGGGAAATGTCTTCTGGGAACTCTATTATTCCCTATGGAGATTTATTCCCATAGACAATAATGGAGAATTGATCCATGGGTATCTGGGGCTCTGCAGGGGCTGTTTTTTGGGGTAGAGGCACCAAAGTTTCAGTATAGCATCTAGTGCCTCTCCCCAAAATACCCTCCCCCAAGTTTCAAAAAGATTGGACCAGGGGGTCCAATTCTATGAGCCCCCAAAGAAGGTGCCCCTATCCTTCATTATTTCCTATGGAAGGAAGGAATTGAAAGGGTGTGCCGTCCCTTTAAATGTGATGGCCAGAACTCCCTTTGGAGTTCAATTAAGCTTGTCACAGCCTTGATCTTGGCTCCACCCCTAATGTCTCCTGGCTCCACCCCCAAAGTCCCCAGATATTTCTTGAATTGGACTTGGCAACCCTAGTGTTTCAGAAGCTGTGCACCTATTCTTCCACTTGAAGCCTTTTCCCTGAGTCATTTGTAACCTCCAAGTGCCTCTTCATAAGCAGTTTTTGAGGGGAATGTGATAGGCTTGCCAGGTACTACCTTGCTCTCAGCAGGGGAATCCTGGAGCCTTTCCTGGAATCCTATACCATGCATGCAAAGTACGCATGGTATAACAACATCCCCCAGAAGTGATGTCATCATGTGGTCAACTTTGAGTGCAGCACTGTAGGTTTTGGGCAAAATTCTATGGTTTTTTAGCTACAAAACCATAGAGTTTGCCCCAAACCCAGAATGTTGTTGTGCATTGTCCCTGGTATGATGATATAACTTCTGAGTCAGGGGTATCACATGACCACATCCTTGTTGGGTTGTGGGGTTCCCCCACCAGCCAGCTTTGGGGCAGCAGGTTGGAGTCTGGCAGATTGGGGGATCCCTTGGCTGGACCGGGGGCCTGGCAACCCTAGAACATGAAGCGTTCTAGCAAGGAACTTCTGGAAGGCACAGTGTGCACATCCTAGCCTTAAACTCTTGCCCTTCTCACCTCCCCCTTTTCTCTTTTCATACTCAGTTCTTCCACCAGCAGTGTCTCATTCCAGCCTGTTTATTGTTCAATTAAATGGGCGGGTAGCAGGCTGGATAGAAATCAATGATATATTTAAAACTATGATTTCAAATTACATGCATTGATTTTTGAGGGGTATTTTTTAATGTGAACTCCAGCAAACTTTGAAAAAGCATGGTTGGAATGAAATTTAGCTTTAATTAAAACATGAAAAAAAGGCAAAGTCTAATATTTTAAAGCTGAATCCATATTTATCTGTCATATGCATGACCTAGTATCAAACACAAGTAACCAAATCCAATAAGGAAGCTCTACATGCAGAAGACGACTTCTAGCTATGCAGCCAATGCATATGTAAAGTGTGTATCGTGAGGCGTATCTGAACCCTGCTGAATTGACTGGATGCATCTTTTTATGCAGAGGCAGGATGCACATCTCTGTCCACAACCACTGGATATTGGCATGTAAAGTCAATGTGCTTAGCAGGGTATAACTACTGAGCTAGGGAATCCCTGACCCAACTTGCAGTACTGATAACCTCAAGGAGTTTATATTCCCAAGGCCTGTGTAGTCAGATTCTGCTCATCGCAGTCTGGCTTTGCTCTCTTTCCCGTGCCATTTTCTTGAGCTAAAGAATGGCCACAGCCGATGCCTCTTCTCCTTGCTGAGAGCACCATACTCACATGTAGAAACCAGCCCCACACCACTTGGGAATGAGAGTTCCCCAATACTGCATATATAACAAGTTATGTCAGGATACCCCCAATTCAGCTTGGGTCATAAGTCTGGCCACCTGGTTTAAACTGATCTCGCTGACTAACTGACACTGGATTTGTATACTCAGAGAGAAAACAGAAATTAATGTTTCAAACTGTTTTTTAAAAAGTCAATTTATGTACTGTTTTGTATGTCTGTCTGCCATTCTAACAGAGCTTGACACAATTCTTGAGCAGAGTTTATTAATCAGATAAGGAATGTTATCAGTTTTGAATATAGTAAACAAAATACTACTTAATTAAGAAATTATATGTAATTAAAAATCCTCCATTGTGCTGTAATATATATATATTTAATTAGGAATCAGGTTGTTTTTGAAGATTTATCAAGCAATCAATTTGCACTTTTGTTTAAGCATGATTAGAAATACACATAGGAAACATGATTTAAAGCAGTTGTTATAACTTATCTTGGTAATGCAACAGTACAGTCCTAAACAGAGATATATATCTTTCCAACACCATTGCACTCAGTGGGCTTGAAATGGTATCACTGAGCTTAGACACAGCCTTGATTTCAGTCAACTTACCTTTGTTTGGTAAGTATTCAAGCTGGTATAGGGATAGATAGCTTATTGATATACCACTTGAGTTACAGACAGTTCCTGACAGTCAGTGAATGATGTATTCTGTAGGTGTTTGGGGCAGGGAACTAACTGGTTTAATCTAGACTGAATCACATGAGTTGCAGTGCCAGGCTGGACAGTTGCATCTTTCCAAGCTTATTGATTTCCAAGCCCATCTTTGTGTATAAAGTGCTAAAGTTGCAGCTGACATGGTAACCCCACAGAATTTCCAAAGCAAGAAATTAGTGGAGGTGGTTTGCTGTTGCCTGGTATCACGACCCTGGTATTCATTGGCGGTCTACCACCCAAATACTAGCCAAGGCCAATCCTGCTTAGCCTCTGAGATCGTTTTCAATTGTTACAGTATTGCTGTTCCCAACCTTGAGAAAGTTTTCCATGAAACAAGTCATGTAAATAGTTGACTGTTGTAGTTGGGACTGGCTCTTCTGGATCCTTTGGGACTACTGGACTTATTTATTTCAGCCTTTTGAATCAACGCAGTGAATTTGAAAAGTCTTTGTGACCCCTGGAGGGGCTTATGCCAATATCTTGTTGAATATTTTTCATTATATACTTGTGCACACTCACTAAGAGTCTATATTTAGTATTGCTTTGGTATTGTCACTAAAAAACTTTTGTGATATATTTTTGAGTGTTTGTAGTAATTTTGGGTTACAATACTATTTGGTATTTCTTTGCATAGCCTCTGAGATCTGGCAAGATTGGACTAACCTATGCCACCCAGGTGAATGAACATTAGAAAGGTGTAACTCTACTTGGGATGGCACTGTTAATCTTTTAGGATCATAGGTACATAGATCTCATCTTATTGCTGTCTAATTAACTCACTGCAGAGACCGTCCAGCCAACATTTCTGCAATCCTGTCTCTGATTATTTGATTCACCCAGGATATTGTGTCTTCTCATCTAGGCTCTCCGTACTATTACAGCGCCGCTGCCCGAGGAGCCGCACCTCCTGCAGCTGCTGCTGCTTATGACCGCCACTGACACAAGGAACCAAGAAGCACTTATGAAACATATCATGCCAGATGACGCCACTGGAACCGCCTAGAATGCAACCACAGAAATCAGACTACAAGGAAGGACAAGGGAAACCCAAGCAGTGGCTGGAATGTTAATCTTTCAGCTAGGTGAACTGGTTATTACTTATTGGTTTTAAACAATGACATTCTAGTGACCTTAACTGAATCTCCCATGAAAAAAACAAAACAAAAACAATCACAGCTTTGCTGGCATTCTGTGTGGGTCACCAGATACACATTTGCCATGGCGTTACACCCAGCCATCTTGCTTCCGGACTTAGTTGCCTCCGGTTCTCCTAGCCACTTCAGGGGCACAGGAAAAGTAATGTCAAGCAGTTCTCCGCAGGATGTCTCTTTAATGTGCATTGTTAAAGATTTTTTGATCCAATATGGGGCCGTCTGAGATTGTGGGTTTATTTTGGGAGGCATTTAGTAAGGGGGGGGGGAAGAAGAGTCAGATCAAACGACAAAGCACCAGTGTAAATACCTTGCTTCTTTTGTGTTACTAAAACATACTACAGCCTAAAACAAACATGAGACAAACAATGAATTCAAAACACAATGGAAAAAATGTGTTTTGGAATTGGTGCCCTGACTTCTAGAATTCAGTAAGCTTTAAACCAACTCTGAACCAGGTTAATATTCATTGTGGATCTTTCTGGGGCTGTTGTTCTTTCTAGATACATGATCCTGATCTGATTGTCATGGAGGCACCTGTGCTCCCTATGCCGGCATCAGACATGCGAGCAAATGACAGACCTAGACAGTTAGTGTTATTTTAACGAAAGGAATATTAATTTATGCTTATTTGTAATCATAATTAGCACTGGTACACACTCTCTGGCTTTAAGTTCAACTAAATATCAAAGAAGAAATTCCAAATAACCGAAGCCTTACATATATCAGAATGAATTAAATGTAAACATTCAAGTAGCTTGATATCTCCCTGTGTGATATTTTTCCGAACTGCCTTCTCAAACAGTAGCACCTTGCAACCATGATGAAAGCCACAAGATATTGGTTTCTAAAAGGAAACTGTTTGAGAAGTAATGTGGTATATCTAAGATAAGACATTAACCTCTAAAACAACATGAGTCACATTGTATTTCCCAAAACTGAAGCCAACTTAATTTCACCAGGGATAAATTTGTTCCATTCATTTTGTAAATTTTCATCCTCACAGACTAAAAGAGGATGGATGACCTGAAAGAACGCTTTGTTCAGTGTTATATACAGCCCCATGCATAATGGAAGAAACTGTACAAATGTCAGAATATGATGGATGTCAGTCAATCAGTTGTGATGCCATAGAACTTCCCTGAATCAAATATGAGTTCATTTTATCCATTATGTTTTGTTAAGTCATATGGACAGTGATGGTTTATCTAATCAGGGCTTTTACTGTAGCAGGAACTCGTTTGCATATTAGGCCGCACACCCCGGATGTAGCCAATCCTCCAAAAGCTTACAGTAGGACCTATACTAAGAACCCTGAAAGCTCTTGGAGGATGGCTACATCAGGGGTGTGTGGCCTAATATGCAAAAGAGTTCCTGCTACAAAAAAAGCCCTGGATCTAACAATGGGAAAACTACGGGGCGGGAGGCAGGGAGATTCTTGTCTAGGCTGCACCATATGTTCACCCTTGTTAGTTTTTTGCTTACTTGTGACATGTGTTCATTCAGGAAGGACATCAAATAGTGTTTGGCATATGGAGGTGTTTGCTTGCCATCTTGAAAATTCTGTGATGATTTCCCATGATCTTTTTCGCTTGTGGCAGTTAGAATGTTTACATCAAACTTCTGGGAAAGAGACTTTTAGCCATAAAGTTCTGATTCCAGACTATCTGAAAGAATGTAGGCAATCTAGTTGTCTATGTTTTTATGGTTATTCAAAATAGTGGCTGCTACAACTTCATATTGATTCCTGGGATGTGGAAACTCTGAAGCTCCGAGTGAAGGGAGGGGGGAAAGCACATTGTGATGGAATTTGAATGGAATTTTTTGGGAAAAAATCCTTTACCACCACTCAGTTTTTTTCTTATAAGCGATGGGTAGAATGGCTTGCTGGGGGGAAAGTGTAGATGACTGGGGAAGGCACTGGCAAACCACCCCATAAAAAGTCTGCTATAAAAACGTTGTGATGCAATGTCACCCCAGAGTCGGAAACGACTGGTGCTTGCACAGGGCACTACCTTTACCTTTTAGAATGGAAGTTGAGTGCAATTAGTGAAGATTTTACATGCCTACCCAAAACGTATGCCCAAAACTTACACCAGCCCCAAATGTATACCCTACATTGTGATCAACTTTGTAGAACATAAGATATAGAAATATTTCAATTATTTAATTTTACATGAAGAGAAGATTAGTGCAACATGCTTTCATACTGCTTTTTCTGGAATGGAAACTCATTACTTTTGGGGGGAAATAAACAGCAGTAGCAGTAATAGCAACAGCAGCAGCAGCCTAAACCCTGCTTTAAAAAACCCGAACAAAACATAACAGCACATTAAATGCTTGGCAGAAGACTTGGTTGTGTTGCAGCTTGAAAAGTATACCTTTGAGAGAGTGGAGAATGTTTAAACCTTCCACTCATCACTTCTCTCTTAAACTTCCTTTCCCCACCTCCCTGTGTGTTTCCCATGATTTTGGGAGAAAAACGGCTGGGGGAATGAAAAAGGCAGAGACCCAGATAAGCCCTGAAAGGATAGTTTGGCCTTGCAACAGTACAATTACAGATCCTTTGCACACTTTGTTTCCCAGTAGCTATTGAAGGAAACTTGCTTTTTCTATCCTATCAGAATTCTTATTGTAGGAGTCATCAATATTTATTTGCTAATAAAGAAAAAAAACACAATTAGTGTAAGTGCAAAGATAACCAGGACAAATTCAGCTCTTCCGGGGTTCATTGAAACAGAACTTGGAGGTAGAAGAACTTTTGGTGAAATGACTTCTGGTCCCAAGGAGGTAGTCTGGATATTATACAGAGGCAGATAGTCTTTATGCATTTGCCATCTACTGCCATGCATTCAAAAAACTTTTCATTACTTGTTTGGTCATTTCCATAATAGGCTGCTATTTGCACCACTATTTAAGAATCATAACATGTGAAAGAAACTTTGCAGTAATTAAGTTAAAAGGCTTCAGGGTAAAACATTCTGTCATGACATAAAACCTAGCTGGTAACACCACTAGCACAAAGAACACTCAGTGAAAATGCATGTTGGGCTCTGGCATATTACATTCGTATTGTGGACTGAAGAGAAAACTGTAGGACTGTAGAGGAAGAGAAACACAATTTGGGCAAATTTTGTCTTTTGCTTGCATGAGATAAAGGAGATGCACCCTAACTTCTTCTGTGACAGAAGAAAGGTAATTTATTTCTTAATTTCTAACAAAAATTTGGAATATGACATTTTAAAAAAAACACAATGGTTTCCCAATAATTTCTGGTTGCAAAATCTCCAAATCCAAATGGCCATGTTTGCTCATACTTTATCTTTGCTTGCACCATCTCCACCTCTTGTTTATGCAAAATATACTGTCAAAAAGGTCATTTGATTTACAATTGGCATTTCTAAACTTTATGAAAGTTGTATTAGCTTGTGCTTTTTCTAAAACTAGGAAATGTGCTTCATGTCACCTGGATATTTATCATATTTAAACAGGTACTCTATTTTTCCGTGTACCCCAATTGGTATGAAATGGGGGTCTGGTTGAACTGCCCTGCTCGAGCTATACAAAGCTTAATATTGGTTTGTAAGAAATAGATTGCTTGAAGTTGTCAGAAATTCCTTTTCTGACTGCAGTTCATGGGGCCCTTTTATGTAAGCATCTTTAAATGGGTGGGATCTGCACAAAAGAAAAAGAGTGTCTACTCTCCTAGGACACTTTACTAGGAGGAGTAAGCCCTGTTGAATGACATGGGGAGGAGTATATGGTTGCCAGATCCAGATTGAGAAATTCTTGGAGATTTGGGGTTGGAGCCTAGGGAGGACAGGGATCTCAGGTACAATGCCACAGAGTCTACCCACCAAAGCATCCATTTTCTCCAGGAGAGCTGATCTCTGTGGTCTGTAATTCAGGGGGGGTCCCCAGGTCTCACCTGGAGGCTGGCATCTCTACCTTGAGGGTACTATTTTTTCCTGTGCCGAGGAGGCAGAGCAAGGTATAGATTCCACTAAATTCTTGCTTCACCCCAAACCTGTAGTCCTACTGCAACTGTCTAAGCAACCCTTTTTGGGTCAGCCTTTTTTTGCCAACCTTTTATGCATAGGTAAATTTACCTTGAATACATTTCCCACAAACACATACTGTATGCATTAAGGCAAAAGGACTATAACGTTGTAACATAAACATTGATTGCATTGTAGGAACAGAGAGACCCACTCCAAAATGTTTTACACAAAAACTCCCTAAAATGTGCTAAACTATGGATTAAAAGTGAAAGGAGCATTCTGTCATACTAAATAACCAAAGTGTTTGAAGCTCAGAGAGGCAGGGTATCCTCTAGAAAGCTGCCCCCATCCCCCCCCCCCCCCAATGCTGCTACCCTTCATGCCGTAGCTTCTGAAGAGCCCGTTTCATCCAGGCCACCAAAAAATCCTTCCTTAGAGAAGTGCTACATGCTGTATGTATTCAGGTTCTCTTTACTAATTGTATCACCCCATCACATACAAAAGTAAGCCTGACAGTGCCCCTCTGGGACTAGTGGGTATATTTTGAGTGATATTGGACAATACAAGGGCTAAGGAGAGCCCACACAGTGCCCTATTACAGCTTTTTCAGTCATCCATGCTCAGAAATGGTGTGGTCTGACTAGTACTGGTGGTTTGTTGAAGCCTTAATTCTGCATCCTTTTAAGAATCCACTTGCTGGGTACTGATCATTGAGTGCCCCGTGCAGCCCATCGTTAGTTTGGTTGTGCTTCTGTGTTTGGTTGTGCTTGCATGTAGACATAGGCGAAGATGCTGGAGGGACTGTAACAGCCAGGATAAAGGCCCCTTCCTCCATACAGACATACATTATGCTCTACAGCTGGACAGTCAGTGTGCCTTGGTGGAGAAAAGAGGGCATGCACACGTTTATGGCTCCCTTCAGTAGACAGTGTCTGAAAGTTGAGGATTTTATAAATATCTCATACAGTTTTTTTTTATCTTTGTGTCCTCTCCCCCACCCTTTCCTCCTTAGGAACATTTTAAGGATACTGATCAAGAATATGTCACTTTTGAGGTGATGTCCGACATCCTACAGCCCCACTCATTTTAAAATCTTTCAGAGCTGGTTCGGATAATCATAATTCAGTCTCTTTAAAACACCATTTGAAGACTGGTTGGCTTCAGTTCAGTCATCCATCTTGGATGGCAACATGGAAGGGCAGCAAACTAGGCATGATATACATATATAGTGGACTTCTGTGATCCATCCCTTTTTGAGGTGGAAAGTTTGCAAGGACAAAGTGTACATGCACATGTCAGTATGTGCCTAAACTGACATCACAGTTCACATTGTGCATATATGTGTGTATGTGGGGTGCGTGTGACACATATTCGATGTTCCACCATGCATATGGAATTTCCAGCAATTTTCAAAAATGTAACATCCCATAGAGTTTATTATTATTACACAAATGCAGTACTTATCAATGGAAAACATACTTATCGAATGATATTATTGCTTGCAGACAATGAAGAACAATTCATGAGCTCTAGGTTGGTCCCATTCAGCTTTGGTAATGTATTATTTCCCATGCTACTATTTTAATCCTGTGCAAAGTTATTTCAGTCTGCGCCAAATGGAGTAACTCTGCATAGGGTTGCACTACTTGATTACCAGACTGGACTGGAACTATACGGCATTGAGGCATCATCCATTCTGCAAAGATTAAATCAACCTCTTCCATTGCTGAAAAGTTTTTAGGAACCTTAAAAAAAAACACCTTATTGACTCCACTCACATTAGTGAAGTTGAGTTAATATATATCTGCTGGAGATCTGGAAAACGTGCTTATTAGGGCATTAACAGAAGTCCTGCATCCTTTGCCTTGTTAACAACGTGAGATGGAGAGCAATTTTCTTCTTCAACACCCTTCTAGGGATGCTTTACAAAAGATTTTAACCACACACAGTGCTTTTCCATGCTTACAATGTAAGGGACAGCAGGGCCCTGAGATTAGAGAGAAAATTATTGAAGGAACCCCATTGGTAGTGGAAGGACAGTCGGTGACAATATTGCTCCAATTCTGAAATCACATTCAGAGGGGAGGGGTGTCCCCTCCAGCTGTAACAGCGGAGTGCATGGTTTGAAGGTGACAACAATCATTTGTGTCTGTTTAATATTGATCGGTCACTCTCAAAAGATTTGGAGGTGTGACTCTCTTTTGATAAGCCCTAAAAAGTGTGGATGCTTATCTGAAGCATCTCCAGTTCTTTTGAGGTTTAATTTTTCAATTCCTTTTTTCTGACCTTTTTTTCAGTGGATCTGGATTAAGTAAATTATTTTTCAAGGGAAAAACCCCTCTGTACAAAATTTATACTTCATATACCATATATGGTCATTTTACTTTCTTCTGAATCCTTTTTTTTACCCCAGTTAAGAGATTTTTATTATAAAAATACCAATGGACTTCAAGCTATATAAACTTTACATGGAAAAAAATCAAATTCACTCAACTTCCTGAATTTGCAGTGTTGAGTTTGAATTCTCAGTTCCTCTCGATTATTCCATATCATCTTTATAGTAGCAGTTTCAAACTTTTAAATACATATTCTGAAAAATGTTGACTTCCTGAAAACAGAAATCTCAAAATAGGAAATCAATTGGGATGCCAACTCCCGCTTGGAAAATACCTGGAGTCCAAGAAGAGTGGGGTTTGGACATTTTGCCATAGAGTTCACCTTTCAAAGCAGCCATTTGTTCCAAGGCAGCTGATCTGCATCATGTAGAGAACACCTGTAATCCTGGGAGATACTCAGCTCCCCCCTGGAAGTTGGCAACCCTAACAAGCCTGGTCTAGATCAGAGGTGGCAAAACTGTGGCTCAGGAGCCACATGTGACGCTTTCACACATATTGTGTGGCTCTCAAAGCCATCCCCACCCCCATTGGCTGACTTGGAGAAGGCATTTCTCTCTTTGAGGACTTCTCCAAACCAAGGCAGCTGGAGGTTTGGAGAATGCATTTAAAGTTGCTTTTTTCCCACTTCTCTCTACCTCCTCCCCCCCCCTTCTATTTGCATACTCCCCTTCCTGTCTTGCGGCTCTCAAACATCTGACATTCATGCCTTGCGGCCCTCAAACATCTGAAGTTTATTCTGTGTGGCTCTTCCGCTGAGCAAGTTAAGCCACCCCTGGTCTAGATCTACAGCAAATTGAGGTGATAAGAGTCTTGAACTGGTAGAATGGTCTATACTACTTAAGACTGCTGGGAGGAGAGGTAATCACATTTTAATGAACCTCCATGTTTAAAACTCCCTGTAGTTTAAAAATAAGCTCATAAGGGTGAAAGGTTCTAGTCATTTCTTCACGTACTGTTCTGGTTTTCCACTTACAAGGCACTGTTAACACAGTGGGATTTTTGAAAATGTAACCCCACCCTGCACTCTGAGGGTGATCCATTCTGCCACCTCAGAATTCTAACCATGTCCATTGAACACAATATAATTCATGTAAGAAGTTCACTTTATATACACAGGGCTTTTTTTTGAGCAGGAACACAGTTCTGGACGGCTTGGCATCAGGGGGTGTGGCCTAATGTGCAAATGAGTTCCTGCTGGGCTTTTTCTATCAAAAAAAGCTCTGTTTATACATGCATTGAATAATTCTTATGTTACATTTAACACATGTACAGCTGAATGCGTGGTTTAAACTGCACATTTATCCTGTTACTGGCATTGCCTTTTTCATATAAACAGTTGTATGCATGGACAGGCAGGATGTACATGCATTCACTGCGACATGTGAACAGAGCTTCTGCATCCTTACTATTGCTTCATTTTTCTGCGCATAGAGACCAAGCCTGAGTTAGCTCCCTGCTTTTTAAATAGCATAATACTATGGATGTCAACTCCCCAGGTGGCACCTGGAGATCTCCTCCTATTATAGCGTTGCCAGACCTCCGATCTGGATGGGTTTCCCTCCAATTTCATGGGTTCCAATTTATCACCAACCAGCTGGCCAGTGGGGGGAAGCCCCACCCCCAAACAGACCCCTCCCACATTGACATCATTGGCATGGTGACATCATGGGAAAGTGACATTGTCATGCCAGGCACGTCACATGCAACACTCTAGTATTTTGGCCAAAAAAGAGAGACCAAAATGCTAGAACATCACCATGTGACATGCCCAATATCAGGGGTGGAATTCTAGCTGGAGCTCCTTTGAATATTAGGCCACACACCCCTGATGTAGCCAATCCTCCAAGAGCTTACAAGGCTCTTTTTTGTAAGCTCTTGGAGGATTGGCTACCTCAGGGGTGTGTGGCCTAATATGCAAAGGAGCTCCTGCTAGAATTCCACCCCTGTCCAGCATGATGATGTAATTTCAACATGACGCCATTACACCAATGATGTTGCATGCAGCATTGTCACCCACCCTCCCCACTCTCAGAAGGCTCCCTCCCAATCCCGCCAGCCAAGAAAGTAGACCTGGTAACCCTATACTATTATAATTGATCACCAGATGAGCAAGATCAGATCCCCTGGAGAAAACGGCTACTTTGGAGGGTGGATCTATGGCATTATACCCTGCAGTGGTCCCTCCCCTCCCCAACCCCACCCTCCCCAGGCTCCACCCCCAAAATCTCTTCCAACCCAGAGCTGAAAACCCTATATAATACCCATTTGGGTTAGTTTTCTCAGCCACGGCTATTTTGGGAGCTTCCCTTGTTTTAGCATATCCGAAACCAGAAGAGCTTTTAAAACATGCCTGTCTCTCCTAAAATATATTGTTACTGTGAAATGTGAAATTAGCTCAAGTATCTGCATCTGTGGCTCCACTTTGACACTTCCCCTCCCCACTTCCCAGCCAGCTTGATAAATTCTAGATTCCTAATTTTTCCATTCACGGAACAGCAGTGGGGACCATTAAGGAAGTTTCTTGTTTTAAAATCATATTACAATTTAATGACTCTACTGTATTGTAGGTGGCAAGCTTAACATTCAGAGTAATCAAGTTGTCAATTTTAGTTACTACACTTACACAAACACACAGGAGACACCTTTGACATTCAGTGAAAACCTCTGTGCACACATATATTGCCTTACCCAGGCTGATTCCGCACTCACCTTTCTCCAGGGCAGGCTTCTGTTTCTGGGAGCAAACTGGTGATTTCACACCAGTAAAGGCTTTCCTTCTGCTGAGGTATAAATCTCAAGGCTAAAATCTCCAGCAGTCAGAGAGACCAAATTTAACGCAGTCAAAAAAGTCCGTGGGAAGTGAGGAGCAGCAGTCTCGTTACTGCTTGCTCATTAAAAGACCTCACTCCTCCCACATCTCTGCAACTATTATAAAAGGTTGCAGATAAGATTACTGCAAGACAGGAAGGGGAGTATAAAGGCTAAAACTGAAATAAAACCAAACAACAGTACTCCCCTTCCACGGAGCTCAGTCAGCAGGCGTCTGTTTTGCAATATTGGGAACACTTGGCCACACTCATGGAGGAATTAGAGAGGAAATTTCCAACCATAGAAATAATTCTAGTGAGTGACTTTAATGCTAGGGTAGGGAAGGACGGTAGTATATTTTTAAAGCTCTTAATTTTAACTAAGACGACAGCATTCCACCCATTTTCTCCTATCCAAGATACTCCAAGGATAGCCTTCTAAATTCAGCAGGCATCTGTCTTGCCAAATTCTGTACGCAATACAACAGAATTTGGTTAAATGGTTGGATTGGCTACCCCAATTCAGAAGAATTCACCTTTGTCTCCCCGAGGGGCTGTAGTGTAATTGATTACATTTTAATCTCTCCTTTACTGAAACCTTATGTCAAAGATTTTACATTGGGGGATTTTATTATTAGTGACAATTTTCCCCTCATTTTGACTCTTCAAATTGGTCTTCACATTTATCCCTCCTGTAACTTGTCCTTGCAACCTTACAAGACTGACATTGCCCAGAATTCCATGGAATGATCCCACAGTTTGGAAAACCCAACAGTTCTTCAGATTTGGTCTCGCTGAAGAATACATATCCTCTCTAATATGTGCATCTGACCCTAATGTATCTGTATCAACTTACAATTCTTTAACATCTTATATCTCTGAATCACTGAGTGTCAGTTCCGGGTGCCCAAGCAGAGGTACTATTCTAGTAAACTCTACACATCGATGGCTTGACATAGAATTTAAAGAAACAAAAACTCTACTGCGTAAAGTTTACAACCAATACCGCAATTGAAAGGCCCTGACCTTGACATCAGAATATTTTGAGCTTAAGACTCAGTTGCACCTCCTAATCACAAAAAAGAGGCACAATTATTTTAAAACTCAATGGGAAGAGCTATACCATGCTACTACCTTAAAAAATTCTAATAAGTTCTGGGCCATAGTCTCAGGTGGATTCCGGGCCAATGACCCATTTATGTCTGTCATTTCCTCTTATGTTTGGTTTCAGCACTTCTCAGTTCTGTTCTATCAACATCTAACTCGTGCTGAACCATCTGATTTTCCCCTAGCCGATTTACCTGACTGGCCTCCTGTCCCTTCGGAGGAAATAAAAGAATTAATTATACAACTGAAATTAGGCTCCCTTTTTATTCAATTTGCATAGTCCAAAACTTGGTGCATTACATGTACCCTTGTTACTTTATGCTGACGATATGGTGCTTTTGTCTTGCTCTAGAGCGGGCTTAAGCTGTCTGTTGTCCCGTTGTGTTCTGTATTTTACTAGTAATAAGCTCCAGCTCAATTATGAGAAGTCCAAAATCTTAGTTTTCTCAAAAAAGGGGAGACTTTACAATAGAGTTACTGATGGTAAAGAGATAGAGCAAGTGTTTATTTTCAATATAATGTGACATGGTCTACCCATCGCAAGTATGCAGTGAAGATAGCTAACATCAGTGCATCTGCCACCATCGTAG
This sequence comes from Heteronotia binoei, assembly GCF_032191835.1. Taxonomy (NCBI): domain Eukaryota; kingdom Metazoa; phylum Chordata; class Lepidosauria; order Squamata; family Gekkonidae; genus Heteronotia; species Heteronotia binoei. The sequence continues at coordinate 28,188,130 of NC_083226.1, forward strand.
TCCAACAAATTAAAAACAGGTTGCTAGATATTGAGCACCAAGACCTATACAGTCTGGCTAAGAAAACTTGTTCCCCACTGAGTTTTGTGATCTCTCTTAATCCTGGGAAAATGGCCCCATATCTATCCAACTTGCAGGTGCCACAGCAGCGTAGAGCTTTTTCCCTTGCCAGATGCAATGCCATGCCCTCTGCCATTCTTTATGGCAGATTTAACAAGACAGCCTACTCAGTCAGATTCTGTCTCTGTAAGCAAATATGTGTGGAGTCAGTTAATCATATTCTTCTTTACTGTAATTTGTATACAGATCTTCGTCACAAGTATTTACATCCTCTTTTAGTTAGCATGGTTGATTGTTCTGATGCACTTAAGGTCTATAGTCTTTTGAACGATGCTTCATCTAGTGTCACTGAGAAAGTGGCTAAGTTTCTTTAGTCTGTTTTAAAGGCACGCCAGAGGATCTCATAGAAAGAGTTTATGCCTTTCCTGATGTATATGTATGCAATCGTTCCATTTTATCTTTTTTTAACCAATTTGCTCTGATATATATATATTATATTTTATGCCAATAAAGGCTAACTTGACTTGACTTGATTTTGCACCAGTTGCTCCACACCAGCATTTTGCGTGGGGCAAACTGCAGCATAAACCTGAAAAAAAAACAGGTTTACACTGTGGCGGGGCAAATTGCGGGTTTGCCCCTCGCAAAATGCCGGTGTGGAGCAACTGGTGCGAAATTGCCAGTTTGCTGCGCCCAGAAACGGAAGCCTGCTCCAGAGAAAGGTGAGTGTGGAATCAGTCCCAGTTTTTAGCAAGATATTAATCCTTTATATCATGTTATGGCTGGTATTAATTCAACTTGAAAGAGGAATGCAAAGAAAATAGAATTATAGTGATGCCAGAAATGTCTCGAAGCTCTCAATTGACTGAGTTATCTAACCATGCTTCAATCTTGGCCCACTGGTCCCTGTGAAGCCCAACCATGCCGTATGCCATGTTCAGTATATCAACTAAGACAGAAGATGAGGTGTGGCTGAAGTTTGTGTGTGTGCGTGCATTCATGTTTGTTTCAGCAATGAGTGAACCATTATGTAAGAATAGTTCCAGAGCCCTTTAGAGATAACATGATTTCCATTCACTTTGTAAGGTTTTCAACTATACTGGCAGTCTTTGGAAAAGCCAAACTGGCCATAGGGTTCTTGGGTCTTGACCATGCATTACTTCTTTTTATTCATTTCTATCTGCAGCAAGAGGTAATGGCGTCATTTGTCTTTTTATGGCCATAAGCTCACCTCTAAAACAATCAGTAAAGGTGGCTCACTGGAGAACAAGGAGAATCTCACAGGGAGGTTTTGATGGGTTAACTCTAATGTAAGCAGATGGCAACTAATAAAGAATAAAACAAATTTCCCCCCTAGGATGAATCCTGAAAAAAATATAATGCATGAACAAACAGTAGACCTTTGTTTTGATTTGCTTAGCCTTGTATGGGGAAAAAATGCTGTCCTGGTTTGTCACTTTCCTAGTGGCCTTTGAAAATGCAGAAACATGCTGCAACTGATATTCCTTTATACATGAAGAGTCCCCCCCCCCACAAAGACAAACTTCTTTGTATTAAGGTTCAGCATCAAATAAATAAATGTGAAATTGTACCCACCAAAGTCTCTGATGGCTGTTGAATAACTTTAACTTTTAAAAACCAACAAAATAGACAAGTAACAAAAAAACAAAACAAACCACACACACATACAATTGAATTGCCTTTGAACGTAGGAGATGAAACTGTCTCCATACAGATAAAAATTGCTTCTTAAAATGTGTATGTTTTGTATTCTTTTTTTCTAGTAGGAAAAAGAACTGACTTGAAAATCTTGGTGTTTTTTTCTTAGTGCTGTGTGTTGCTTTTGTGTGTAATAATATTTGAATGTAATGACAGCAGTGCCAATTTGCCAAAGATGTCGAACATTTTTTTTTTTGGTTTAATTTTTATTTGAGATTTTGGGGGCTTTTTTATTTGGAGCTGGGTGGGTGTTTAAGGTATGGGTCAAGGGGGAGCATTTGGGGAAGGAGTTGATTTCTTTTGGGGTTTTGGTTCTGAATTTTCTTGTCAATACTGGACTTTGTGATTTTTATTCTAAGTTAAATGGTTGACTGCAAACATTTTATTTTAGATTAGTTGAAGAAACATGCAATAAGATTGGCGTAGTTTCAATATCTGTGTGTCTTTTCATGAGAGTGACTGTTACTTGTGAACGTTTTGATTTTATGTAACCTTTATGTGAGATAATTATTTGTAAATATTTACCATAATTTTATTGGTTCCAAAAATAAAAGTAATTTTTTTAAGTTCAAAGAATCTCAATAGTGTATTAATTTAAATTCAAGAGGGAACAGAATGATTAGCAAGGATGTAAGAGGTCTTGCCCCAGGCTTCCATTCTATGACTGCACTCACCAGGATCTGAAGCCTTCCTCCAGCTTGAACTGTGTTCTTCAGGTTTAATTTAAGAGGGTAGCCATTTTGGTTTGCAACAGAACAGCTAGAGCCAGTTTGGTGTAGTGGTTAAGTGTGCGGACTCTTATCTGGGAGAATCGGGTTTGATTCCCCACTCCTCCACTTGCACCTACTGGAATGGCCTTGGGTCAGCCATAGTTCTGGCAGAGGTTGTCCTTGAAGGGCAGCTGCTGTGAGAGTCCTCTCAGCCCCACGCACCTTACGGAGTGTTTGTTGTGGGGGAGGAAGATAAAGGAGATTGTGAGCCACTCTGAGATTTGGAGCAGAGGGTGGGATATAAATCCAATATCTTCTTCTTTACCAGGTTCCCTCACAAAGATATAAAGAAAAAGACATACCTCAATGAGCATAGAGTCTAGAGACCTACTTTAAAAAAAACTGAAAGCAGGGAATTCAGAGAACCTGCTTACACTATCATTACAAAACTATTGTATTATTGCTATTTTAGGACTATTTTGTAAAATTAAAATCACTGTTTTGGGACGGAATGGTTTAATGATCAGGACAGTCCAATCACTGAATGTGGAAGGGAGCCCTGAATCAGATATACTGTGTGTGTGATTGGAGGTTCAATTTTGCTGTCTCTCAAGATTGCCTGGTCATAGGTGGTGTTTTTGAAACCCTAGTCAAGGCACTGTTGTTGTACACACACACACGACCACCCAAAACGGGCTTTGCTTTGGGTCTGGTTGGAACTGGGCTTTTATTCCAGGAGGGGGGTGGGGAGGAGAAGTAAGCAGAGCCGCCAACAACCCGGAGTGGGAGACAGATGCCTCTTATCAGGGCCAGAACTAGGGGTCCTGCTGCCCCAGGCAAGGACTCCTTTCCCCCATGCGCCGGTGCACACATTGCTGCTCTTTTGCCACTTCTTTTGCCTTCCCGGGACCCAGGTAGGTGAAAGGTGTGGCAGGGCACCTCTCTGCCACTCGGCTGTGTTCCTTTGCAAGGGAAGGCAGCCTCTGAGTGGCGCTAGGGTTGCCAAATCCAACCCCAGAAATATCTGGGGACTTTGGGGGTGGAGCCAGGAGACTTTGGGGGTGGAGCCAGGAGACACTGGGGTGGAGCTAGGGGGAGGGGGGGAAACGGCGCCGGGGAGCATGGCGAGCTGCCCCACAGCTGCCGCCTCTGCTCCGCTCGCCGTGGCTGCTCCTCTGAGATGGGCTCAGCCTGAGCCCATCTTGGAGGAGCAGCCACGGCGAGCAGAGTAGAGGCGGCAGCGGCGCGGTGGCCTCGCCTGCTCCGCCTCTGGGACGGAAGCGGAGGGGGGGGTGGAGGCGGGCCGGGAGCATGGCGAGCCGCAAGTCTGGGTCCTAGAAGGGCCCGGATTCGCGGCTCGCCATGCTCCTGGCTTGCCTCGCCCTCCCCTGCACTGCTGCCGCCTCTTGGCTGCTCCTCCGAGATGGGCTCAGCCTGGGCCCATCTTGGAGGAGAAACTGCGGTGGGCGGGGAGGGGGCGGCAGCGGCGCAGCGGCCTCGCCGGCTCCAGGATCCGGTGGCTCGGCGCCGTTTCCCCCCTCTCCCCCCGCTTCCATTTTTGGGGGGAGCGGGGGAAGATGGTGGAAATCCTGGGGTCCCCCACCAGGGCGGGAGGGTTGGGAAGGCTAAGTGGCGCACACATTGCTGCTGCCACATTTGCCTTCCTGGGACCCAGGCAGGTGAAAGGGGTGGCAGGGCGCCTCTCTGCCACTCGGAGGCTGCCTTCCTTTGCCTAGCAACTTCCTGAATCAGTGCATTTGCAAGTGAACGATGAAAAGTGGAATGGGGCTTTGGAGAGGACTTTGACAACTTGGAGGGAAAGTTCTACAATTACGACAGATCTGGATGTTCAGGAAAACTCCTGATCAAAACTACTCTTGAGAACTATGGGGCAACTCCAGCATGGAAGCAGTTTCAGTGCACTTTCAACTAAATGAATGTAGAAGATTCTGCGAGGCAAGAGCGAACTGACAGCGATATGCAGGTGGCTTTGAAATTCGCAGAAAGAGAGCATTTTATGTTAAGTGTAGAAACAGCCAAGTGTCTCCATGGAAGGCCATGTGAAAAGAGTGAGAAGAGAGAGAGAAGAGGGGTCAGAGGGCAGCTTCCAGGTTAAGACAAAGACCGATCCCACACTTAGCACTTGCATCCCTTCTGTGAGGGGCTCTTTTTCCTGGATTCTGCATTGGCATCTCTGGAGTGGGGCTGCATATTCCCTGCTTGCCCCCTGCCCCACATAAACTGGAGAGCCAAGAACGAGACCTGGACAAATGCGGAATTGGTCAAAGAGAGGCATCCCATTCAAGGAGATAATACCTATAAACCTTTAGAACTGGGGTGGCCATACTTGCTTAACATAAGAGCCACATAGAATAAATGTCAGAAGACATGAACGTCAGATGTTTGAGAGCTCAAGACAGGAAGGAAGGCAGGAAGGCAGGCAGGCAGGAAGGAAGGAAGGAAGGAAGTCATCTAGATGAGGAAGGGAGGGAGAGAGAGAAGTGAAAAGAAAGCAACTTTAACTTTAAATCCATTCTCCAAACTACCAGCTTGGCATGGAGAAGTGATTTAAAGAGACACATGACTTCTCCAAGCCAACTGATGGAGTGTTGGGGGTTTCAGGAGCCACATAATATGTATGAAAGAGCCACATGTGGCTCCACCCCAGCTTTAAAGTGATGTAGCAAACCCTGTCGCCCATGTCCAGGCATTGCTCACTCCAATGCTTAGTAGCCTTATTCCCATGACCAAGCTACTCAGGAGGAGTCAGTTGGTAGTTAGAAACAGTTTCAGAGGATACCCATGTTGGTCTGCAGCAGAACAGTTGAGTTCAGTAGTACGTTGTTGGTCTCTGTGATGCTACAGGACTCAAAACTAACTACTCTATGTAGAAATAAAGAGATGTAGTTGAGCAAATATAGATCTCTGCTGTAGAAGTCATGGACCTTTTGCTGAATCTCAGCTCCTTCTACTGGCTTTGATGTTCTACCTAGCTACCAAGCCAACTATAGTTATCTACAGGAGTAGAATTCTAGCAGGAGCTCCTTTGCATATTAGGCCACACACCCCTGATGTAGCCAATCCTCCCAGAGCTTACAAGGCTCTTTTTTGTAAGCTCTTGGAGGACTGACTACATCAGGGATGTGTGGCCTAATATGCAAAGGAGCTCCTGCTAGAATTCACCCCTGTTTATCTATTTTCTTTAATGGCCTGGGCACTGTTGCCCTTGGAAAATATCTAACCCATTCTGGGCTTCCCTCCTTCTTGCTTCTCTGTGAACTAGCAGCTTCCTTCCCTTGTGTCCACTTTCTGTAGTCTATACATGGTGGTATTCTCACAGGTTCTTCACATCAAAGGCTTTGGTCAAAGGGTGACATATCCAAAGGGTTGCACACTGCATCCTTGGAACAGAGTCTCCTTTATTCCTTACTCTTTTCTGCTGTAACACACCATCTTTAAACAATTCCTCATGAATTTCCACTAGCCAAGTCTGTAATTAATAATATTAAATTAACTTTAAAATAAAACATCTGCGATTACACACACAGAATCCCCTTTACTTAATGAAGGATTAATTATTTATTCTTGCTGAATTATGAATAATCTGATTATTTAAAGTTCTGCCTAGAAGTAAAGTGTGATGGGGAGGGGGTGGTGGTGGGGACAAAGACAATATTATATATTACTAGCTTTTCTCATAAGCAAGCAGTTTTGTTTCAGGCTCTAAGTGCACAGGAAAACAGAGCAACCTGTACTGCTTCTTATAAATTGTGTATATAATGTGCCAAAGGGGTACCTTTCGTCTTCAGTTATAAACATGAGGAGCGCTCCTTATAGCACTTTTGTTCTGGTTTATCTGTCCAACAAATTTAGTGACAAGAGGACATAAACTGCTAGGATTGTCTCCTCTGGAAGCCCCACTGGCATTCAAGAACAAATCTTTTTTCTTTTTATTAAAAAAAAATGCTATTCTAGGTGCCGTTCCAGGCTGACTGTGCTCCCTGAACTTTTTATTAAAATATTCATTTTTATTCATAAAAAAATTGATACAAAGGTGGCTGTGAAGGCCCTCTCCTAATATTTCCCCTGTTTTTCCCCTTGAAAGTCCTTTTTTTGTTTTTTGCTGTCAAGTTACAGCTGACTTATGACCGCATGGGGTTTTTAAGGAAAGGTTTTAGGTGGTTTGCCACTGCCTGCTTCCATGTCACAACCCTGGTATTCTTAGAGCCAGTCTGGTGTAGTGTATGGACTCTTATCTGGAAGAACTGAGTTTGATTCCCTACTCCTCCACTTGCAGCTGCTGGAATGGCCTTGGGTCAGCCATAGCTCTCGTAGAGCTGTCCTTGAAAGGGCAGTTTCTGTGAGAGCCCTCTCAGCCCCACCTACCTCACAGGGTGTCTGTTGTGGGGGGAGAAAATAAAGGAGATTGTAAGCCGCGCTGAGACTCTGGTTCAGAGAGAAGGATGGGGTATAAGTCTACAGTCTTCTTCTTCTAAATACTACCCAGGGTCGACCCTGCTTAGCTTCTGAGATCTGACATGATCGGGCTAATCTGGGCTATCCAGGTCAGGGTGAAAGTAATCCAGTACATACATTTTTTGGATTCATTGCTTGCTATTGTGATACTTCTCCATTCACACAGCATGCCTATCACCCTCTACAACCTCTCTTACATTTGTCACCCTTCTTCTCTCTCTTAAAATATAGAGTCCTCTTCACCATTTTCCATTTCAGGTTTTCTCTCTCAATCTCAGAGACATCAACAGACAGGGTAGTCCACGCCCTCACCCACACAGAGTTTCTGAGGGTGGGGCTCAGCTCATGTCACCTGGTGCTAGCATTTATTCATATATATATATATTTATTCAAAGAGAGAGAGAGAGAGAGAGAGAGAGACAGACAGACAGACAGACAGACAGACAGACAGTCATTTTGTAACTAAAGGATCCCAGTTGCAGGAACAGGACCTCAGTTCAAAAGCTCAATATATAAAATATTTTGCCACTGTGTGACACAGAGTGTTGGACTGGATGGGCCACTGGCCTGATCCAACATGGCTTCTCTTATGTTCTTATGAAGCAAAACTTTCAATTAAAAAAGGCAGCTCCCTGTGCAAGCACCAAGCCATTACTGACTCATGAGGTGACATCACATCACAATGTTTTCTTGGCAGACTTTTTATGGGTGGTTTGCCATTGCCTTCCCCAGTCATCTACACTTAACCCCTAGCAAGCTGGGTATTCATTTTACCAACCTTAGAAAGATGGAAGGCTAAGTCAACCTTGAGCCGGGTACCTGAACTCAGCTTCCTCTGGGATCAAATTCAGGTTGTGAGCCGAGTTTGGACTGCAGTTCTGCAGGTTACCACTCTGTGCCATGGGAATCCTGTATCTAGGTAAATTGTGTGTTTGTGATTATTTCCCTTTGACATGTAGCCCATAGGGTTAAACAAAACAAGAAATTAACTTTTATGGTGTTCACATAACACTGAAGAAAACAAGGTATTAAGTATAATGTTTTGCTTCCATTCAGCTTTTGAACTGAGGTCCTGTTCCTGCAATTGGGATCCTTTAGTTACAAATTGACCATTTCCAGTCCGCTCGTAGCAATTCTTCTGCAGAAGTTCACTCAGTCAGACATCCTCCTTTCCCCCCTCAACTGTGCCTGCAGCCAACTCCCCACTGCTGTTCTTACCAGCTGTTTCCAACTCTCTCCCCAGCATTCCATCCACTTTCATTGGTTGCTCATATTGTTTGCTAAAATGGGCCTTTTAAAACCCAAAGTGCACAATGCTTACAGAGACCCAAACCCTGAAATGCCAAGCTTTTACAATAAACCTGTGGTTTTGATCATCAGGTAGATAAATAGCAGTTGTTCTCACCATTCCTAGAAAGAGGAATAGCTGACTAGCTGATACTCATCATTTGAAAGTCCTTGGAGAATAGGCTTGCCAGTGCCCAGGTCTGGGCAGGGGATCCCCGGTTTTGCAGGCTTCTTGCCGCTGCCAGTCAGCTGGCTGACAAGGAAAGCCCCGCCCCAACAGCCACAGCGTGCCTTTAGATCTCAGGCAGGTTCAGAAACTTGCAAGTTCTTCTGTTTTGGAAGGTGTGTGTGCACCTTTAAATCTCTGAGAGACTAAAATTAGAGAGGGGGCAAGCAGGAAGAGCCACGTGTGTGTATGAGAGAGAGTGGAAGCTAGAGAATTCAATCCTTCTGTTCATTTTGCATCCCTTTCAGAAACTGTTTTTGTAGTGAAAGGGATAGTAAAGAATTAACCACAACCTGAGTATGGGATAGAGGAAAACAATCCCTAGATGTCTCTCTCCATGAAATACAGCAAATTGTTACAGTCAGCAATTCCAATGAGTAAAGCTATCTATACGATTGCCCCAGGAAGACTACAGATGTGTGGGCATGCAAACTGTTTATTTTAGCTGCTGTGTGTGTGTGTGTGTGAGAGAGAGTTCATTTTCATTTTAGTGGAAGTGTAGTTGTTGTGGAACCATTTGAATGCAAAAGAGGAGGAGGAAATGAAGACTACTCAGGGGAACTGCATGGCAGTATTTTTATTTATTTATTTTTAGAGAATGGGAAAGTCTCCTGGCTCCACCCCTAAACTCCCCAAGATATTTCCTGAGTTGGACCTGGCAACCCTATTGGAGAATCTCCTTTGAATTGAGGTTTTGCTTTATTCGCTACTTGTGGATCCTAGAATTCAACTTCTGTCTCTGATAGCTTCTTTAGCACTCAGGTGCCTGGTCTCCAACTGATTAGGCCTGCTGTGACATCAGAGCAGCTAATCCAATGGAAGTCAGAAGGGCCATAAATAATGCTTCTACCCACACAGAAGCCTTTTGAGGGCAGGTATAGGTATCACAGACTAGGAGAGCAAGGCCATTAGAAAAATGGTTCAGCAGTAGTCACTATATCAGGGGTGGCCAATGGTAGCTCTCCAGATGTTTTTTTGCCTACAACTCCCATTGGCCATGCTGGCTGGGGCTGATGGGAGTTGTAGGCAAAAAATATGCCACATGTTATATAGTGCCACCCCTGCACTATATAACAACAGTTGGCCATGTCTACTAGTTATTTATTAAAGGAAGGGGTAGGGTTGCCAGCCTCCAGGTGGCACCTGGAACTATCCTGCTTTTACAGTTGATCTCCAGTGGCCCAGTTCACCTGGACAAAATGGTTGCTTTGGAAGGTAGACTCTGGCATTATACAGGTCTCAGATTCAGCAGGAGCTCACAGGAGCAGACCTCCTGAACCTAATGGTTTCCCCCCTCCCCGCCTTCATTGTCCATTAAACAGTAGGTGCAGCTGCATAACAATCCCTGGATTAGGAGAGCAGGCAGCCAGCCAGCCACCAGGAGCTTTTCCACACTCCCAGCAGCCCTCATTAACCCCTGGAGAAGCCCACACCACCCTTTCTCCACTTCTTATATGGTTTTGGATGGCTTGCTGACCTTTTGACTGGGGGGGGGGGGCAGCCAAGGAGAGCCCCAGGTGGATCTCTAGCCAGCCCAAGCAGGTCTTGCTCGCCCAGAGCTCTCCTTTCTTGCGTTGGGTTGCTTTTGGCTAGTGGGGGGGGGGAGCATATGCTAATGAGTTATGCTAATGAGCTCCACCACCTATTTTTCTACAAAATAACCTCTGGCATTTTACCCTGCTGAGGTCCCTCCCCTCTCCACACCCCTTCTCCCTAGGCTCTGCCCTCAGAATCTCTAGTATTTCCCTCGAACTGGCAACCTTGGAATGTGGGGGAGGGGGGAATCAAATAGATGCCTAATAAGATTACGTGGTAGTCAGATCACTTTAACATGCTTTCACATGCTAGTGTTCTGATTTGGACCTTTCTTGGGAGGTGGTGAGCTCTCCTCCTTTGGAGCTTTTTAAACAGAGGCTAGATAGACATCTGACAGCAATGCTGATCCTGTGAACTTAGGGAGAGGTATCTGTGAATTTCTTGCACTGTGCAGAGAGTTGGACTAGATGACCCTGGAGGTCCCTTCCAACTTTATGATTCTATGATCTTAGTCATCAGTTCACAATTTGCTATGTAGCAAGAGGTGAGCGGAGGAAAGACTATACATACATCATCCCCTCTGCTCATTAACCTCCAAGCTCTTTATCGAGAGAGCTTCTACATTAGAAAAATGCCTCTTTGTAGCCATCTCACCTCTGCTCTACTTCATGTTAGACATGGCTGGACTGGGTCACAGAAAGTGACTAAAATACTGCCAAGAATCTGAAATACCAAACTCTCAACAAAGTACTAGGCCTTGTATCTCACAGTGGTAAGAAATTTGGAAAACAGCAAGAAGATTATTTTTCCTTTATGGGCAATTCTTGCAGTAAAAGAATTGGGGGGGGGGGCAGAGAAAATCCAGGAGCCCCATGGCTCAGAGTGGTAAAGCTGCAGTACTGCAGTCCAAGCCCTCTGCTCAGGACCTGAGTTCAATCCCAGCAGAAGCTGGGTTCAGGTAGCTGACTCATGGTTAACTCAGCCTTCCATCCTTCCAAGGTCGGTAAAATGAGTTCGCAGCTTGCTGCGTGTGTGTGTGTGATGGGGGGGAAGTATAGATGACTTGGGAAGGCAATGGTAAACCAACCCATAAAAAGTCTGCCATTAAAATATGCAATGTCATCCCAGAGTCGGAAACGACTGGCGCTTGCACACGGGACTACCTTTACCTTTAGAGAAAATCCATGAGTTAAACTGCAAATAATTTACCAGCCCCTTGAAATTCATAGGCCCATTCATCCAGAAGAGCATCCAAGTTTATCTTAACGAGTAGTCGTGTTCCTTGCCAGATGCAGTCATGTCAGCCAGTTTTTCGGCAATGAACATAAAGAGCAAGCAGGAAGAACATGACATCCAACCTTCTTTTCCATGTTTGAATCAGACACCCCCCTAAAATAAGATTTATCACACCCTAACAAACTGAGACACTGATAGTTAATTTCCAAGTCCTGATATGAAGAGCTGCACTGTACTGTTAGCTCCCCTCTGGAAACTGCAGGTAATTGAGATTCCCATTTAGACTATAATTTTTATATTTCGGATATATTTCTGTCAGGTAAATGTATGAGTGGAGGCGTCTATCGTTTCTGCTGTGTTCAGTCTGTTTCCTCTCCCCATAATAAAAAAGAACCCCTTCCCCCATTCTGTTTGAATGGCCTTTTAGAACAGCGGGAGGTATCGCATCCGATTAAAATACCCAATAACATTTTTGCCTGGGGTGCAAAGGACATTTTCCTCCCTTTAGGTGTTAGTAGTCCCATGCCGCTTCAGTCATTGCTAGATGCCCTTCGAATATACAAATGCCAGCTTCCGTGGCCTAATATGCCTGGGATTGTCATTCAAACTTTGCATGAACCGCAAAACTACAAAGAAGAAGACAATGTGTCCCAGCAGGCGGTGTTATCAAAAGCAAACGGAATGATTAAAAAAAAAATTAAGGTGGGGGATGACAACAAGTAAGATTATATCTTTTCCTGGACTCAGGATATATAATTTAGATTTCTTCCACATGGGATTCTCTCACAAAATTCTCACAGCTGCTGTTCACAACCCTCAGTGTTTCCCTTTTCCCTGTTACACCTGCACCCCACAGCCCCCTTTTCCCACATCTTTTAGGGATGCCAGACTCCAGGTGTGACCTGGGGATCCCCTGGAATGACAGCTCATCTCCGGACAAAAGAGGTCACTCTATGGCACTGTACCACACTGAGGTCAATGTTCTTCCCAGGTTCCACCCCTGCCCAGTCTCCAGGAGTTTCGCAACCTGGAGCTGGCAACCCTACCCCCATCCCCAGCTGGTGGCCAAGGAGGACCTGACAACCCTAAATCTTTTCCTTTCCCTTCTGAGCATGTAGAAACTACAGTGAAGCCCAGCTGTGAAAGTGGGGGACATGAAAGAGCAAGGTGTGGACAGTACAGTGCTACACCATTTTGAAAGCAGAGTTTAGCTTCAGCCCTTCTCCACAGGGTTGAGGGAGTATCCACAAAGACAGTCCCCAACAGGCCCTGCAAAGTTCTGTCTGTCTGTCTCTCTATCATCTCTCTCATCTGTCTGTTTCTCACTTCTGAAACCACAATGAGGCCAGATGACACAGTAAGATTCTAAATGAATATTCAAAAATCACCAACATTTTAACTTACACGTTCTGAATTTAAATTGGACTTTTGGCCTGTGAATTCAGCACAAATGTTAAATTTGGATGTTTTAGACTGGTATTTCCTGGTTATTTCAATATCTGCAGATTCAAATAAGGCCTCAGCTGTCAGATATGAAACACCACTGCATGTATCAGCTGTCAAATATTGCAATTAAATTTCATCAGATGTCAAATACAAATATAATATATTTGGGGCTGCTCCCTTATTCAAAGGGAGGAGAAAAGGAATTTTGAGAATTACAGCAAACAAATTTAGCTCTACATAGTCATTTTTTATATGCTAAAGGCAAAACAACATGCCCCCCCCTCATGATTTTCTTCATGTTGTTGACTTAAGGAATACGGAATTCTGAATTGTGCAGTGCATGATGGGAAGATTATTGGTGATATGTATCAGTTTATATAGCAAAGTTCCACAGTCATAGAAGCTTGGTATAACGTGCAATAAAAACCTCTAAAAATGTATATTGTGAAAGGGTAAAACTTACATTTATTGATGTAGATTCAATTCATGCATATGTTGCAATAGAAAGGAGAGTGAGAGAGAAACATCATTTAAATAATGCTATTCCCTATCATCAGGGCTTTTTGTTGTAGAAAAAGCTCAGCAGGAACTCATTTGCATATTAGGCCACACTCCCTGACACCACCATTGTTTTGCACAGGGCTTTTTTGTGGGAAAAGTCCAGCAGGAACTCATCTGCATATCAGGCCACACACCCCTGATGCCAAGCCAGCCAGAACTACGTTCCTGTGCATTCCTGCTAAAAAAAAAAGCCCTGCCTATCCCAAATGGACAGCTCAACCAGCATTATGTATAAGTACAAAGGCATAAGAAAGACTTGTAGATGCATCTCAATCCAATGTGATGACATCATTTCCGGGTCGTGTCGGAAGTGATGTAGCAACATCGCTGCAATGTCACTGGTAAAGTGCCCTCATCCCCTGCCGATTGCCAGGAAGGATCTCGCAATTTTACTTCTACTCCAGAAATGGGCACTGGAAGCATTTGCAATCCCATGCCATAACTAGGCAAATTAACATAAAATTGACAGAGGTCCTTTGCCTGGGTCATGGCAGAGCTTGGGGGTTCTACTGGAGCCTTCCTTGTCAATGGAGGCCCAGATAGCAGCCACAGCCAAATTCGCTTTTTTCCATCTTAGGCGGGTGAGGCAGTTGGCCCCCTTCCTAGAGCGTCATGACTTGGCAACAGTGATTCATGCAATGGTCACCTCGAGATTGGATTACTGTAATGCCCTCTACATGAAGCTGCCCTTGTGCTGAACCCGGCTAGGCTGTTATTAGGGCTCCCGAAGTGGGAGCACATACAGCCAGGGCTGTGCGAGCTGCACTGGCTGCCAGTTGTATATCGGATTCATTGCAAAGTGCTGGTCATTACCTTTAAAGCCCTATATGGCCGAGGACCTGCCTACCTTAGGGACCGTCTCTCCCCACATGTGCCCCAGAGAGTATGGAGATCAGGTGCACAAAATCCGTTGATAATCCCTGGGCTGAAGGAGGCCAAACTGAAGAGTACACGTGAAAGGGCCTTTTCGATCACAGCTCCACACTGGTGGAACCAACTACCAGATGAAGTGCGGGCCCTGCAGAGTCTTGCTCAATTCCGTAGGGCCTGCAAGACTACCCTTTTCCAAATGGCCTTCACTTAATGTGGATTTAATCCACTATATCTGGCCATCATAAACCACTGAGGAGAACATCTAGAATATAGCACTGTAAAGGCTAGTTTTAATTGTAATTTTTATGGTTTTAATTATAATGGTTTTAATTAGTAAATTATATATATCGTACTGAGATAATGTTTTTATATCGTAATTTGCAATTCTTATATGTTGTGAGCCGCCCTGAGCCTGCTTCAGCAGGGAGGGCGGGATATAAATAAAATATATTATTTTTATTATTATTATGAAGCTTGCTGTGTGCAATTGGAGGGAAGGCTGCTTTAGACTATAATCCGTACAAGGCTGGTTGGTTTAAGAAAGAAATGGATATTCTTTATTGCTGAAGAAAAACATATTGCGATAGGCAATCTATCCACCTAAGCTCAGGATGGAGTCAGGCAGTGCATGTTGTTCCCTTGGGGGCTGCAGAGAGAGAAAATCACCAGAAGGAAGGAAGTTCCCTGAGAACAGCAATCTTGGTTCCAAAGAGATAGGGAAGGATAAAGAAAAAGTTGACCCATCACCCTTGCTAGCTGTATTACCTCTGCTACGGGAGTGCTTGGCTGAAACAGAATTTACCATTTTAAGTCACATAATGTGGAGTTTTCTGAACTTCTGTTTGAACTTTGATTATTCATAATTATCCAGTGAAGGAAAACAGGAGTTAAACCTCACTCTTATACCTAAAACATTTAGTTGTTTTTAGAATGTGCAACTCATACAGAGATGCAGCAGGCAGCCCTGAGAAGTGCTGTCTCTGCAAAAGAATGGTTTGTTAAACACTGTTAATGTGAAGACACAACAAACCTAAGAGAAGGTAACTCAAAGCACTGGGCTCCATATGAAGGACCAGAAGAACACTTTGGGGCTCACAGAAGTCTCAAATAAGATCTTTCATGTTTCATAGCACTTCAGCAGTTCCTTCTCCGCATGAAAGCCTGCCTTGCACACACCTGATTTGGAAATTACAGGTCTAACCATTCCAGAGTGATTGGCTGGTGTCAAGATACAGGTCATTTGGGGATGAGGATGGTTTGCAATCTTGCTGTCTTCCAAGGAGCATGTCTGATGTTCCGTCCAGGTACTGGTAAGTTTCTTTTTTGTTAAATTTTCTACATCTGATATTTTATGTCTCTTTTGATTCTGAGGAAAGAACCCTGCCTGTTGTTTATTTGCTACTTTGTACAGCAGAGTATATAAATAGATAATGTGTATTGATCCGACTGTACTGGACACAGATTATTCATTTTTAAGAGGATTTCACATTTGGTGCAGTGCTCTGGGGAGAAAGTTTTTGTGGCTTCATTCACTGGGGAGTTAGGTATAGTGGTTAAGAGTGGTGGACTCTAATCTGGAGAACTGGATTTGATTCCCCATTCCTCCACATGCAGCCTGCTGGGTGACCTTGGATCAGGCACAATTCTATCAGAGCTGTTCTCTCAAGAGCAGTTCTCTCAGAGCTCTCTCAGCCCCACAGAATGTTTATTGTGGGGAGAGGAAGGGAAGGCGATTATAAACTGCTCTGAGACTCCAAGTGAAGGGTGAGGTATAAATCCAATCTCTTCTTTTTCTTCTGTGGAATATTGTCACGACTTATGCTGAAGGCAGATGAGGAGAAGGAGCCACTGGAACGTGGTAGGTTTGCCAGCCTCAAGGTCCCAGCGAGGAATCCCCTGGTTTTGCAGGCTCCTCCCTGCTGCCAGCCACACACACAGGCCTCAGATTCAGTGGGAGCTCACAGGAGCACAGCTCCTGAACCTTTCTGCGAGTTCCACCTCCTCCTTCTAAAAGTTCCACCTCCTTGTTCATTGAATAGTACGTGCAGCTGCATAACAATCCCTGGATGAGCTCCACCACCTATTTTTCTACAAATGACCGCTGCTCACACACACACACAGTTGCTCTGAAATGAAAGCAAAACAAACCAAGGGACTGTGTTGCTGACCCTTCCCATGAAGTACTTCCTGCTCAACCTTAAAGGCACACAGACTCACACACATTTTGATACGGACCTCTTTGCAGGTTTCTAAACCTGCCCAAGATCTAGAGCTGCATGGTGGCTGTGGGGGCGGGGCTTCCCCTGTCGGCCAGCTGGCTGGGGGCCTGGGGAAGCCTGTAAAACCGGGGGATCCCCCATTGCATGCCCAAGCTGTTTGGAAAGTCTGAAGCTTCCACTCTGTGGCTGCCATTCTTAAACTCAGCAATGTGCACATTAGTGCATGCTTGTGCCTGGGTTGTCAATCAGCACCCAACAGCAAATAAGCACATCTGCAAAAAGGATTTTTTTTAAAAAAAAGATGTTGCCCAAGCACCTGCTCTGTGGTTACTTTGGCACTAAGGGGTGAGCACACAGTGAGGTGGGATAAGGCTTGTTTGGACAAATTTCCCCGGAACAAACAGTACCAAATAAATCAGAGGTGCAGCCACACCATATCAGGCTTCTGTCACCTGATCGCAGCCGCTGTGTGTGTGGTGGAAGTCAGCGTGTGAAGTTCAGGTAAAAGGTTGCTTTTTTTTCTGTTTACAGCCTATGTGCAGGGTCTTCCAAAAAGATATTGTCGTAAAGTTGTGATTTTATTAGATATGCTTTAATTTGTCAGCCCTCTTAATGGCCTTTATGAGGGCAGAAGGATGGGGGTATATATTTTTGTAAAACAAATAAAATATAATTTAGAAGACTTCACAGATTTGTTGTTGTTGTTGTAGCATTGTTACCACACAGATGATGTCTATATTCTTTACGTGCGATGCTGACTTTGCTTCAGTAATGCTAGCAAACAGGGGAAACACATTTACAGCACAGTGGATCATTAATGCTCAGTACATTAAGTGGCCTTTAAATTAAACTAAGTTAAATAAAACCCTTCTTTAATTTCCTAGTGTATCTTTTTCATTAACAGACACATTAAGGCCCTGTTCATTTACATATAGCTGATGCAAGCACATGATTCTAAAATGTCCAATTAATGGGACATAATGTGACTGGGAAGTTGCACAAGGAGTTGTGTTATGCGCAAAGGGATGCTTCCGTGACATTTTGCCTCCCAAAGAGGTCCAGAGAGTCAAGTCCTGGGTGAATCACATGAGAGGAAGACAAAAACAGATTCATTAGTTTTGGCCATCTACATAGAGAGTCCAATCTGTCTCAGCCACTGGAGTAGCAAGCACAGAAAGCCACAAATTTAGTCACAATTTCTCATGTGCAGAGAGTACAAAACTCAAATAAGGCAACCTGTAGGTTTTCTCCAGCTGGGCATATAACAACTCAAGGTGTGCGTGCGTGTGTTTGATGGCCAAATGGCACTGGGGCAGTTTTGATCAGAACTGAGGCCTAGGGTTGCCAACCTCCAGATGATGGCTGGAGATCTCCCACAATTACAACTGATCTCCAGACAACAGAGATCAGTTCACCTGGAGAAAATGGCCACTTTGGAAGGAGAAGTCTATGGCATTATACCCCATGGAAGCCCCTCCCCTCCCCTCCCCAAACCCCACCCTTCTCAGGCTCCAAATCTCCAGGTATTTCCCAAACTGGAGCTGACAGCCCTAGCCCTGTGACTGCTGTTTATCAACAAAAATGGTCAGATCTCCTAGCATTTCACCTGCTTTGTCACCTAGTGTGGGGGAAGTTGGAAGAAGGGGTGCAGTCAGTTAGAGATGGAGTTTCTAATGGCACCTGTTTTGGAGTCTGGTAAGAAGCCTGAATTGGGTCTCCTGGCCACAAATTATAGCCAAAATCAGGGCCTTTTTTGAGCAGGAATGCACAGGAACGCAGCTCCGGCTGGCTTGGCATCAGGGGGTATGTCCTAATATGCAAATAAGTTTCTGCTGGGCTTTTTCTAAAAAAAAAACATGTGAAACATTGGTGATGCCAGTAGGTGTGGCCTAATATGCAAATGAGTTCCTGCTGGACTTTTTTTTATTCAAAAAAAGCCCTGGTCATAATGTGTATAGTAAGAACTAAAATGGAAGTCCTGCCCTTCCCTAAACCTCACCTTCCTCAGGCTAACGCTGAGGCCAGAGTCAGGTCAATACAGCTGACATCCTTGACACCAAAGCTGTATTTAACTGATGTTTCCATACCATTCCATGCCGCATTGAAATCAACACTGAGTTAAAAGGCTTAACTTGTTTAAATTTTAAACTGTTTTTAATTGTTTGATTCTGTTTTATTGTTGGCTTGATTGTTTTATTGTGTTGGAACCCACCCTGAGCCCATCACAGGATAGGGCAGGCTATAAATTGACAAATGAATAAATAAACCCCTAAAATTTAAAGCTGGCAACCTTTTAAACATCAGCCAAAAGAAAATCAATAAAACCAGTAACCAAAAGAATTCAACTGTCATCTGTGCCATGGTAATGTCTATGTTGGACTGCCACAACTGTGTTGGACTGGGGGGGGTGACTTTGAACATAAGAACATAAGTGAAGCAGAAAGATCTAGTTGCAACCTACTGCTAAAGTGCATAGAGAATGCACTATACAATGTTTATGAAAGCAGTGAAATCTGATGAAGATATTGGATCTCCTCAGATCTCTCATGCTTAAGTTGCTATTTGGAAGCCATTCTGAGTCTGCACCTTTCTGTTTTCCATACAACAGATTAGTATTTTCTTTATTCCCAATACCCACCCTCCCCCACCCCACCCCCCAGTCTCTGCAAACCTTTCTTCTTTCCTGTTGCTACATGCATAGCATCAACACAAGTCAATAAATAAAACCAGAAAGAAGGGGATTATTTGGCTCAGGATCCTACTCACTTTGGGGATGAGGGTTTTCGAAGGTTTGTGTAATAAACTGAGCATCCCAGCCTGACAGCAGTTCCTCAGTGGAACAGGCTTCCTTGTGAGGTGGTTAGGGTTAGGTATTTGTGAAGTTCCTACATTGTAGAGGGGGTTGAACTAGATGGCCCTGGAGGTCCTTTCCAACTCTATGATTCTATGATCAATTGCAATTCAGCAGTCCCTTTTTCTAATCTCCCTTTGAAATTCTTTTGTAAGAGCACTGTTGTTCTTAGGTCAGCAACTGAAAATTGTGATGTCAGACATGTCCATTTATTCTTTGCATCCCCCTGGACTGAATCCTCCTGGATGGAATTGAGATCTAGGTTTCCTATCTCATTATCAACACAGGTATCTCTATGCCTACTACTCCTTTGCATATCACACCTAATCCAATCAAGTCTGCTATGTCATTCACCTGCTATTGCCATTTGGCATCTCTGAAATCACCTTTATAAAGTTGATATCTCAAGTACCTCCTGTTACATGTTATGGCACACATGGCCTGGTCCAACAAAGTGACATTGATGTCAGATCTGGCCCTTGTAACAAATGAGTTTGACACCTCTGGCCTAGTACATTTTTGCCTGGTGTTGCTCCAAGTAGCTTGGAGAGGTGTACATGTAGGTAGTCTGAAAAAGCGCAACTGGCCTGAGATCTCCCATTTTCTGTGGCAGAGTGGGTTTTTGAGCCTATGTGCCCGCCATCATAGTCTGAGCTCTCTCACCACTACACTGTGCTGTATCTGGCAAAGTGATTCATAAGAGCTTATACCCTGCAAAGTTTTGTTGCTCTTTAGGTGCTATTGGATTCATTGTTCATCCCACACATACTGGCTCTTACACATGTGCATTCTCTGATGTGGCTCCCACCTGCTGGAATGGCCTGTTTGAGAAGGTCAGGCGGCTCCCATGCTTCTGTCATTCTGCAAACTGTGTAAAACAGAATTGTTCCAGAGGGCATTTTTATAAAAGAAACAGGGCTACAGTATAATAGAATACACCAGGAAGGCGCTTACATTGTTATCTATTTTTGTATTTCCATTTCCAGCATTGTTTGACATATCATATCTGATAATTTTTGCACTGTTTCTAATTTGTAAACCTAGCCTGACTGTATTACTTATTAGAATTCTTATGCAATTGGATTGCATTGTTTTACACTGAGTAGTCCAACCTGCATTTCAGAGAGATTGGCAGGCTATAAATAAAATAGACAGACAGACAAATAGATAGACAGATAGAAGGACAGTTGATTCTACTCTGATTCAGTGAATATCTGACTATAGCTAAGTTATTCCTGATTCATTAGCACCACAAGAAGGGTATCAGATACATTCCTCAACTTTAAAAGGGAGCTGGACATATTCATGAAAGACATTTATGGAGAGCTATTATTGTGATAGTGAACTGCAATCTTTGTGTACTGAAGCAGCAGAAGTCTGAATACTAGATGTCAGAAGGGTCCATGACTCATCAGGAATGGAATAGCTTGAAACTAATCTGAACAGCAACTGAAACCTCTTGTACTGTAGTCTCAAAGCCTTGTTCTAGAGCTGATGATGGCCATGTGATCTTAGGGCAAGTCCTCAAACTACAAATTCCCTTACACAGTTAAACATAAGTAAATGTCTCTAAATTATACATTTTATCGGTACAATATGGGGCATCCATCACCTTTGTGCCCTACAAGGGAGTTCCTCTAGACCAGGGGTGTCAAACTCATTTGTCAGGATGGCCAGATCTGACGTAAATGGGACTTTGTGTGGCCGAACCATGTGTGTTCTAAAATGTAAATGCCAGATAACAGAGATATAGACTTTATAGAGGACACAGGCCAACACAATTAAAGATTGTAAACTTAAAATACAAACATGCTCTTGCAATATTTTGTTTAAAATAGAAAGGGGGGATAGTGAGATATTGCAATGCAATTTTAAAAATCAAATATCAAGAAAAAGCACAAGGATCACAGCAGAAACTTTAAAACAAATGCTCTCAGCCTGGAAAAGCATGAAATGCACTGCAAAAAAACAAAACAAAAACTATCTACTCAGATTTGCAATGATTCTTCAGTGTAATATTCCCCTTTGGCTGTGGGTTCCCAAGTTACTCACTAGGCACTAGTTCTCACTCCACTGAAAGACAAAGCTGGCTCAAAGAATCAACGCTTGGTTTGCAACGACACAACTCCAGGAAACTTCAACTGGCCATAGGAATGCTGGAAAGTTCCTCTCCATTGAAACACATAGACAAAGTGGCAAAGAAAACATGGAGTGGATTTTCTGTTCATGTCTGCTCTGCCCAGAAGCCTGAAAAGAAAATCCATTCCACGTTTTCTTTGCACCTTTGCTTTCAGCTTTGCCTCTGCAAAGAAAAGGCAGAAGGAGCTGGGAACCTCATCAGCAACCTTGGAGCTTCACAGGGTGAGGACAGGAGGGGGGGGGAGAAGTGAGCCCTGTGAGCCTGATTGAAGCCCTGGGTGGGTTGGTTTGGCCTATGGGCTGCACATTTGACACCCCTGCTTAGACATCTGGTTGACCACTGGAAATAGAATGGTGGATTAGGGCAGGCTTTTCGTTTGTTCCAGCAAGAAAAGTTCTGTGTCTCTCTCTCTGTCAGATTTGCTTTTTTATTATTAAGCTTGTGGAACCTTCTTTCAAACCAGAGTATGAACTACAGGCAAAACACACTCTGACACACACAGATACTTTCCCACTATCACCATCATTGTACAGTTGAACTTTGACATGCAGAGAAGAATCTTTTCCATGTGATGTAAACATTTTGTAATTTTCCTCTGTACAAAAGATGTCAGAGGCATAGCTATGTATCCATCCATTTATCGAACGTCCCATTAAATCATAACTAGAATTCAGGTCTAAATTCTGTGTTTCTTCAAGCGAGTCTGCATTTGTTAATATAAAAAGGGGGGAAAAAACTGTATTCTGGGATAAACCCTTGAGATGGCACATTTCATTTCCAAGAGGGTCATGGGAGACAGGAGGCACTGTTAAATTTGTTCTATTATTCACGCATGTATACAATAAAAAAAGGGGGGAAATACAATTACCTATGCAAAGTCCACGCTACTGTGAACTGTCAAAGGAGGCTGGGAGGCAAACTGCTGGAATTTAAAACAAAATATTACCATGAAACACACTGGATCTGACACCGCAAAGCCTTTTGATAGTCCTAAACATATTGAATGCCCAGTGGAAATTTAGCTTTTCATTTCAGCCTAATTTGATTAAGCCTGGCAGGAATGGAAAAGTCCCCTTTTGGCAGTAGTTTGAGGTCACCGGTGATTTCAGGCAGGTGCAGAAACACAGCAGAAGGTAGGCCGCGTGACTGCCTCTGGAATGGGCTGCCTGATCCAAGGTGCAAGGAAATAACACTGTGGAAATTTAGCTTGCTATTAGCAACCTAGCCAAGGAAAGCTGTGATCCTAAATTCACTTATTCAGAAGCAAAAAGTCTGTGGATTGATTTAGGATGCTAAACTCTGAAGCAATGAGCTTTTATAGACTACGAGAGTCCAGCTAGGGCCAGTCTTGACATTAAAATTTCCTGGTGATCGCTGGAGGACAACATGAGGACGTTGTATCAGACAGCGATGGAAGTTTTCTGCCTTCCAGATGCACACTGGCTCGTTTGTTAGGACTGCTGGCTCTGGGTTGGGAAATGCCTGAAGATTTTGGGAGTGGAGCCTAGGGAAGGTAGGGTTTGGGGAGCAGAAAGACCTCAGCAGGATATAATGCTATACAGGACTTTTTTTGTAGCAGGAACTCCTTTGGATATTAGGCCCTTTACTAAGAGCCCTGTAAGCTCTTGGAGGATTGGCTACATCAGGGGTGTGTGTCCTAATATGCAAAGAAGTTCCTGCTACAAGAAAAGCCCTGGAGGGAATATTGATCTGGCCCTGGGGATGTAAAAATGGTGCAAGGGAGGGATGGCTGGACCTCTACAGGATTCTGCATTGTTCACTACCTCCAACTTGCCTTATTCTACATTTCAGAGCTAGTTCAAAACTCCCTATCCAGGTGTTCTGAGCTTTGGGAGTTCCAGTCTCATAGCCTATGAACCCTCATTACAAAGGCATTAGAGGTTATTGTTAAAGGAGGGAAGGATCTGAGGAAGGGTAGAGTGTGCCTGTTTCTCTCTTCACACCATTTCTATTGATCCTAGAAGCAACAATCATTTTGCCTTTATGGATGGCCTCCCGATTTTATTAAACATTTATCACAACAAAATCCTAATGATTCACATGTTTCATAAAAATAAGAGATATGTAGTCATTTTGCTCCTGACATTGTCAGTTTAGCATTTCCTCTGACCTGGCATGGGAACTCTCTCCAAGTACTTAGCTATTTAATCATTTACTTTCTTCAATCAGAGTCCCTCTCACTGAAACTCAAGGCGGATTGGAGGTGCCAGCTTCCAGGTGGGATGTGGATTTCCTCAGAATTACAGTTCATCTCCAGATGACATAGATCGGTTCCCCTGGATGTTTTGGACAACAGACTGTATGGCACCATACCCCACTGAGCTCCCTGTCCTTCCCAGTCCCCACCTGCAAATCTCCAGGAGTTTCCCAACCTGGAGCTGGCAACCCTGTCTCCCATCCCCTGCCAGTGGCCAGGGGGGACCTGGCTACCCTAAGGCAAATAATTATGACATCAACTGTACAGATCCAGTTTGGTGTAGTGGTTAAGTGTGTGGACTCTTAACTGGGAGAACTGGGTTTGATTCCCCACTCCTCCACTGGCAGCTGCTGGAATGGCCTTCGATTAGCCATAGCTCTCGCACAGCTGTCCTTAAAAGGGCAGCTTCTGTGGGAGCTCTTTCAGCTCCATCCACCTCGATGTCTGTTGTGGAGGAGGAAGGTAAAGGAGATCACCTGGATTTCTGACCTCTCTTTGAATGAATTTATCCCCAACTGGGACAGTTTGGCTGCCTTTCTTTTGCATGTCAAGCCGTGTGCCATGTGATGGGAACACTGCATCAATTGTAACCACGGGTCATTTTTTATAAAAATAGGTGGTGGAGCTCATCCAGGGATTGTTATGCAGCTGCACCTACTATTCAATGGACAAGGTGGTGGAACTCTCAGAAGGAGGAGGAGGAACTCTCAAAAAGTTTCAGGAGCTGTGTTTCGTGAGCTCCTACTGAATCCGAGGCCTGATTGTAACAAGCCCTGAGATGCATCTCTTGTAGGAGCGGGAGATAAACTACAACTTCTGTGAGGCTGAAGAATATCATGTTTTAAATGGATAAGAATCCAGAAAGCTTAATAGACACTGAGTTACGCTGTCGTGAGGTACACAGAGATACCGGAAGAGTAAGTCTTAAAATAAAATGTTCCAAAATGTCCCCCCCCCCCTTTGATAATACACCCTTTAAGATGGAAGTGGGGGGCAGCTTCTGTGAGAAAGCTGCTTGTTGTTGTGCACGCACAGTTATGTTTCTCCTTTCAAAAATATGTGCAAACATGTTGACTGTTCATCTCCCATGAGCCCCATCCCAAAACAGGACACAAGCCGAAATAGCATGGAGTGTTGCATCTCTTGCATTAAGCCACAGCATGGACTTTCTTTAAAGGACCACAGAAGGATCTCTTCAGTGCTTACCAGGACTGGATGTATGGAAGCTGCCAAACATTTGCTTTAGGTGCATAGCCATAAGCTTATTATGAATCAAAGCTGTAAGCGCCTCTTCTCAACTTTGATTCATGATGTGCTTATGCTGGTTAGGGTTTTTTTGACTGCAGCCCCAGTATTTAAAGACTGAAAATAAGCAGGGGTCATTTCATAGAAAAAGAGGTGCCAGAGCTCATTAGCACAACTCATTTGCATAACTTATTTGCATATGCCACACACCCCTGACGTCACCGGAAGGTGTACTAAATTATATTAGCTCAGCATCTACCTTAAAATGCTTCTTGAATTGCAATTGTCATAATAAAACCTGACTCCCATCATACTTTTTACATTACTTTCTCCTATGTGGCCACAGTGGCATGATGAAGATTTCTATCTGTCTGCTTTATATGTTGGTTATTTTCACTTATTTTTTGTGGAAAATATTAGAAAGTTTGTCAAATCTTAGAGTTCAGCAAAATTCTCACAGGGGATTTGAACCATGGAGCCCAGAAGCAAGTATTTTGGAGGGGAGGGATTAAGGAAGAAAGAGAACAATAAAATTTAGAGGTTCTGGAGCTTCTCTCCTGTGAGCTCGTGCCCAACATGAGGTCTGAAAATAAGTGAAAAAAACATTGCCTGATGAAGATATTTGAAATGCCTGTTTACCTGGGAACAGTGTTGTGTCTTTTGACTTTTGTCTGCATCTTTGGATCTTTGTTTGTCATCCATAGCATAGAAGTAGCATTGTGTATGGAGACTGAATACTTTACCTGCCCCCTGTGGTTCCACAAGACTTAGGAACATTAAGGGAATTATGGTGACTCTGGAAACTTGTTACCTGTACAATGTGACTTCTACCAGCCTCTACAGTTTTTGAAACAGTACTTATATTTGTGACTTTTGGATTATGTTTTTATGTCTATGCACCTTGTAGAACCTTAGTTGTTTATGTGCAATGATATTTGATGTTGTTACCAATTCTATGATTTACTTTTTTTGTATTAAATGGACACACTTAGTAATGGTTAAAATTCTTTATTAGCGTTTAAGTTACAGGCTGATTTGTTGTCTTGCTGGATTGTTTTCTGTAACTCCTTTTGGTATTTATTTTAATTATGACCAGCATTTTTTTGAATATTTCCCCCCCTTTGGATATAAATATGGGCAGAATCCAAAACACATTCTGCTGATTTAAGGTCTGAATCCTATGCACACTTGGGAATGGGCCATTGAAGTTTTGTGGCTTTTAATTCCAAATAATATGAAAGGGATCCAGTTTTGAGTCTTTAGACTTTTACATCAGCAAAACACTTCAAGCTTTCACAGGTATATTTGTCCATATCTACCTGTTCTTCCACTGAGGTTACAGAATATTTACAGCATCTTCCTAAATAATGGGTCCAGGCACCTTTAGGCTACCCCATCCAAGTCTCTCTCTCTCTCATCTGTCTGTCTGTCTTTCTGTCTCCAGACTTTGAACTGCAAGACAGCTGCTGTTGCCCCATAAGATAGAAAGTAATGATTCATATGAGTCCCAAACACTTCCCACCTTGTGCAGGGAGGACTGACCACTCATCTCTGTATGAGTCATTGCTCTGACCTCCCAGTCACTGTGTGATCTCTTCAGAGAGTGGGAACAGAAATTTTTCACAGCCTTTACTAGCTCTGCAATGGAATCTTAAGCACATATTCAGAAGTAAGTCTCAATGTGTTTAGTAAGACTTAGATCCCTAGTGAGTGTGTTTACAGTTGCAGCCACACAGCACAGTCCTAAGAAGCGTTATACCTTTCTAACTCCTTTGTAACTCTTTTTGGTATTTCAATGGATTATGATTTCAATGGATTATGAAGTGGGTAATGCAAACACACAAGAAAGCTTTGGTTGCCTTCCTGAGTGAAGTGTTACCTCCAAGTCGACTTCAGGAACAAATTTGTTCATCAGCTGTCAGCTGGGAAACCTGGAATGTAAATTGTCTTTTGACTGTTTTTTATGTACCATTTTCCTACATCACCTTGAGTGTTTATAATAAAGAGAAAACTGGGATATAAAAATCCTAAATAATTATAAATAAATAACATTTACAAATTTGTATTGTCCATTTCAGGGTCAACATTACCTGGCGATCTGAAAACCACGCACAGCAAAATTTGTGTGTCAGTGTACTGAGAAAGTATCATTCTTGCCTGTGTTAAGTGGAAGCCAAGACACATACCTTCTAAAGCGGGCAGAGCGGAGACTGAAGCCAAGGTCTGAGTTCAGGTCCTCTGGTCGCCTTCCAAGCCCATTCTGCTTGCCAATTAACACCCCACTGCTAGGAGCGTCTCTGTTTCTCCCCATGTGTTTATTTCGCTGGGAGCGCACGCTGATGCCGAGATGATTTTCAGAGCGTTATATCACCTTTGCAACATAATCAATAAAAATTTAAATGAGAAGAAGTTGGTTGGTTCTTTCAATCCCATTAAACCTGAGCACCGATTTATAACCCTCAGCAGAATTAAGTGTGTTTAGAACACCAGCCCCATATAATAGCGTTTGCAAAAACGCCCGCTGTCCTTTTGTTGATGTGATTAATCATTCCTAGGGTATGTTTTGAATATTCCGGCCACAGGTTTGCAAAAGCACGTAACGCATTTCATAAATTTTGTTCTTCTTGGCCCGCTTCCATCCTCGGCTTATTGTATCCTGTAAACAACGCTGGTGAGCGCTGCTAGTAAGCACTGCTGTGAACTCTTAAGACTGTGATGCTGTATTGTACTTCCTTTACCCTGTTTCACCAGTTTAACATATCCTTTAATACATTGAGCACATGGCGTTTGCTAATCTGAAATGAGTGCAATAAGTATGAGATCCTTAATATTACAGAAAAGAATAATGCTATTTATGTAGCAACACTTTATATGCAACAAAGATTTTCACATTTTTACAGAGGGAAATATGTTAATACAACCATCAACTCCAATAGAACAACTAAAATAAATTTTAATTGTTTCCCCTTCCCTTATATTTTCTGCTTGGCTGACTTTGCTTACAGCTTTGTGAAAGCCTAACTCATCAGTTTTCGTTGTTAATCAAGAACAGTAATTGTGTAAGTTATAAACATACAGAATGATACTTTGCCTAATAGGATAACGCATCCAAGAAAATGCAAAGTGTTTTTTTGGGGGGGAGGGGGGGTTGCTAATAATTTGTAAGGGTGTTATTTGAATAAACAAAGTCTCAGAGAGGCATTTGAAATCGAGACACACCACGAGGTTTCCCCTATGCACATTTATGAAGCAGTGGATAACCATTCAGAAAAAAATAAAAATAAAAGAGAGGCTTGTCTTGTAGATCTGAAAACCTGGTTTCTTGCTGTGCTCCTTCAGCTTGAAATCTGTCTAGCACCAAGGAAAACCAGGAAATACCTTTGACATGAAGGTGGAAGAACAACGTTATCAGCTTCTGTCGCTTGAAGCATGAGCATACTTCATGTGGGAGAGCTGCAGAAAAACTTGAGATGTGTATTGATGCAGGGTGCTTCATTGTGGCTCAATCCAATAAATGGACAATTTCGCGAGTAAGATTTAGGATTGGTGGGGGGAGCAGCTGTTTTTTGTCTGCAGAAGATCACACCCTGTGAGGCTTTTTCTGTAGCAGGAATGCCTTTGCATATTAGGCCACACCTCTCTGATGTAGCCAATTCTCTAAGAGCTTACAGGGCTCTTAGTACAGGGCCTACTGTAAGCTCCAGGAGGATTGACTACATCAGGGGTGTGTGGCCTAATATGCAAAGGAGTTCCTGATACAAAAAAGCCCTGACAACCTGTAACTGATCCAGGATGATTTGAACTAGTGCTAGGGCCACCAACTCCAGGTAGAGAATTTCTAGTGATTTGGGGGTGCAGCCTGGGGCAGCAGGCAGGGTTTGAGAAGGGGAGGGACTTCTGTGGAGAGTCCACTCTCCAAAGCAGCTTTTTTTTTTCACCAGAGGAATTGTACTCTTTCACCTGGAGAACAGTTGTAATTCCAGGAGAGCTCCAGGCCCCACTTGGAGACTGGCCACCCTAAGTGCGTACAGAATGTTTTTAATGTGGCAGTTTTCAGTGTTGTTTTAATGGATTTTATTTATTGTTTTCGTGTTTTTGATTGTGTGGTTTTATATACCATTGTATTGTATTTTACCTTAACTTGTCTTGGGTCCTGATTTGGTCAAGAGAAAAGTAAGCACATAAACATATTAAACAAACAAACAACAACAAACTGAAAAATCATAAGATGATGGCAGGGAAAAAGAAAAGCAGGGAATGAGCGATTGGGAGATCAGGGCCCAGGACTGTTTTGGGCTTTCTTGCTGGTTTGGCTGATCTATGCAGAGCAACTTGTTTTTGCAAGGCTACTTCCAGATCCTTGGTCCAACTCCCTTTACTTCAGGGGTCACCAATCTCTTCTTTGTTAGCCTCTAGAAACAGGAAGAGGTCTAGAAATGAAGTATTCCTCTACAGAGCACATAGATGAAGAGAAAAGTGTTTTTCTTTTTAAAAGCCCAGAACTGACCTTTTAATGATCTTTTTCTGGGCCTTCTAGGGCAGAGGTGTTGAACTCATTTGTTACAGGGGCTGGATCTGAAATAAATGCAGGCCTCATTTTGGGCTCCAGAATTTCTAAATTTTATCATGGTCTTTCTTTCTTAACCCCCCCCCCCACCAAAAAATAACAACTTGCTTCTGGGCTCCATTTTTCAAAGCCCCTATGAGAATTTTGCTGGACTCAAAGTTTTGACAAACTTTCTGATATTTTTCCCCACAAAAAAATGGGGAAATAACCAAAACATCTAAAACATACAGATGGAAATCTTCATCATGCCACTGTGGTCACATAGAAGAAAGTAGTTTAAAAAGTATGATGGGAGTCAGGTTTTATTATGACAATTCTAATTCAAGAAGCATTTTAAGGTAGATGCTGATCTGATCTAGTTTAGTACACCTTCTGGTGACGTCAGGGGTGGGTGGCATATGCAAATGAGTTATGCAAATGAGCTGTGCTAATGAGCTCTGGCACCTCTTTTTCTACAAAATGACCCCTGCATGAATGTTACTTTATGCCAAGTCATGTGTGCCATAAAATGTAATGCCAGGATACATATAAACTTTATAAAGGACACAGGCAAATCCAATTAACAATATTATTTTCTTTAAAGTAACTTCCTGAGGCTCACGCTCCCATTTTCACTGCTTGTTATATGTTAGCACTGGGACTGTATACTGAGACATAATGCCCAGCCTCTGTCATCTGTCATTAAAGGTAATGACCAGTTGCTCACGAACTGGATAAGAGCTCTTCATGGGCTGGTTGTGGCCCGTGGGCTATATGTTTGACACTACTCTTCTAAAGGATGCACCAGCTAATCTGCAGGGGCCTGTAGCTTACAAACCACCGATTGGAGATGGCTGCTCTCTAGGTATGTCTCTAGGGCAGAAGGGTGAGTCAGTCCAGGAGCTGACTTTAGGCAAAATGTCTCTCAGTGCTGCTCCCCACCACTCTTCTGTGCCTCCCTAATCCTCATAAGTGCTGAGACTCCCCAACATAGTTCCCTGTAGCACTCCAACTCCTTTTCTGCTACCCAACAAATGTTTCCAGAAAGTGGGTGGGGCGAGGTAAGATTCTTGCCCAGCAGGGCTTTTGATTGGCCAGTGGAGATCTGATTTTTCTTGACTGGTTAAGATATTTCATTGACAGCTGCCACCACAGAGTTTGTTTTATTCTCTCTCACTCCTCTTTCTCTGTGTCTTTTTTAAAAAAATACTCCTCTTGTCCCCTGAACTTGGGCTTCCTGTGTGTGTGTGTGTGTGTGTGTGTGTGGTTCTCCCTCCTCCAGTAGCCATTTTGTGGTTGCACCCACCCACTGTCTCAGAATTCCAAAAATGCCTACAGGCTCAAAAATGTTGGGGATCCCATGTATCACACCAGAGGAACCTGACATGTGAGAAAACTCTGTAGTGGTCTCTCATTCCTAGTGACAACAGATGGGCCAGGTGCCTGAAGTTGAAAGTGGACCTCTTCCAGGCCATTGGTCTTTTTTGCCAGTTTCAGTCATATCGACCTCTGATAGTAGACTCTTGGTCAGTGGGGGCCAACATAGCTCTTCCTCCATTGATGTTTTCAACTTAACTACTTTGCATTTCTCCATAAAGGCATCTAGTCAGTCCTCTGAGGAAATGTAAATTACTGGACTTGGAAACACTGTTGTTTTAGAGTAAAAAACTGCCTCTCTACAATAGAAGCCCCAGCCCTCATAAGAAAGGCCAACACCAAGGGCTGATACGGTTGGGAACCTGCCAAAACTCAGTATTCAGCAGAGCTATCATCAACTATAGCAGTTGTTCTCAACTTTTCTCAGTCTGTGGGCACCTTTGGAATTCTGACACAGCAAGATGGGTGCAGCCACAAAACTGCTGCCGCAAGAAGCACAAGGAGAAGAGCTGGTTTTATACCCCGTCTTGGGGTGGCTTACAATTGCCTTCCCTTCCTCTCCTTACAACAGGAACCTTGTGAGGTAGGTGGGGCTGAGAGAGTTCTGAGATAATTGTGACTGAGTCAAAGTCACCCAGCTGGCTTCATGTGGAAGAGGGGGGGAAGATTAAATCCAGGGTGCGGTCACACGTCACATTAAAAGTGGGCATGCAGCGCTCAAATTTGACGGCTGAATATTGATTTGGGCCAATCAGATGAGCATCTAAGAATGCGACTTGTCCGGATATCGTCCTGTTGTTGAACGATCAGACATATTGAATGCTATCACACTCTTTTCTTGGAGAATGCGCGCAACTGATCAAGCAGATTCAAAGTCGTCTCACTCTCATTCATTTGCTGAGCAATCATACGGTGATTCCTGCCGTGGTGTTTTCATTAAACATGCACCCAAACGTTGGGAGGTGGGGAATCAAATGTTGCTCCAAAGGGTGTGTGTGTGTGTGGGGGGAGTTCTGGGAATTAACGTTGCTGATTCAAACTAGGGGACTGCCAGGAACTACGTTTCTGAAAATGGGCAGTGACAATGATATCTGGAAATCCTCCACATTGAAAAAAAAATTTCCCCTCTGTTCTTCCACTCACATGGATTCTGTGTTGATCAGAGAAGCAGAAGCCTCATCTCAGATTCCTGATGATCTGGTTGTGCGCATGTCTCCTGGGTTTTTTTTTTAAGGTGGAAGAGGTGGAAGGCAGATGCCAAACATCCCAAGGGGCAGTATCTCGCAAGAACTGTCCAAACAGGAACAACCTGAATGTGTGCCGTTTCTGCGGAAAAGGACTGGACTTTCTTTGGTGTCTAATAACACCGACCTCAAACTGGGGCAAGTTGGGATGTTGACAAGTTGCATTCGAGGGACAGATGAGGTTGTCTGGATGTGCTAATAAAATCTGAACGGGAACCGTGGGTAAGATGGAGCTAAAGGCGCATGTGAATGCACCCCCAGTTCTCCAGATTAGAGTCCGCTGCTCTTAACCACTACACCAAACTGGCTTTCACAAAATGGCTGTCACAGCTTATCTTCACTTACACAGTGAAGATCCTTTTGCTCTGGAGGCAGCTACTGCCAAAGCAACGTCTTTTTTTTTTTTTTTACTCATCTGCACAGCCAATCCAATTTCCAATAGCCAATTAAAAATCTTACTGGGAAAAAGTTCCACCTGGTCCCACTCTCATCCTGAAAACCCTCGACAGGCACCAAGAAAGGTGTTAGTGGGCACCATGGTGCCTACAGACTCCATGTTAGAGACCCCTAAACTAAAGAGTCTTGACCCATGCACTCCCACCAGGAAAGGAAGACCACACTGATGGTCCTTCTGAAAATCTCCCATTTGCTGCTGGGAGAGGCAACTGTAAAGGATGCAGAGCAAGAAGAGCAGTGATGGATCAGACCAGTGGTCCATCTAGTCCAGCATCCTATTTCACACCGGAGCCAAGTAGTGTCAACAAACAAGCCATAGAGACCAAGGCCTGCTATCAGAACAGAAGCTAATGGCATCAGGATGTGGAGGTTTCTTTTGGTCATTAGGACTAGTAGGCATTGGTGGACCTATCCTCCATAAATCTAACTCCCCTCCAAAACCTTCTGTACTAGTGGCCCTCAATACACCCACTGGCAGTGAATGCCACAATGTAATGACTTGTTTGTCTGTCCTGAATCTATTACCCCTCAGCTTCATTGAGTGATCCCGAGTTCTACTATTATGAGGGAGGAAGGTCTTTCCCATAATGGCATGCTTATAGAGGACAACTCTTCCAAGAACCACCATGCCATGAGCTGCTGCTGGCCTTGATAGATGGCCTTGATAGTCCTGCCTCTGTATTGCAGTCACAGTGAGGAGCATTTTGCTTGTGCGTGCATATTGGAACAACAAGAAAAATAAACAAATATGGGTTTGGAAACTTTGGCCTTGATCTAATAGCCACCCCAATTACAGTTTCATGATTAGCAGTAATGTTTAAATTTAATGCACGGTTTGGGTAGGGTGCTCGAGTTAGTTAAGTGCAGCCATATACTGGCGTCAACTTGTAGCCTGACAGAGAATCTACTGAGTTATTAAATGGATTTAAGTGGATGAACTCTGGTGCAGTCTGCTCAGCAATGCATGAAGAGAAGAGTTGGAGGTGTAAAAAATGTCAAATAGCTTTCTCATATGCATTAAACTGTTAATAAAGATAAAATGATCTTTATGTTTTGGGTTTCTAATGTCTCTTTTATGAAAGTAACCAGCAGCTTTGATTCACGATTCGTTGGTTTCCGAACGGTGTGTCATTACTTAGAACACATCAAGAATAACTTGTAGACAAGCCAGGGAGCCTGGGGGAAAAGGTGGCCAGAAACTTATGGCTTACAGAGCTGTCCCGTGTCCTTTGAGAGAGCTGCTCACCTTTGCAGGGATCAGACAATAGCACTTGGAAGCCCAAGAATTGGGCAATTTCAAGAGCAGTCACTCTGCCGTTGGAACAAGGAGGGTCTTGGCAGGCCCACATAAGCATCTGCCAGTTCGGTTCATGTCCCACCTATCGGTTGCAAGCAGGGAACTCTGGGTTTCGCTACAACAACTTAATGGCCTTCAAGCTATGTATCCTGATCTGGGTGGCCCAAGCTAGCCCATTCTCATTCAGATCTCATAAGCTAAGCAGAGTAATCCCCGATTGATATTCAGATGGGAGACAACTGTGGCAATCTAGGGCTGCTATGCAGAGGCACTTTTCTGTAAGGTCTCTTCTCTCGAAACCCACCTACGGGGTTGCCATAAGTCAGCTGCAACTTGATGTCACTTTCCATCACCAGCCTGTGCACATTCTTCAGCCAGGTTTAGATTGTTTTCACATGCTTCCTCACTAGCAGTTGCCGATTCCTCACTAGCAGTTGCCGATTCCTCACTAGCAGTTGCTCTGCCCCTGGGCTTCTGCTTTCCCCAGCTCGAGTGATCAATTCCCCACCAGTTGCTCTGCAGGCAGGGCTTTTTTGGTAGAAAAAGCCCAGCAGGAACTCATTTGCATATTAGGCCACATCCCATGATATCACCACTGTTTCACATAGGGCTTTTTGTAGAAAAAGCCCGGCATAAATTCATTTGCATATTAGGCCACACCCCCTGATGCCAAGCCAGCCGGAACTGTGTTCCTGTGCATTCCTGCTAAAAAAAGCTCTGTGCGCAGGCATGTTTTGATCCGCGGCTCCCTCCAATTTCCCTGGTGGCTTCTTCCTCTTGTTTTTTTAAGAGTTCCATACACTGCAAAGGAAATTGGAGAGAGCTATAGATCAAAATGCACCCACGCAGCAACTGGTATGGAATTAATTGTTTGAGATGAGGCAAGCAGAATCTAAGGCAGGGGTCCTCAAACTACAGCCCGTGGGCCAGATGCGACCCGCTGAGGACGTTTATGCGGCCCGCCGGGTTATGGCAAAATCAGACTGGAAGTGATGTTCGATCTAAACTCGCGTTAGCAACGCACACTTCCAGCACTGGGCTGAGGCGGTGGAGTCAGAGTGTGAGGCGATACCGAAGTGAGGTGAGTTCCCAGGCCGGGGTGTGTGGTGTGGGGAAGGGAGAGAGATGCAGAGGACGGAGAACTGACGGCCCGTGTCCTTGTACAGTAACGGCAGTCCGGCCCTCCAACAGTCTGAGGGACAGTGAACTGGCCCCCTATTTAAAAAGTTTGAGGACCCTTGATCTAAGGGGTGGAGCAACTGTTAGGGATCAAAGATAACTGCAGAATATCACAATACATTTCAGACTCTCCAGAACTGTGTAAGTTGATGTCCTTTTAGCTCAAATGTATTTGCGGTTCAAAGCCTACTTCATGCACCATGAAGATATATCTGCAGCAGACACAGCACAGAGCAAGGCTCCCACTGCAGCCATGCCCTCATTGTGGAGTGCTTTTTTCAACGGGATCTGACACTCTTGCTGCACCTTGAAGTTTAGGTGTTTAAAATAATGTTGTTGACATGGTCTGTTAGAATAGAAGACAGGAAGAGTGGCATTAAGGGTTGCCAGCCTCCCGCTGGAGGCTGGAGTTCTCATAGAATTACACTCCATCTCCAGTCTACAAAGTTCAGGCCCTCTGGATGAAATGGGAGCTTCAGTGGGCATCACCTCTCTGCTGAGCTCCCTTCCCTCTCCAAACTCCACCTTCTCCAGGCTCCACTCTCAAAACTGTGAACTTGCCAACCTTAGTATCTTCTTCCCAGGGCAACCCTGTCCCCATAATAAGTCAAGCTGTTACTGTGACTCCCAAAAGCTAGCATTCCCCAATACAGAGCTTTTGAATGAAACTTGTGAAAGGCTTTGATCAGGTCATGAATTACAGCACCATCCTAAGCAGAGGAACACCCTTCTATGAACATGTGAAGCTGCCTTATACTGAATCAGACCTTTGGTCCATCAAAGTCAGTATTGTCTTCTCAGACTGGCAGCAGCTTTCCAGGGTCTCAAGCTGAGGTTTTTCACACCTATTTGCCTGGACCCTTTTTTGGAGATGCCAGGGATTGAACCTGGGACCTTCTGCTTCCCAAGCAGATGCTCTACCACTGAGCCACCGTCCCTCCCAATTCTAAGTCAATTAACTTCAGTGGACAGAAGAGGATAACTCTGCTAGAGATGGGCATGAACCGGCTCATGAAATAAAGTTTGTCACAAATTTTGGTTGGTTTGTGGTCCATGAAGTGATGTTCATTGAAGGGCAACCAGCACGAATGTTCCATGAACTTTGGTACTGTTCATGGAGGCTCATTGCAATTACATTTCCATGCAGACTGCCTCCACCAGTGTTCTCACCAAAGTGCACTCTGTGTGCCGAGTGCACTGATTTTCAGGCCACAGTGCATGGATTTTTGCCTCAGTGCAAGGACACCTGGCCTGACTGATGGCCATGTGTGTAGCTGGCCTGCCACCTTGCATGGTGCTGGACAGGAGCTTGCTTCCCTCTCAACAGCCAAGCCCAGCCGGCAGTGTGGCAGGAGTGGGTCCTCCTCGCTGAACACCAGCTACCCCCACCCCATGCTGGTATGCCAGTAGAAAGGTGTGGATGGCTGCGTGGATGCAGTGCTGGAGTGCTTGGTGGAAGTTTCGACTGTTGCTGAGACCACCAGCTTGGCTTCCCAAGAACAGAGAGGGAAATAGAGGAGAGTGTGATAGGACCAGGTCCTCCACCTACAGCTGCTCTGAAAAGATGCCTGTCAAAGCTTCCCTCACCGAGCCCAGCACTCCATCTGGCAGATGGAGGTGTGCCTTTACTTTCCTGATGACTAGGGATGCAGGGCTTTTTTTTTTAGCAGGAATGCACAGGAACACTGTTCCAGCTGGCTTGGTGCCAGGGGGTGTAGCTTAATATGCAAATGGGTTCCTCCTAGGCTTTTCCTATTAAAAAGCTCTGTGCAGAACAATGCTGATGTCGGGGTGTGTGGCCTAATGTGCAAATGAGTTCCTGCTGGGCTTTATCTATTAAACCCCCCCTGCTGGGATGTAAGCCCTGGCCTCCCCGCACTGCCCTGCCGTATCAGGTCTGTTGCCCCCCCTTGCCCCAGGTCATGTGTCCACCTTCACTCTGACAGGCTTTTGCTGGGAACACAGCCCTTCCTGTGGTTGGCACAACTCTGCAAGGATTTTAAAGAGCCCTCCTGCCTTTTTGCCTATGTCTCATATCACCTAGCTGGCACAGGACAGGAAGCAGAAAGGCTCTTCAAAATTCTTGTGGAGTTGCATCAGCTATAAGAAGTGGCCCAGGCTTCATGTCCATCTTCTCCCCCCTTCAATGGGCTTCTGCTGGGAATGCAATCCAGAGCTGTGCCCCTTCCTTCCTTCCTCCTTCCTTCCTTCCTTCCTTCCTTCCTTCCTTCCTTCCTTCCTTCCTTCCTTCCTTCCTTCCTTCCTTCCTTCCTTCCTTCCTTCCTTCCTTCCTTCCTTCCTTCTTTCTTTCCTTCCTTCCTCCCTTCCCTATATATGATTTGTAATACAAACAGTAGTTTATATTGTTTATATTTCATGTTTGTGAACTGAAAAATTACATATAATTCATAACTTTAAGGCTAATAGATCTTCAGCTCACAAGGTAGATGGGGGAACATTGCTTTGCTGAATTAAATTATTTACAAAACTCCAAAACAACAGTGGAAGGCAGATTTTTCTAGACTTGCAAACACCAGTAGGAGCCCTCCCAAGCTTAACAGGCACTCCTTGCTGCCAGTAACAGAATTCCTATTCTGCTCTATGGGATCAGAATGCTATATATCAGCTCACCTCCAAAACCTCTCCTCTGTTGGCTGTTGACAGTTAGACAGGGAACGTCTTAAAAGCAGAGCACATTCATCTTCTATTTCTGACTGTAAACACGTCTCCCCTGCTGGGGTTTGGGTGTAAGGTGGACTCAGAGCTCTGTGCCACCTCATCTCTCTGCTCATGCTGAGCAATGGGGCTTAGCAACTGGATGCCATTTCCCTAAATCAGGGGTGGCCAAACTTGCTTAATGTAAGAGCTGCATAGAATAAATGTCAGATGTTTGAGAGCCACAAGACATGAACATCAGATGTTTGAGGGCCGCAGAGGCGTCACTAGGGTGGGTTGCACCCTGGGGTGTAACTGATTCAAGTCACCCCCCCCCCCATTGGGCATCACCCCTTTTGGAGGGCTGCGTCACCCCCTCTGCACACAACCCCGCCCACTTCACATGGCCCCTCCCTCATCCACCCTCTGGTCACATGACCAGCCCCCTCTGGTCACGTGACCAGCCCCCGTAATCCAACCCCGTTGGAGTTTTGGAAGCCCACCCCCCCCCATGCACAGAAAACAAGCAACTCAGCAACACGGCACCGGTTTGGGAAGCCCCTCCACCCCCCAGGCACACAGAAAACAGGCAGGACTCACTCAGCAGAGGCACCGTTGGAGTTTTGGAAGCCCAGCCCCCCCGCATGCACAGAAAGCAAGCAACTCGGCGGCAGCATGAGCTGGGAAGCTCAGCCAGCCCGCCCACTCACCCCCGCTGAACAGAATGCTGATCCCCTTGTGGTAGAGGCGGCAGCGCGGCCCCGGTTTCAGAATCCCGGCCAGCCCACACAGCAGCAGCATTCTAGTCCCAGGGCCAGCCCCTTCCTGTTGGGGGGGGCATGGGTCAGTGCCTGGGGCCAATGAGAATGCTCTGGGGGAGGGCCGATGGCCCCCTTGGCCCTGCCCTAGTGATGCCGCTGGAGGGCCGCAAGACAGGAAGAAAGGAAGGCAAATAGATGGGGGAAGGGAAGGAGAAATGGAAAGAAAGCAACTTCAACATCAAATGTATTCTCCAAGCCACTGGGCTGGGCTGGCCTGGCTTGGAGAAGTGATTTAAAGAGACAAATGCCTTCTCCAAGCCAGCCGATGGGGTGCTGGTGGCTCTGAGAGCCACACAGTATGTGTGAAAGAGCCACATATGGCTCTGAAGCCACAGTTTGGCCACCCCTGCCTAAATTATGCATCTCTCTAGGGTGGGGAGGAGGTTGTTAGCTAGCCAGCCACTCTTCCCCACACTTCTAAATCATATGTCCAGACTTGGTCTGGCCAGGGTACCTGCCAAGTTGTCGTGCGGTTATATTGAAGAGCCCAGGTCAGAACTCCGAGGGATGTTTGCCTTTCTGTCATTCAGAACCTGCATTTGGAGATTTGGGGGAGGGCTGAGAGTCATAGGGGGCATGCTTGCCTTGCTTCCAGTATTACTGGTGTGTGTGTGTGTGTGGGGGGGTGTCTGCCCAGATGAAGTTTCCTTGTGAGTTTGGTGTCCCTGGCTTGTTCTTGAGCAGTTCCACAGACTCATGCAACTGCAGCTATCTTTTCCAGAGAGAGCCCTGGGGAGTTTAATTGAGAAAAACAATGTTCCCTCTAAGATGTGTTGTGAGCAGAAATTCTACCTTGTGAATTGAAAGATCTACTAGCCTTTTTGGGGTGGTCTGTAACTGGGACCCCAGAAATGTAATCTGTCCCCAACTCAGAGAGATTGTGGAGGAGGAGGCAGCAGGGTGATGCTCCTGTGCATTTGGTGCGATAGCTTGCAGGGGGCCCATTCTCTATGATTTTGAACCTGTGCCTGCCATTTTTCCTGGAAGCACTTTCTTTGGGGGTGGCATAACTTGATCCCCCGAAACCCAATCTGCACATAATTTGGAGGGCATAGATGAGAAATACGGGGAGTTCCCTGGTGAGTTTGATGCCTCTGGCTTGCACAGGATCTCTTCTATACATTTCTGAACCTTTTGAACCTGCACCTGTCATTTCCTCCGAAAGCACTTTCCTGGGGCACCTTCTTTGGGGTGCTGTAACTCAGACCCCCTAAGTCCAATCCTCGCCAAAATCGGCAGGCAGGTTGAGAAGAGTCAGCTAGAGATTGCATACAAGTTTGGTATTTCTAGCATGCCAGGAGGGTGTCCTACCACATCACAAACCTCACAAACAGAATTGGTTTGTTTAGCACCAAAAAGTTCATGACAGTCCATGGTTCACAAACCAGGTATGCCACGAACCATGAACCGAACTGCATTTTCCTGGTTCGTGGCCATCCCGAATCTCTGTTTAGGATCGCATTGTTAATCAGCTAGTACAAACACTCCATGGTCCTCCAAAATTATACAAAAATGCTTTGATTCTTTCCTTGCAATACTTACATGAGATCTGAAACATATCAACCTCAGGGCTGTAGGAACCAGGCCCATCCAAAATCCCAAGTCACATTTTGACTTCATGCCATTCTGCCAGATTTGGAACAGACCCAACTCCATTCCTTACGGTTTATTTAAAGCTTAGAAATAAATTAATACTTGGCAAGCCACTTTGAATGACACTGGAAGCCCTCAAGATTAACAATGATTTTTTTTCCTATTGCTATGTTTCTGCCAGAAAGAATGCGTCTCAGACCTGCAAACCTATCTCTTCTGCAATAATGATCAATTGTATGAATAACAAGCCATTCCTGGCATATCCAGAGGTGCTATTTTGTGTTTCATAGTGTGTTTGTGGGGAGAGGGGAAATTGTATTAAAAACCACTCCTGGATTTTGATTGAGATTAAATTGAATATTTCTTTCAATTTCTTAAATCTGTAAAATGTAGTAATCATCACCTTTCTCCTAAAAAAGAGTTCCCAAGATGCTTAGCACATCTTGTAATAGAAGGTTGGCCAACTGACTAGTCTGAAAGGATTTGATTCAGTACTATCAAATATTTTTAAAGCATTAATTCTACTCTAACAACAGCAACAAAGCTATTTTAATAGTCACCATGTTTGATACATTTACAGAATTACAGACACCAGTTAGCTAGCAACTCTTGCAAAACAGTGAAATTAACTTTTAAGTTGATCAAAGGCATTTTCAATTAAATAAATATATTTGTGCTCTTAGGTACTGCTGAATACTTTGACCCTTTTCAGTGATACCTGAAGTAAAAGCAGGTGGCAATCAGGAGGCATTTCCTTAAGCTGCATTCTGCCCTGGACTATTGTAGGGTTAGGGGACGAGCAGCTCTTGCTAACAAATTATATCACCATAAAATAAGAAGTGACCATGGCTCAATAGCAGAACATTTTCTTTGCATGCAAAAGATCCAAGGTTCAGTGCCCGGCATCTCCAGCTAAAAGGATCAGGTAGGAGGTGATGTGAAAGATCTCTGTACAAGATCCTGGAGATCTACTGCTGGTCAGAATACTAACATTGACAGGCCAGTTGTTGCAGCAAAAGGAACTTTCTTGTACTCAAGAAAGGAAGGCTACCATCCAGTGATGGAAAGTGCCATCAAGTGACCAATGACTTATGGTAACCCTATAGCAGGGCTTTTTTTTTTTGGTAGCAGGAATTCCTTTGCATATTAGGCCACACACCCCTGATGTAGACAATCCTCTAAGAGCTTATAGGGCCTTCTGTAAGCTCCTGGAGGACTGGCTGCATCAGAGGTGTGTGGCCTAATATTCAAAGGAGTTCCAGCTACAAAGAAAGCCCTGCCCTGTAGGGTTTTCAAGACAAGAGAAGAACAGAGGTAGTTTCCATTGCCTCCCTCTATGTAGCAACACCAGACTACCTTAGCGGCCCCCCATCCAAGTTCTAACTGGGGCTGACCCTGCTTAGCTTCCAAGATCTGATGAGACTAGGTTACTCTGGGCCATCTAGGATACCACCTACTAATTATTATTCTTGACTTCATGGGATATATGAATAGGATCAAAAGACAGGAAGTCCGTTGAGCGTTTTTCTTCATAAAAGGATCAGAAAGTGAATCTATGAACATGAACCCGGAGTCATGGGAGTGATTCCCATGAAGTGAACATCTTTCTAGGACTGTGGAGAACCAAGCTAGGTCACAATCAGTAAATGCGGGACCAAGCCTTATGCAAAAGGACCCTTTGCCCAGACACCCTGGGACACTATGGGGTTCTGTCTTTCAGGCTCCAGGTCGAAAACTACAATTTGGTGAGGCCCTGTTTAGGTTTT
This sequence comes from Heteronotia binoei, assembly GCF_032191835.1. NCBI lineage: Eukaryota > Metazoa > Chordata > Lepidosauria > Squamata > Gekkonidae > Heteronotia > Heteronotia binoei. The sequence continues at coordinate 28,229,867 of NC_083226.1, forward strand.
TGCTGACTCAAAATTCACTAGAAACTTACCAGAAATGGTCATCCTGTCCTGGGCTCTTGCAGAGGCATTCCTGGGACAGACATGTGGTGGCACTAGGATTTAATCTCCTTCCCCCTTCCTTTTATAGGACAAAAGACTGCATACACTTGACAATACCCCCTTCCCCAGTGAGGCACCCATAATTGAATAAGTTAGTGAGCCTTTCCCAGGTAAAAGGTAAAGGTAGTCCCCTGTGCAAGCACCAGTCATTTTCAACTCTGGGGTGACGTTGCTTTCATGGCAGACTTTTTACGGGGTGGTTTGCCATTGCCTTCCCCAGTCATCTACACTTTCCTCTCAGCAAGCTGGGTACTCATTTTACCAACCTCGGAAGGATGGAAGGCTGAGTCAACCTAGAGTCGGCTACCTGAACCGACTTCTGCTGGGATCGAATTCAGGTCGTGAGCAGAGGGCTCTGACTGCAGTACTGCAGCTTTACCACTCTGCACCATAGGGCTCTTCCCAGGTTACAAACCCTTTAAAAGCACAGGAGCCCACCCAGAAAAAAGACTAGCAATCGTAGTAATGGGAAGTGCCTCAAGTCACAGCCCATTTAAAGTAACCCTATATGGCATTCAAAGAAGGAGACAAACAGAGGCGCTTCTGCCATGGCCTGCCTCTGCATTGCAGCACTGGACTTCCTTGGTGGTCTCCCAGCCAAGTATATACCAGAGTCAACCTTGCTTAGTTTCTGAGATCGTGTGAGATTAGGCTAGCTTGGGCCATCTAGGACAACCTTAAGATGCAGTTAGAGAAACTGTTTTTCTTGTCTTGTAGCTATAGTTGTGGCACGTGGAAGATTTTGACCTGTGCACCAACCAGCCCCTGGAATGTTTTTGCTCCACAAAGCTACCACAAAGTTAACTCAGCAAAATCAGACTGTACCTGCGAATGTTGGCTCTTTTTATTGAGCAGAGGGCAGAGTGAAACATTCACCAGTATAACTCATAAATGGGTAATTTTCACACTGGAAAAGCTATTTAACAGACAGCTGAATGATGCAATTAGCACATTGAGACCCGCTCCAATTAACGATACATCTTAATTATCTATGTAATGTTATTTATGTTCCACTTGTAAAGTCCAGTCCAGTAATTAGATTTTGAATGTTAGGAGTGAAGGTTTGGGGGCAGAGGGTGGAGCAGAAAAGTGCCCTGAAGCAGAAAGAGAAGAGATACATATATTGAAAATGATCCATGGCTAATTTAATTACAAATATCCAGCGCCTTCGTTGGGGTTCCCTTGAACACCCTCCTAAAACACAAACGTTCCTGTAACTCCCTTCCCATAAAGGAGTGCCTGAGAAAGCAAAGTATTCTTTCTGTCAATTTTCATTCCTGGATGTGGCAGGAAAGTATTTATTTTAATGATAGTTGCCAACCTCTCAAAACTTTTCTCAGCAAAATGTATTTGAGATTCAGCTATCCTATTTTGTAATGATATGGACTTCTAATATGGCTGATAAAGATTTGATGAGAAATGGTTACATAAGTTGACAGTACTGCCGGAGGCTTTTACATGGTTCCATGCTGATGCTGGTATATGAAACTGATAGAACTCATCTACAGGATTGCTGCAAGCACTCCATTCAACTTTTGGGACTGACACAAGCACTTTCTATAGATCTAAAGGAGCGGCAGAGAAGACCGTTGCACTTTGAAAGTTGAGATTATTGCACATTAAGGAGCTGTGGAAGAATACCTGCTGAAATGATTGTGATTACCAATAATTTGGACTGTATTGATATGGACCTTATTATTTACTTGTATACTGAGGTGTTGATATAGACATAGGGAATAATATACATATGAAATATTGATTGTGTATTCCTTTTAGTTATTTATTCATGGTTGTTTCTATTTTTGTCCTTACCTTATTCCGTGAATCCCTCTTGGCTACAACCTCCAGGTGCCAGGATTACAAATGATCTCCAGACAACAGAGATCAGTTCTCCTGTAGAGAAGGCTGCTTTGGAGGTGGGACTCTATGGTGCTATATCCCCCTGAGGTCCTTCCCCTTGACTCTTCCATCCCCAGGCTCCACCCCAAATCTTTAGGTATTTTCCCAAACTGAAATCGGCAACCGCAATAATGGAGGACTAAGACTTAGGTCTGCCACCCTGGAGGAACAGTGGGATGTAAATGTATAGGTAGTAGGGCTCCTTTGTGCCTGTAATCACCTTGTGCCCCTCTCAAGGCCCATCTAATGAATTCCTTTTAGGTATAGTTGCCAACCTCCAGTCCAGGGACATTTCTTTGCAAAACGTGCTTGAGACTTAGCTGCCCTATTTTGGAATGATATGGACTTCTAATATGGTCTCTTTTATAAAGATATGATGAGAAGTCTATAGTACTGTCAGAGACTTCTATGTGGTTCCATGCCAATATTGGAATATGAAACTGACATTGGCCAGTTTGCACATCTCCTCAACTGGAGTCCATTTACAAAAGGCCATCAAAACGTCTCTTACTGAATTAAGAAGGTAGAGGGGAATATTGCTGGGCTTTACATTCTTCTAGAACGCCAGCTTTTGCTGTCCTACTGTGGATTTAGATACTCTGATTGCTTCCACACTAGCTGTTTAGTATGGTCTTGCCATCAGTTATGTTTTAGCAGAGAAGCTAGATACAGCCTCTGGTGAATGGTTATATTCCAGTATTTCCCTAGCTTTCCTCCCATCTGTTTTTGACCTGGCTTTTTAGTGTTTATACACACAAAGACAAGGATAGTAAAATGCAATAACACACGGTTCGTGCAAAATGAAATTATTGCGCTGCCACTAGCATGAATTACCCTTGTCAGGACACAGCCCAGTTGAGGGTTATGATGACCCCATTAGTTAAAGACCAGCACTTGAAATGTCATTTGAAATATCCTGAGCATACTCATCAGCCTAATGGAAGCTGAGCAGGCTTTACTTCTGTGTAATGCAGCTTAGGATCATGTTGAACTATGTGATAGTTTGGGATAGTACAAAGACCAAAGATGTGGGGAGACAAAACCTAGATGTGTTTATTCACCGTCTAAGAATGGCTACCATAGGGTATGAAAAGAAGATTCATGGAGAGGATTGTTTAAATTAGGAATGTGATTGGAGAGCTTCTCCAGATAACTCTATATGATCTCAATAGAGAGGGAACCAACAATGCCTGGAACGGAGTCTCCATTGTCTTTGTTACTCTTGGCCTGACCCTTTCCTCTTGGGCTTCCTCTAGACTTCTGCCCCCACCTCTTCCATAACGCTCAGCAGGAGAGCAAAGGGCAGAGACCCTAAGCTTCCACTGAGCTAGGTGTCATAGTGGCCTCTAGTGGCTACAAAGTACAAAATCATGTTTAAGAGAAGAAAATTCAAGCAGATAAATAGATCTCCTAAAGCAGTAAAGGTGTCTGTCTGTCTGTCTCTGTCTCTTTCTCTCTCTCTCTCTCAAAGTTTAGTGTATTTGTTAGAGTCCCTTTGTGGGGCTACTGATACTTGGGCATCCAGTCACAAAGTTGTGTCCAAAAGCACCCCCACTGACAAACATGATTCTTTGAGGGGAGTGTAATCTCCACATGATCAGGATGACCCAGGCTAGCCTGATCTCATCAGATCTCAGAAGTTAAGCAGGGCTGACTCTGGTTAGTACTTGGATGGATCGGGAACCGCTATGGTCCATGGCTGATACGCGAAGGCAGGCAATGGCAAACTAACTCAGTTTGTCTCTTGCCTTGAAATCTCTACAAGACTGCTATAAATCAGCTTGACTTGGTGGCACTTTGCGCCATCACCAGTCTCATCCAGGAAAAATCCCCCTCATCAGAGTAAGCAATTGCTTACCAACAGGACCTTCATATATTAGGTTTATGGTCAGATTCAAGGATTCCTTCAATCAGAAAGGACCTAATCTGTACGCTGTTATCTGCAGCAAAAGCAACAATAGCTCAGTTTTGGAAGAAACCTGAGGTTCCCTCTCTATCGAGATAGTATAGAGTTGTCTGGGACTTCTTCATAATGGAGAAGCTCTCCAATTGCATTCATAATTTAAACAATCCTCCCAGGGCTTTTTTTTGTAGCAGGATGTCCTTTGCATATTAGGCCACACCCCCTTGATGTAGCCAATCCTTCAAGAGCTTACAGGGCTCTTAGTACAGGGCATACTGTGAGCTCCAGAAGGATTGGCTACATGTGTGGCCTAATATGCAAAGGAGTTTCTGCTACAAAAAAAGCCCTAATCCTCTCTAGGAATCTTCTCATACCCTATGGTGGCTGTTCTTAGAGTTTATACAAATGAGTGAGGTCTTCAGTAAGTTTCAGTAAGTTGGTGACTATTTTATACCTATACTGGCTAACCAATGTTTAACAATTGGTTTCATAATATACATAAGCAACAGGACTCTCAAAAATAAATTAACTTTCTATAATATTGATTCTGTGGAATGATGTCATTTTCAGAAAGAAAAGTGAGTAAGGGGTATCAAACAGACACTACATTGGTCATAAAATATGTTGTATGAATTATAAGTGATTTTGCGTAATATGAATGAAGAAGATGATATGAATGAAGATGATGATTTTGGATTTATATCACCCTATACTCTGAATCTCAGAGTCTCAGAGCTGTCACAATCTCCTCTAACTTCCCTCCCCCCACAACAAATACCCTGTGAGGTAGGTGGGCAAGAGTGCTTTTACAGCAGCTGCCCTTTCAAGGACAGCTTCTATGAAAGCTATGGCTGACCCAAGGCCATCTCATTAGGTGCAAGTGGAAGAGTGGGGAATCAAACCCGGTTCTCCCAGATAAGAGTCCACGCACTTAACCACTACACCAAACTGGCTGTCAATGTTTCCCACCGCTTTTGATACTAGGCTTCTAATGTGGAACTGTTGTTTCATGGTTTATAATTCTGCATTTTTATGAGAGTGTTTTTTGAAATTTAACTTACCTGGTGATCTTCTTTTTCTGTTATTCAGTATATTGATGTTTTTCCCTCCAGTTGTTATTTTAAGTTTAATTTCATCTTTCATCTCTAACTACCTGATCATTCTCATAACCAGGATGTAGGGAAAAGTATAGTGTAGTCTTTCCACTGCCTTGTCAATGTGTGCTTCTAGAAGAGAAAGCAGAAGTAGCTTATACATATAGCACCAGATAAATGTAAAAGGACAGACCTACTTTTCATGTTCTCTAGTATCAGAGATATGGTGGAATACCTTACCCCTATTCTCACCTCCAGGGTCATTGCTGAATTCATCCTCACCAACTCATATTTATTTAGATGATTGTACACCACTTTTTCTCACTGACAAGGTTCCAAATCAGCATACCACACCATTCTCCCTTCCTCCATTCTATCCTCATAACAACAATTCTGGGAGGTAGGTTATGCTGACTGATTGGCCATGGCCACCTTGTCACTTTCTATGGTTGACTGGGGATTCAAACCTGAATCTTACAGATTCTAGTCTGAAACTCTAATCATTATTTGACATGGCTGAAGACTATTGTACTTAGAAATAAACCTCATTTTAATCAAGAGGGCTGACTACCAGAAAGTATTCTTAGGATTACAGTGGGTACATTTCCTTTTTTTTTTAAAGGAGATTGTAAACCACTCTGAGACTCTTAGTGAATAGTGGGATATAAGTCCAACTCTTCTTCTTCCTCCTCTTTCTTCCTCTTTCTTCATCTTCACAAATAAGAATAATAAGAAGAGTTTTATACACTGCTTTCCTCAACTCTAAGGAGTCTGAGTGGCTTACAATCACCTTCCCTTCCTCTTCCCACAACAGGCACCTTGTGAGCCAGGTGGGGCTGAGATAGTTCTGAAAGAATTATGACTGGCCCAAGGTTACCCAGAAGGCTTTATGTGGCAGAATGGGGAATCAAACCTGGTTCTCCAGATTAGAGTCTGCTGCTGTTAACCACAACACCACACTGGCTCTAATAAGTTTGTGGCTTGTCTCCTACTGCTTTGAAAAGCAAAGCTGGAAGCCTTACTCAGAGGTCAAAATGATTGTGTGCCAGAGGGAAAGCCACGTATACTGGAGGAAGTCTGGGGAAATGTGTCAAACTTTGCTGAGCAGAATGGTAGGATGGAAGTGGAATGTGCTATCAAATCACAGCCAACTAAAGGTGACCCCATAGGATTTTCAAACCACAATATAAAATGAGGTAGTTCACTGTTACTTGCATCTGTGTAATAACCTTGGATTTCCTTGGTGGTCTCCCATCCAAGTACTAACAAGGGATGACCTCTCTTAGCTCCCAAGATCAGACAAAAGTAGGCTAACCTCAACCATCTAGTTACAGAGGAGTAGTAGGATATTGGCCACAAACTGAAATTAAAGATGCAGAATTGTAAAGAGAGAGAGAGAGAGAGCAGAATGTAGCATCCAAACTAGATACGAGACATCATGTAAAATGTCTTAACCTTCTTCTTCTTCTTCTTCCTGCAGAAGTTGGATTTCATGTAAAAGAGTTCACACAATCCTCCAGATGACCCCATGTAACAATTAACACACACAGTAAACTGGATAGCAATACTTATTGCGTTACCAGGTATTAGTCTTATTTTTGCATATTTTTTCTTGTACTTTTAAAATCTCTCTGCCTTTTCCTGTAAAGACAACAGAAGGCCAACCTGATTTCAAGTTGTTTGGACAGACATTCTCTCCTTTCCTGAAGTGTGTGGACAAATATAGAACATTTGCTAAAGAAAGAAAAGAAAAGAGGACTTCTCTTCCACCAGAAGCACACACACAGACCCAGAAACAAGACAGGAAAACAAAGGTTTTAGATTCGATATCATGATGCAGCGCTGCTCTTAAGAAGATGAAATCATATCCACCTCCGTTTGTGACAGAGAGTGCATTTCACTAGGGAAATGAAGTAAGGTTTGCAAAGTTGTGTGCCTGCAAAACACAGACCCAACATGACCGGTGGTCACAAAGATAAAAGGCTCTGGCTCACCGATTCACCCCAACAGCCTCCAAAGTTGGAAACCGTGACTGACATTTCAGCGAGTGACTGGAATAAACCGCCACAGATACTGCACAAGGTTGTGGAGGAGTGCAAATGAATGTAGGTCTGCCGAAGTCAACCTCACACCAGCAGAAGATCTGGTACTGTAGTGTTTATTTTCTCTGCTCGTACAAACATTGGTCACAAGGGAATTGGCCATCAATATGACAGACTGAACTGACTGTCCTAACAATTTATGGCTACTGTTGGGTTCGGTCCCCTGGCTCAATTTTGCTAGCGATAGCACTTCCTTCTGGCCAAAGGCTATTCTGTTGCTGGAATGGATCCAATAGGATCCAAGGCACCGACTTGTATAGCGGAATGAAAGCTGCCTGTGGTCATGGTGGAGATAAAACTTTCCTGTTTTCATCTATTAGAGAAGGACAGATAGTGGCAGATGGTAGGAGGCATGGGAGCCCTAGAGTGGCTGTTTGTGATTGCTCAAGTTGCCAGCCTCCAGGTGGCACCTGGAGATCTACTATTACAATTGATCTCCAGGCAATCATGATTGGTTCCCCTAGAGAAAATGGCTGCTTTGGTGGGTAGACTCTATGACATTGTACCCTGCTGAGGTCCCTCCCCTCTCCAAATCCCGTACTCCCCAGGCTCCACTCCCTCCACCTCTCCAACCTCCAGGAATTTCCGAGCCCAGAGCTGATAACTCTAGTAATTACTCCTTCCAAATGCTGAATTGCTCCTGGGACCATATTATATTATGTTCCTGGGACCATATAAGATATTATAGCATTGGAAAAAGTGCAGAGAGACAGTGTGTGATTGCAATAAAAAAGGTCAACGCCATGCTGGGAATTGTTAGGAAGGGAACTGAAAACAAACCAGCCAGTATCATAATGCCCCTGTATAAATCGATGGTGCGGTCTCATTTGGAATGCTGTGTACAATTCTGGTCACTGCACCTCAAAAAGGATATTATAGCATTGGAAAAAGTGCAGAAAGGGGCAACTAGAATGATAAAGGGTTGGAACACTTACCCTATGAAGAAAGGTTAAAATGCTTGGAGCTCTTTATCTCGGAGAAACATCGACTGCGGGGTGACATGATAGAGGTTTACAAGATTATGCATGGGATAGAGAAGGTAGAGGAAGAAGTACTTTTCTCCCTTTCTTACAATACAAGAACTCGTGGGCATTCAATGAAATTGCTGAGCAGTCGGGTTAGAACTGATAAAAGTACTTCTTTAGCCAAAGGGTGGTTAACACATGAAATTCACTGCCACAGGAGGTGGTGGTGGCTACAAGCATAGACAAGCTCAAGAGGGGATTGGATAAGCAGAGGTCCATCAGTGGCTACTAGCTACAGCGTATTGTTGAAACTCTCTGTGATGCTCTGTATTCTTGGTGCTTGGTGGGGGGGGGCACAGTGAGAGGGCTTCTAGCCCCACTGGTGGACCTCCTGATGGCACTTGGTTTTTTTGGCCACTGACACAGAGTGTTGGGCTGGATGGGCCATTGGCCTGATCCAACATCTCTTATGTTCTTATATATGTGCATATGCACTTGTTCCTAGAGGCCTGAATCTCAAACACCAAGGGAAGGAAGGAAGGAAGGAAGGAAGGAAGGAAGGAAGGAAGGAAGGAAGGAAGGAAGGAAGGAAGGAAGGAAGGAAGGAAGGAAGGAAGGAAGGAAGGAAGGAAGGAAGGAAGGAAGGGTGTTGACAGAGACCTAGCCAGCTTGGGAACTCACTAATCACACCGTATATCTTTTAAACTGAACACATTTTAGAATGTCATCTTGTTACCATTTTATTGTTTTACTTTTTACTACGTTCAGTGCTCTCCTGTCTTTCTCCACTGACCAGTTTAAAGTAGATACTAAACGCATTCTGAGAGACTTGGTTGTGATTTCCAAAGTTAAAAGGAAAAAACAGTATATTCAACGAATACTAGCTATCTAAGGCTACAATTACTTTGGCTAAGAAACCATCCTCTGACCATTTCCTTTCCTCATTTCTAAATACTACTCTTTTCCATTCCTCCTTCTCCGGAGGCACTGCTTCTAACCTTCTGAAATATGAGGGTGTTATCCAGGTTCCTCCCAGTATGCACAATTGCATGAATGAGAAAATGTAGATATTGTCCAGGTTTGGTAGATGTGAATGTGTACTCATAAAAAGAAACTGGGTCCCAAACATGGATATCAAAGGCAAACAATGTATGTGTTGCCCTATTCACACAAAATGAAAATGGCACCACACAGCCAAAATGGTAACAACTGAACAGAGGGATGGACTTTAATTTTCCTGTGGAGGACACCTACTTACCTTTCTTTTCTAAGCCTTTAGGTCTTCTTGTATCTCTTTTGTGCATTTCTGTTTAAAAACCCATTGTCCATTTAGGTTTTTCATCCCACCACTACCTTTCCCTTAGATGTTTAATCCACTTCTAGCTATGCTGCTCTCCTTCAAGAACTCCACCTCTGGCCTACTTGTCTTCAAGCTCCCCTCTATTCCCTGACTATTATGACATCAGGGTTGCTCAGTCAGTCATTGTGTTGTCACTGAGGGGGTGTGGGCTGTACTAGGGTTGCCAGGTCCTCCCTGGTCACTGGCAGAGGATGAGAGAGGTAGGCTTGCCAGACCCAGGTTGGGAAAATCCTGGAGATTTTGGGATGGAGCTGGGGAAGACAGGGACCTCAGTGGGGTACAATGCCATAAAGTCCACCCTCCAGAGCCTCCATTTTCTGCAGGAGAACTGATCTCATTGGTCTGGAGATAAGCAGTAATTCCAGGGGATCTCCAGGTCCCACCTGGAGGTTGGCATCCTTATCATTTCAGTTTGCCGCGAAGATAATCATAAATAGTATGCTGGATGGAACAAGGGAGTACATCTTCTTCAGTTTAGTGGACCACTTAGGGATGGGTTGCGGAAATTAAGGAGGATTAAGGTAAATTGTGAGAGAAAGGATGCAGGAGAAGACTAGAGTTAAGTTTCTGCTCTCAGATCTACAGCCCTCAAAATAAATTGCACAATATATAAGATTTTGGGGTTTGGGGTTTTGTTTGCAATTTTAATGATAACTTAGAGCAAAATTTGAGTTCTCTATCACCTTAAAGACTGACGAGATTTCAAGGCTGTAAGCTTTCAAAAGTCAGGACTGCCTTTGTCCCAACTTTGACTCTCAAAAGCTTAAACTCTGTAAATTTTGTTGGTCTTTAAGGTTCTACTGGACTTTAATTTTCCATTGCAGGCCAACAGGGCTAACTAAAGTAACAAAATATCTGTGCCCGGAAAAAAAAAAACTTCAGTAAAACTTATAGAAATATCAAAAGCTTCTTAGCAGTAAACAATCACAAAAATAGTATCTTCCAACTAAATAAATAATACAATAAATCAATGTTCCACCTTTTAATCTCTACTTTCCAATCTTCCTTCCCTCCCACCACCCAAAGCCTTTGCAGTGGGTCAGTTACTTATATGGGGTCATTTTGTAGAAAAATAGGTGGCGGAGCTCATTAGCATAACTCATTAGGTTATGCTGCTTCCCCTCCAGCCAAAAGCAACCCGATGCAAGAAAGGAGAGCCCCAGGAGAACGAAGCCTGCTTGGGCTGGCTAGAGATCCAGCCAGCGCAAACAGGCCTTGCTCACCTGGGGATTTCCTGGGCTGCCCTCCCCCCCAGTCAAAAGGCTAGCAAGCCACCTGCTGCCCAAAATCACATAGGTGGAGAAAGGGTAGTGCAGGCTTCTCCAGGGATTAATGAGGGCAGCTGAGGGTGTGGCAAAGCTCCTGGTGGTTGGCTAGGTGCCTGCTCTCCTAATCCAGGGATTATTATGCAGCTGTATCTACTATTCAATGGACAAGGTAGGCAGGGAGGAAGAGGGGGAACCGTCAGAAAGGTTCAGGAGCTGTGCTCCTGTGAGCTCCTGCTGAATCTGAGGCCTTGTTGTACCCATCCTGATTTTCCAACTTGTCCATTGCAAAGGCTATTCTGGGGACTGTGGGACCAACATGGATAAAAGCTATGGACAAAAACCAACTCACTGTCTTTTTAAAACACTGCCAAAATTTCAGGGCAGGGAGTGTGTGATTTATCAGTGGTGTCACAGACATTGTTGTCCCAACCATCATGTACTTTATATCCCACAGGGTTCTGGTTGTATTTGGGGAGGAGAAGAGTTTCAGATTTTGCTGGTCTCTCCTGAGGATCTTTGAAATCCTTGAAGAATCGGACCATTGGTGGAAGTGCAAAGGAAAATAAATGTGTATAGTGCATAGAACAGTGTGGGGACAAGAGCATTTCCATGTCTTGGAAAATATCTCTCTTACCACAAGGTTCAGAATAATCTGTCTTGAGGGATAACAAGGAACAGAGCTGGAATTACAGGGATTGTTTTTGGCCATTTGGCAAAAATATGCTTTGCTCCATACGCACATGACGGATTGCATTTATGGGTTTGTCTAAAGTGGTGCTAGTCGCTTTGTCCTCATGGAAATTCAAGCTGTGCTCTTTTTTTTAAAAAAAAAACTAATAGAAAGAGATGAAAAGAAAGAAAATCTCTGGACATACACCTTTATGGTCTTCTATGAATGAGGGTTTCAATGCTTTTGAGCCAAAACAAACTGGTTTTGAAATGGGGGCCATACACAGGTGGCAGACTGCTCACCATAGAAATAATGTGAATATTAAGCTAATCAAAGAGCTCATGTTGGAAGGGAATTAAGAGGAGTGGGATTTTTATTATATATATATATATATATATAAACACACCTCGTAACAAGCAATCCCTGTCACTTCTCCCCCCCCTCCCCGCATACTCTTGCTCTGTCCCATTTGTCTAGCAGTAATCTACATTTCAAATGATTACATGGGAAGCTGAAGTGGTAGTGACAAGGATAAACGAAGCTTGTTAAACTAATAGCTGCACTAATGCCCAAATATGTGAACTTCCCAGAGTCAGGCAGCATCCGAGACTGCCGGAGCTGTCAGCCCTGCTCCCCCTGGGCTCGTCCGCCAGCGGCTGCCACATGATGAATGGCCCTGTCGAGTAAATTCATCCGGGGCCCAATTAAACAGGCAGAAATGAACTAGAGCCGTCAACCAGGGAGAGAGAGAGAGAGAGAGAAAGAATAAGCCAAGGAGAGAGAGAGAGAGAAAGAGAGAAAGAGAGGCAATAAAAAAGAAAAAAAGAAGAAAAGGGGGGAAAAATATTCTCCACAAAGTCAAGGAAGCGCCAAGGCAGTGAAGTCATTCTGTCAGAAAATGGCCATTTAATGCTTTGCCGAGCTCACGACAGATATGTCATCTAAAGAAGCTTTAGTGGAGTCCCAGGGCATTTCATTTATTAATTATCAGCTTTGAGAGGTGGACTGGAGCTAGCCCCGCTCACCAGAGCCCCCCCTTCCCTCTCTCTTAAGCACTGTCAGCTCCCAGCCTTCCTCCTGTCAGAATCGGCTTAGGGCAGCTGTGGAGGAGCATGGAAGTTTGGCCTACCATGGAAAAAGCCCAGAGAAGAAGAAAATGTTGAAAAGACCACCTCCGCTTCTGCTGTTCTTACCCCTCATACTATGGATACATGAAAAACTGGTCTTATGGTTCAACTAGTCTTATGGTTCATTAAAAGTTTTTTCAGATTCGTGTGATGGAGCGGCCCTGAATGTTGTTGTAGGTGGACTTCTGGAGCAACCAAGGTTAAGATGCCATCCAGGGACGTTGCTCAGCTTTTCACTTCCCTGAAAATTTCTTTTGTGTTTTGCCTGATCAAGGACCAACTTCACCTCAGAGTTTTGGCTTTAGGTAATCTGACCTCACACAGCCTCTCCATAGCTTGTCTGAACTCATATGTGGCTGTTTTTTTTCTGAGGGGAAAAGATAGGCAGATGTTCTTGTAGAGGTTGTTTAAAAAGGTAAATCATGGCATAAATGTTTTGTATGTTGGTTACCTATAATGCCCTACAGAACAGTGAGGAGGAATTTACTTTGTGCTTCATTAGAAACTTAGCAGAATAACATTATTACTGTTTGGCATGATGCAGCATACCCATGTACCAGGTACATGACCACTTGATAAATCTTCATCCTATATATCGTCAGTGTTTCTCCAGACGTTTTAGTAAATAAAGCAGTGTTTTTGGAATGTGACATAAAATACTAGGAGAAGAGGACTTTTATTCAGAGACCTTACAATGTAACTGGAAAAAGGAAATGCTGAAAGGATTTACACAGATTTGTTCCATATCCAATGATGTACTTGTGACTACATATGATCCAAAATATGATGTACAAATGAATTTGCTCCCATTTCCCTCCCAAATTCTCCTCAAAGTTTAACATGGAATATTGTTCAGACATTCTCAGCATTGGTCCATATATTTAATATCAGTATTTGACACTTTATGATACATTTTGGTGTTTGACATGATTGGATGATTGGCTTGCAAAGGTATCTAGCATCAGATTTTCCAATTTCAAGCAAAATTTCAGGCTAAGAGGACAAACTTTTCTTTGTAGTTTAAAATTTCAGATCAACCATTTAAGCAGAAACGTTGAAAAGTGCTGCAAATTTCAAATACTAAAAAAAATCATTTGCACATAAATGTCAATCCAGTCCAGGTTTGGTCACCATAACAAAGTGTTATTTGTATCTATCAAGATACTATTTTATTAATCAACAGCAAAGTCCTTGGAATGGAAATACCCCACCCATAAAATGAGTCTCCAATAACCCATCCTCTCATTCAACAGAGGCAAGGCAATGGGTAAACTTTTTTGTAGTAGGGTTGTCAGCCTCCAGGCGGGGCCTGGAGTATTCCCACTTTTACAACTGATCTTCAGCTGGCAGATATCACCTCCCCTGCAGCAAATGGCTGCCTTGAAGAGTGGCCTCTATGCAGGGCTTTTTTTTTTTTTGCAGCAGGAACTCCTTTGCATATTAGGCCACACACCCCTGATGTAGCCAATCCTCCTGGAGCTTTCAGTAGGCCCTGTGCTAAGTGCCCTGAAAGCTCTTGGAGGACTGGCTACATCAGGAGTGTGTGGCTTAGTATGCAAAGGAGTTCCTGCTACAAAAAAGGCCCTGCCTCTTTGGCATTGTACCATGCTGAGGCCCCTCCACTCTCCAAACTCCACCCTCTCCTGGATCCACTCCCAAAGTCTTAGGTATTTTCCAACACAGACCAGGCAACCCTATTTTGTAGCGATTACCTACAGTTGTCAAAAGACCTCCTGAAGGGGGAAACTAGATAGAGCCAGCAAGTTATCTTCTGTGAAATCCATGTTACATTTAATAAGAGTCATGTTTTCATTTAGGAAACCAAGACAGGGCATATAATAAATGGGGATAATGAGCAACTGGAGAAAGTGAGAGAATGATCAAATCTGTGTATATGCTAGGGGTGCCTACCTCCAGTTGGCTTCTGGGGGTCTGCTATTACAACTGATCTCCAGATGACTAGATCAGATTCTCCTGGAGAAAATGGTCACTTAAGAAGGTGGACTCTGTGGCCTTATACCCTGCCGAGGTCCCTCCCCTCCCCAAACTCTCCCCTCCCCAGGTTCCACCCCTCCAAAAAAATCTCCAAGTTATTTCCCTACCCAGAGCTGTCACCATAATGTATGCTGCAGTTTTGTGGAAGTAAAGAAAAGGCACATAGTATGATATTGGATCAAAGGCAGAATTTGGATCCCAGAATATTTCAGCTTTCATTGGGGGTGGGAGCGGATTTCTAGACCTTATGGGTGTGAAGATATATTTCAGAGTAAGCAATGGCAACTGGAATTTCTGCAGTCAGGGAAAAGGTTGAATAAGTGTTCATGGGGTAGTGGTTTACTTTCCCTTCTTCAGCACGGATAAAACAAGGACAAAGCAGGCAAACAAAAAAACACCACCCTCCAATTATGCCAGTTTGCTTGATGTGCATGCCAGTTGCAGAATTCGGCTTGGCACCGGAGCAGAACTGCTTGGTGCAGAATCTTTAAGCTTTTGCAAGGCACACCGCCCTCATTGCAAACCTTTTCTTGTGTATTAATATAAGCACAGTTCTTGTACGACTTTTACTGAATTTACTATAATTCTTTTACTGAAGCAGCTCCTTTGTGGAATAGAACAAAAGGTGCCAGTTCAGTCAATAATTTGCTGTTCTCGTTCCCTGGAGGCTCTCCTTCTCCTGGCAAGAGGCGTCGGTCTTTCTCTCCACCCCCCCCCCCCCCACACAGGTCTCTTGGCTCTGTTTGTGTTCTTGGGTCCCTGAGGGGCATCCATCCCATACCTCTGGCACTGAAACCTACAGTCGTTTTCTCTCCATGGATCAGCCAGCAGGAGTCGTGTGGCAGTCAGCCGAGCTTTTTACTGCTTGCCCCAGAGGGAGACGAGTCCCCGAACTCCATCTCTCAGCTCCGATTTCCTGGTTGGCCACCCATCCCTAAGCTCCTGCTGACCCTCCGAGCTGGCTAGGACACTGCATGTCATGTTGTCAGGCTCACCCTGTCAGTGGTAGTCTATCAGTGAGCAACAAGGCAAGTGACACTCAAGCACAATTCGCTCAATCAGGCCGTCCGGTGTTCTTAGTAAATAAATAACCCCAGGAAAGCTTTTGCTGTTCCTCCCACTGCCCTTCTTGAGTGGAGGGGGGGATAATATACCAGCTTGAAGATCCTCCAGTGTATTCTGTAGCTGACTCCGTTTCACAGCTGAAAATAATCCTTAATTTTTTTTCTTCCACACTTCATGGAAAAACAAAATGCTATGCCTGTAAGAACTTTTAGACAAGCATCTATGTTAGGGTCATGGAATGCTTTTAACTCAGCCAAAACGATGGGATAATTTAAGAACATCCCTTCAGAAAACCACAAATGTGCTTTTTGTTCTCATCTGCCAGATTGTATATTTTGTACTTTTCAATATTATTGTTATGTTTAAAAACCTTGTGATAAGTATATTACTTCCTGGATTGGATATCTGGCAAGCATTCCCAATGTTCAGAAACTGAAATCCTTATTTCCCTGTAAACAAACAAAAAAAAAATGGCATGGTGGATATTGCCTGATTTTGCTATATAATTTCTGTACACCTGACAAGCTGGGTTTATATCAAGCCTTGCATGGCTGTTAAATCCAGGGAAAGTAACTGCATGTAAGAACAGGCTAGCAAGAGCAAGAAAAAGAATTTGCCCTTTCCATTTTTGCCTGAAAAATCAGTACAAAGATATATTCACTTGCAGCATGTCCAGGCAGCTCAGATGCTGTCAGAGTGGCAGCTAGTGGTGCATGCAGGGCTTTTTTGAGCAGGAATGCCCAGGAACGCAGTTCCAGCTGGCTTGTCATCAGGGTGTGTGGCCTAATATGCAAATAAGTCCCTGCTGGGCTTTTTCTACCAAAAAGTCCTGGGTGTATGTATCTGTCCCCCTGAACAGTCTCATACTTCCAAAAGATCTGTTAAAGTATTGCAAGCCCTTGTATGAACAGAAAGAATCTAAAGGCAGGGTTCGGGAGGTTTATTTGTGTCAGAAACATTGATGAACAACTGTGTGTGAGAGAACATTCTTCACAACTTTGTGAAAAAGAACATTTTTCTACGTGAGGAATACCCTGGCCCCCGAGTCTTTCTCCTGCTTTGGATAAGAATGGTTGATATTTGCTAGCTCAGGAGAAAACATGGAAGGGAGTTGGTAGTATAAATAAGCATTCTGGCCAGCGAAAAGTGGAGAAAGACCCTTTTCAAGCTTCACAATGCCTGTTCTTAGAGAGAGAAAAGGGGTCCTTGGAAAAACGTTCTCCAAGATGAACATTCACAGGTCCTTCAGACACAACCTATTGCCATCTTCTTTTCAGCTTATTCAATTTTATTTAAACATTTATATATCACCACCCTTCACTCAAAAGAAAAGAAAAAAGTCTGAAGCAAGGAAGACCAGACATGGAAAAGCTGTTCTTGAGCTGTGCCGAGTCTTGCATCCCACATTCAAAGAAACTCTGCTTTAAAAATCACCCTCAAGATTCCCTGTTTTGCTTTGATGGACTACACATGGGCCCTGTTCACACAGTGTGTTGAGTCCGTGCTAAACTGACTCAGTTCTGTTCGCAATATCTTTGTTCCAGATATTATCGATCAGACTGCCATACTGCAATTTGAATCATTCTGCGGTGAAACCGTCTTCTGCCGTCCACACGACAGCAATATGCTGTTCTTCCCCCCTCCACTATTATGCGCATGCGCGCATTATGTGATTTTGTGCACATGTGCATGCGCATAGGTTAAAACATTATGTGGTTATGCACACATTGTTAAGTAGTTAAAAAAAATGGCAACCATAAACCGGATGTCTGAGGCTCCTTTTGCTCTGGGACAGCCTTCAGACATCCGGAAGTTGGTTAATATCGCAGCAGAACTATCCAGATGGATAAAACTACAAAGTGAAACTGGAGAACTCAAAAAACACCGCAAAGGAGCAGGTAACAAAATAATCTGGTTCCGAGAAGGATTGGGGGTGCGGGGTGGGCTACCACAAGTTAATATAGGGAGGCAGATGTTGCTGTCTGATTAGCCACTTTAAATCCAGAAGGAAACAGCAGCGACATCTGATTATACTATGGGCGTTTTCGCACTTACCTTAAGCTGGAGCGACGTCCCTCTTCACCGCGCAGCGTCTGCACGGTTTTCGCACTAATTGCTGCGGAGCACCTGGAAGAGCTGCAAAGTCCCGCGGCTTTTGCGGCGCAAATGTAAACCGCCAAAACCCAGTTTACATTTGCGCCGCAAAAGCCGCGGGACTTTGCGGCTCTTCCAGGTGCTCTGCAGCAATTAGTGCGAAAACCGTGCAGACGCTGCGCGGTGAAGAGGGACGTCGCTCCAGCTTAAGGTAAGTGCAAAAACGCCCTAAGTGTCTGAACAGGGCCATGGTGTTTCCCCCTGGGTTTTGTGCAGTCCACAAATGAGCCCCACTGCTCATTTTGTAACAGGAGCTCATCTGCATATTAGGCCACACACCCCTGATGTAGCCAATCCTCCAAGAGCTTACAGTAGGCCCTGCACTAGGAGTCCTGTAAGCTCTTGCAGGATCGGCTACATCAGGTGTGTATGGCCTAATATGCAAAGGAGCTCCTGCTACAAAATGAGCCCTGCTGATGAGGGCTGGTGAAGGTTTCCCCAGTGAGGCACATGGCTCCCCTGTGACTGTTTTGGGTCAGGAAAAATAGTACATTTGGGTGGGGGACACATAAACATGCTCTATGTGTGTGCCACATCCTGATCTTAATTGGACCTCTCACACACAGGGATTGAGTTCCCATTGAAGAGCTTGGAAGAGCATCACTGACTGACAGTCCTTGTGGTTAAACCAATTCCAACCATGTTCTTCACTGGGTGCTTCAGCTTTCACTGTAGTTGAAATTCAATGGAGTTTGACCTTTAGAATCATCTCCTTCCAAGTGTCCCTTTGTGCCAGTTATCATCAGGCAGCCATCTGTTGGCTATTTCCCCACTTAGTAGCCAACCAATGGTTGCCTGATGGCCTATTTGGCATCCACCACAGCCTAGGTCCTTTCCATCATAGCTCTGGCTTTGTGGAATGTGCTCCCTGAAGAAGTCTTCCTTCCTGGAGATCTTCAGGTGGTGTTGCAAGGCCTGCCTGTTTGCCGGGGCAGAAAAAGAAGGAGAAGGCAAGAGGAGGAGATGGAGATTGGATTTATATCCTGCTCTCCACTCAGAGTCTCAGAGCAGCTTACAATCTCCTTCCCTTCCCCACGACACCCTGTGAGGTAGGTGGGGCTGAGAGAACAGCTCTGAGAGAACTTGTGACTGATCCAAGGTCACACCAGCATGTGGAGGAATGGCGACTCAAACCTTGTTCTCCCAGATTAGAGTCTGTGTACTTAACCTCTACACCAAACGGAGAGAGTTTAAACAGCACACATCTTTTAAGAATTTTTTTTTGGAGGGGGGGATCTGAGGATTGCTTTTTTCTCTTCAGTTTTAGCTGTGGATATTTTGACCATTATTATAAGCTTCTTTGGTCCATGAGGAAAGGTTGGTTAATAATGAATGAATGAATGAATGAATGAATGAATGAATGAATGAATGAGGAACACAATGTCCATTTGGTGTTTTCTTATTTATCCTTTAATACAGGAGCCAGGCTGCAGATAAACTCTGCAGACTTCTCATAACTGTCTTCTTTCCTTGTGTGCTGTTATGATCTACTAGAAACTTTAGACTCAAACCCACTACTATTATGGACAAATGGGACGCTTTGGACAACTGACTCTGTGACAAAATATATTTTGAATACTGCTATGGTTTCCTCAACTACCAGCAAGCTGGGTACTCATTTTACTGACCCCAGAAGGCTGAGTCAACCTTGAGCTGGCTACCTGACCCCAGCTTCCACTGAGATCAAAATCAGGTTGTGAGCAACTGCAGTACTCTGCATCATGGGGCTCAGATGACTGTAGATGACTGGGGATGACAATGGCAAACCATCATGTAAAAAGTCTGCCAAGGAAATGTCGTGATGTGACATCACTCAACGGGTAGGTAAAGACTTTTACCTTCTTTATAGTTTCCTCAAGGCAATAGAGGTTCTAGTTTGGTGGAGTGCTGAGAACCATGCATACTGACTCCCTCTGTCCAACCCCCCCTATAGTTTTTGGCAGGAAAAAAACTAATTAAAGTCTGGTACAGATAGGGTTGCCAATCTCCAGGTGGAGCCTGGGGATCTCCCCTTTTTACAAACTGCAACAAAAAGCAATCTAGCTTATGAGGTGGTTACCAAGGGAAATATAGAATCAAGAGAATCAAAAATCTTTGCAAATTTAAATACTAGATAGAAGATGAATAGTACAGGTCTTCCTTGCATTGCTTAACTCTCTAATGTGTCTTCGCTCTTTGCTGATTTGACATAGCTGCGTTCCATTGTTTGTGGAGGGCCAGGAATCATTATGAGTACTCTTGATAAGGAAGAGGCACCTAAGTGCTGGGGGGGGGGGGGGGGGGGACTTGCTATTTGTGGTCAGTGGTTTTTTTAGGAAAGGGGAGCCTCTTATGCCCTTCCTCCATCGGCTGTTTTCCTTTAAGAGCGATGTCTCACACTCTGATGCTGCTGCATTTTCATTTCCTACCCTTGTGCCACCTTTAGGCTTCTATAACCAACAGGGAAAGGGAAATGAATGCATGTGAAAGCAAAATACAACAGTGTGTACGCATTTCCAAGTGGCTAGAGCATTTTCACAATGAGGGTCATTGCATTCAGTGCAATCTTAAGTAAAATCACAAGTATCTTAAGTCCATTGAAGTCAATATTAGAAGTGCATAAATCTATTTAGGATTGCACTTTTGGTCTCTTGTAGCTATATGTATTAGGTGCCAGCTTTTATTTCCTAGAGGCAGGAATCCCTCAGGACATGGTGATGAAATTATACACAATGGTACTTGTATATTTAAAACTGAGGCCACCTCTGATGCTTTAGTGAATCAGTGGTAATAGATCTGTGGAAGGCCTTTGCAATCTGTGTGGGGTTTTGCAACCACACATATCTAAGCTGACAGGTGACATCAAAATACATTACATGACTTAGCACTAGAATATTGCTTCTGTCTATGGCAGTGACTTCCAATGGAGCTGGTTCACGCATTCAGCTGTGCATCACAAGCATTGATGCTCTGGTCCTGACAGCAAAACAAATGTGTGGACTGAATGCCTGTGTGCGTGCATGTGTGGTCATGCACAAGTATGCGTTGTTCAGAGGTTATGACAAATGCCTGGGGGATGGGACCAGAGGCTGAAATCTTAATCCATACACACACATTCCATCAGCAAAAGTATGTCACCTGAACAGGATTTGAGTGACCTAGTGATGAAAAACCAAGCACTGGGGAGTTGTCTGCAGTGCAACCTTTGGGTAATGAAACTGAACAAATGGATTCAGGAGGTTAACGGTCCAGTAATGCGGCACTTTCATACATGCTAAATGATGCACTTTCAATCCACTTCAGCAACCATTTGCAAGTGGATTTTGCCATTTCACACAGTAAATTCCAGTTGCGAAGTGGATTGAAATTGGATTCAAAGTGCATTATTTAGTGTGTGTGAAAGCATCACCAGTGCTTCCATAATTGCTGTGTTGCAGGCGTATTTCCCCAAGCCTTCAGGAGTCTCCAAAATGGTTCCTGGTATAAAAACAACAATTTTGCATGTATATACCTATTTCTTAACATGCCAAATACTTCATAGGCATTTGCTCAGGAATCCTTAAAACAACTAGGTATGGTTAGTTACTCTTATTAATGCCATATTGTGGAAGGATGACCAAAAGAACTGTACAGACATCTAACTGGACATGTGAATTGAGAAAACTCCAGGGGTTGTTTTGTAGAAACATAGCTGGTGGAGCTCATCCAGGGATTGTTATACAGCTGCACATACTATTCAATGGACAAGGAGGTGGAACTCTCAGGAGGAGGAGGAGGAGGAACTCTCAGAAAGGTTCAGGAGCTGTGCTCCTGTGAGCTTCCACTGAATCTGAGGCCTGGAAAACCCTATATTTCTCCCATATGGCTTCCTAGAAATACATTTTTTAAAATGATGACATTGCATTCAGTGTTTCTCTGCCCCTCTACGAAACAGTGAATGAAATGGATCCAGGTTAGGAAATGTCAAATACCATGCCATGCTTTTTTTTTTTATCAGACAAGTGGGGCTTGGTGAGACTCACAACGGAGGGAAATCCCACAGGATCCTGGTGGCCCCAATTTCCACATTGCCACTTTCTCTTTTTCCATCTCCCTGGTACCCACATTTGCTGTTTGTCCATCATCACTGTCTGTTAAATCGTGGGTTCAATGCATGGAGAGGCGAGGTTGCATGGATCAAAGCTTTTATTATCCATAACAGCATGCTCATGGGTAACTCAGGATTACTGAACTGGGCCAACGGGGTCAAATATATAAACAGTCAAGTTCCCATGATGAGATGTCATTGGGTCATTTGAACCAACAGGGGGCTGGTGATTGGCCAGGGGAAGCAGGGATTTGGATCCTGCTTCCCATTGTTTCCCAGTCCCCAAGCTCAGTCCTAAAGGCTCCAATGAGCCAGGCAGGAACTAATAGAACACATGAACCAGAGTCCCCATACACAGCACTCTCCATTCCTTCACCATTTTGGGATTGCTAAGCAACCCCAGAGTGCCATTTATGATCTTTCCTGATCTTTGTTGGCATATTCCATTTTGGGATGGTTGTACTGTTCTGGGATTTTTGACAAATCAGAGGATTCCTCTAGGTTTGCAGACTCCCTCCCCATCTGTACATGGCTCCATTGCATAGATTTTTTTGATCTGCACTGTGGAGCCATTGATCAGGTCAGCTACTACATTCATCAGTTAGATTAGAGTCTAGTGGCACTGAACTTTTTGGGGTAAAAACTTTCAGAAGTCAAAATCCCCTTTGTGGAAAGCTTAACCCAAATCTTCTTAGTCTTTAACGTACTACTGGTCTCAGATCTAACTGCTCTGCTGCTACCCTGTGAAATATTAAGTTCATTTGAGTGATGGGTTTTCTAGTTCATATGCTTAACCATTATGCCACACCAATTTTGGCAATCAGCAAAATGACTGGGTCATGTAAACAGGCTTCAAACAGTAGAAACAAAAGCAGGAGCAGCCAAATATTTCCCCATGCTATCGGTCCTTATTTTTGTGCAGCGTGGGAGTTGCTTGCCTTAAAAAAATAATAAAATAAAAACCCCACTACATAGAAGCAGGATAAATAAACAGATAGATGACAGACAGTCGGACAGATAGATACAGGGTTTTTCATGCAGAAACAGCCCAGCAGGAACTCATTTGCATATTAGGCCACACCCCATGGCATCACAATTGTTTTGCGCAGAACTTTTTTTGTAGGGAAAGCCCAACAGGAATCATTTGCATATTGGATCACATCACCTGAGACCAAGCTAGCTGGAACTGCATTCCTGTGCGTTCCTGCTCAAAAAACTCTGGATGGATAGATAGACAGACCCACCACAGGTTTTTAATAAACAGTTGTAAAATTGCTGTGGGCATCAGCAATTGTAGTGTTGGAGATGTCACAGATACATACCAATGGGCATCCACCTCAAACTGCTCTTCCTGAGTTGGAAGTAGAAAGCCTGCAGAATAATGCATGTGACTTTGGGGGAGGGTGGTGGTGATTATGCTTGCACGGCAACATCACTACTCATGAAAGATCACATCTTTAACCTTAAAAGTATAGGACTTTTAGTGTATACACAAATGCTCTCTCCCTCCCACCCCTGTCAAGATTTTTCTTTTCAAAAGAATCCGTTCCCTCAAATGCTAATGATAGGCAGTGATTAGAAACTGCTGGCTGCTTGAGTTTTGAAAGTTCCCACTGGGCTTTGCAGACATGGCTTGTAACTTGTCAATTCAACAAATGCTCCCAACAAATCATACGTTACTGTATGCATTTAAATATATATTTCATTTCCTTAATGCTTCACTGTGTATAATCCAACGGGGACTTTTGTGCTAAGTGATGAAGACCACAGTATTAGTTGCAAAGTCAGATTTGATAGACGTTTCTTGTAGCAAGATGCTCTAAAATACACAGATAAGAGGGCTGGCAAGCACAATTAGAAGTGCTTATCTTAAATAAAGCCTAGTTATTGCAAAACTGAACAAAGGTATGGTAAATTGCTTTTTTTTTTTTTTAACCACAGAACAATCTATGATAGTATCATGTTGTTTCCAAAGCATGCTTTTATTGGGTCATCCTGTCCTGCCATTCAACTGGCAGAAATTACGCCCTCCTCTTCCATAAGAGGAAAATTTAATCTGGATCTAACCCATTATGGTGACTGAAAGTCATTGGCCTAACCCTTGATTTTTGCAAAGCCTTTTTAAAAACAAATAATCCATGCCACTGGCCCTTCCCACATCTTGGAGAAATGTCTTTCCTTCACTGGAGGTTGGCTTCTAATGAATGTTTCTGTGAGTACAAGGACTTCTGCTAATGGAGCACAATCCCCCCCCCACACACACACACACTCCTGAAGCATAAAATGCTCCTAGAAATCCTGTTCCAGGGCTCAGCATTCAAAAGAAGTATATTGCTTTTGCATACCAGTTAAATGTGAAAGTTCCATAGTACGACACCTTGTTGAACCTAAGCTTGTGGTCATCCCCATGCTGTCACACTTCTTTTTCCTGCTGCAGTCCACCAAGACCCTCAAAGTTCTGAACCTGGGAGGAACTCTAAGGCACAGCATGGGGGGGGGGGCAAAGTAGGGTGGTCTGAAATGGGAAAGGGAAATTGGTGGTAATTATTTTCCCCTCTATGTGTCATGAAGTCTTCAAAACTGCAACATTGGATACCAGCTATTATGTCTCACTCCAGCACAACAAATCGATGGCTTTCTCGTACAATTTATGAAGTACCCAAGATTTCTCCTCTGGCAATTACAGTTAATGCACCCTAAAACTTTTCAAATTTTGTCAGTCTGTTTCCCAACCATTAAGTTTGTAGAAGTTCTTTAGTACATTTCCACAATTGAATTTGCAAAGGCAGATCTTCTCCCATCTTCTCTTTCCCTCACCAACAGCCTAGGCTGAGACTTAGGGGACCCTTGTAGTATGGATAAAAATGTCATATTGCACTCCCCTTTGTGCTAGAAGAATTCCTGTGCAGATCTAAGATTGGACTAGAAACATAATGTACATCTTGACCTGGACTTTTAAAACATGAACAACCAGGATCTGCCCTGCCAGGACCCCGAAGAAATATAGGGGGGAAAATAGGACTTTCGTTGGAATTTATAGTGGGAGGGAGTTCCTGGGGATATGATTCCAATACGAAAAACTAAGTGGAACAGGGCATGTGGAGAGTACAAGAGAGGAAGGGGAAAAGGAACAGAGGAACAGTAGCTGTCACCTAAGGAGAACATAAGAGTAGCCATGTTGAATCAGGCCAATGGCCCATCCAATCCAACACTCTGTGTCACACAGTGGCCAAAAGAAAACTAGGCACCATCAGGAGGTCCATCAATGGGGCCAGGACACCAGAAGCCATCCCACTGTGTCCCCCCAAGCAATAGACATCAGAGGCTAACAGCACCATCTCCTCCTACCTTAAAGACTAGCAAAATTGATGGTAGGGTATGGACTCATATTCTAGATGTATCTGAAAAAGTGAGTAGTGCCTCACAGAACACTAACAAATGTTGTTAGTCTTTAAGGTATCACTGATCTCTTGCTCTTTTCTACTGCTACAGAAAGACTAACATAGCTACTCATCTTGATCGATTTCCTCTCTTCTGCCTATTGGGGTATTGTGTCAAGGCTACACACGTTACTAATAATTAATTTGCATGAACAGAATATTGATTTGCAGCAATTATGGACACACTCATAACAAGCTTAGCATCTAATGAACAAATTAATCCACAAATCAGACTTGCAGCTCAGTTCCCTTCACTGGTTTGGTAATCTCCTGGGGTAAGCTGTTTTGAGATTCCAAGTGATGAGTGGGGTATAAATCCAATATCTTCTTTAAATCACCAATCCTGAAAGAACCCCTAGATCTCTGTCAACACTGCATATGGGGCACTGAAGATATATCTTAGAGAACTTTACAGTTGACTTTACTCTGACTGATTTTGCACTAGGCTTGTTCCAGGTGGAGAGCCCTTTTGCTCCCGGTGCTTCTCTTGGGTTTCGCACAAGCTGCCTCAGAGCTGTGATTTGGCACACCACAACAAGATCCTCTTACAAGCGGTTTCTGCTTGCTGCAGAAAAGTGGTGTGCCAATTTGCAACTCTGGGGTAGCTTGTGTGAAAACAGAGAAAAGCCCGGGGGGCAAAAAGGCTCTCCACCTGGAACAAGCCCAAGTATGAAATCAGTCTCCGTTTCACTTGGCACACACCTTTCCTGAACATGTTAACAAAACTTGACTGAGCAGTGTCCATTATTAAGAGATCCCTTGCCAATTTTCATTTTACAGATTACAGAAGATATTCAAAACATATATTTTGAGAAAATAAGCAGATTTTTAAAAATCCCGAGAAAAATTAAAGAAGGACAGTTCTTTATACAGAACAGCAGTGCAAACAAGTATACTCCCTCATAAGTGTGTTTAGGATTGCAGGCTCCTTTCTGGCTGAACTTCAGTGCTGCAAATAAAATGAATGAAGGGCACTGTTGCATTTTTAGATACTCTATCCTGTTCCTTTTCCTTCCCCAAATGAAACAAAAGGAATGATTTACAACTGTTGGGGGAGGAAAAGGGCAAGCAGTCATATTGCTGATTAAAGAGGAACAAAAGCGACATATTTTTGTAAGAAAGAGATTATATTGCTCATTAAATGTTTCAGATTTTGTTAAAGTACAGACCATTGTAGAAATAAGACAATTAGCGGGAACATATGAATAGATGATCCCCTTCCCAACTGAGGAACAGTAATGAGAAGTAACAGAGAGGCAAGGTAATGAGCCAGTGTGTGTGTAGATTGGTTCCTGATACAACCATCTTTCCTAGGTTTCAGAGTGCTTTGAAATGTCTATGGAGGGTCAATCTTTGCAGTCTCCTGGTAATAGAGAAGGACAATTGGGTCCAAATGTGTCTAGCAAACTATGCCACAGACTCTCTGTGACCTTTGGTAAGATCTCTGTATGCCAAACTGGATCTCTGTATGCCAAACTGTGTAGCCACACAGCAGCGATGGGGAATGTTTCTTTAAAAATGATGGCGAGCCCAATTCGACTCAGAACTGCCAATGTTTGGGGGAGGAGAGGCCTTTGCATCCCTCTACTCCATTTTTCCAAGCCAAAATGGTACTGGGGGACTTATTTTCCCCTACTGAACTCCTCAAATCATACTGCTTTGGTTTGACACACCCCCAGGCTTGGGAAAATGGTGCTGGGGGAAGAAAGGAACCGCTTCTCCCCTGACACTGTAGTTCTGAGCCAAATTGGGCTCTCCCTTCTTTTTTACAGAGCCATTCCTTACAACCTCTGTGTGGCTGCAGAGACACTTACAATGTAACATCTAGTTTGGCTCTATGATTAGGGCTATCTCGCTTAGGTGAGGCTTAGAATTCTTCTGGAATTATCTCCTCTAAAGAAAATTGCAGGTTCAGAGTGTGGACACTATGACATCCCATCCTCACTGAACTCCTTCCCCTCCCCCAAACTCTGCTCTCCTCAGAATATGACCCCCCCAGTCTCCAAGGATTGCCTCAACTGGAATTGGCAACCTTGTCTGTGATGCTTTCTTTCTCTTCTTCAGTTTGCCTTTCTTTAAACTCTGCAAGCTCTTTAAGCAAGGTATCACAGAGGTTTAAAAGCTACATGGAAAATAAACTGAAGCAGTTGGGGAGTAGTCCTTTTAAGAGGGAGCAGAACTTGTCTAAGTATGCAGCAACCTGCATCTAGCCAATCAATGTAGACCAAACAATTCGTTCATTTTATTTCCTGCACTTGGAGTCAGTCAGAAATGACTCAGTGGGAGATAGTCTGAAGTGTAGGCTGTTTAAAAGATCCAGGAATTGGAGCATATTCCCTATAACGTTGAGATGTTTTGAGCATTGTCAGAATAAGAATTGTTCAATTTAAACTGTTGAGTGTGGAGTTCCAGCTGATAGCAATATAATGTGGTCAGAAATGGTACAGGTCAGAAGAAGATTTTTCCCTTGAAACATGCCTGTTAAAATCCAGAAAAGCAGGTTGCCACATCTTCGCAATGAATTATTGCAATGAAGTCTTGTCGTTCATTCATTCATCGAATTTCTGAATTGGGCGCATCATTCAAAGATTGCTTTATCCATGTTATCATCCTAGCCGCACTACACTTGGGAATCACCCTTGTTGTATGTGTGTGAGAGAGTGGGGTGTGTGTGAGAGTGGACCAGAACTGTTTGAAGAGACTCTTTGGATTTGTTGTAATAGAATCTTTATTTATGCCTAATTTCTTTTGGATGTTCTCAGGAATACATATATTTATGATCAGTAATTTATGTTGTTGTAAATTATTGTATTAGGTTATTGTAAATTGAGTATACACTGTTTTTCCTACAGTGTTTGCTCAACCTAGACCTTGGTTTCCTTTGTTGTTGCCATCTGGAGGTTGGGAACCCTAGATATAATTCCTGATTATTTTTTTCCCAATGGAGCTTATTCCAAGGAAACTGTTCTTAGCATTGCAGCCAGATTCCTTCCAACAGACAGATGATGGAGAGAAAATGAAGGTTGTCACCAGTGGACCCACTTTCTTGTGGATTAATTGGGCAATTGGTCTGATCCAGCATGGCGACTCCTACATTAAAGAAATGTATACATGGAACACATAATAATTCATTTATCTACCATAAGGTGGGAAGCTTGCCAATTGCACACAAGGCTTAAAAAATCAGAAAAATTAATTAACAAAAGGTCTATCAACAACTATTACTCAGGAAAGTTCAGGACATGCTCAGAGACAATATACCTGAGTATCAAGAGATAAATAACAGGATAACTGTCACTTTCATGTTTTGTTTTTGAAGAAGAAGACTGCAGATTTATACCCCACCCGTCTCTCTGAATCAGACTCAGAGCAGCTTCCAATCTCCTATATCAGGGGTGGCTAACGGTAGCTCTCCAGATGTTTTGTCTCCATTGGCCATGCTGGCTGGGGCTGATGGAAGTTGTAGGCAAAAAACATCTGGAGAGCTACTGTTGGCCATCCCTGTCCTATATCCTCTCTCCCCACAACGGACACCCTGTGAAGTGGATGGGGCTGAGAGGGCTATCACAGCAGCTGCCCTTTCAAGGACAACTCCTGCAAGAGCTATGGCTGACCCAAGGCCATTCCAGCAGCTGTAAGTGGAGGAGTGGGGAATCAAACCCGGTTCTCCCAGATAAGAGTCACACTTAACCACTACACCAAACTGGATCTCCTACACCGAACTGGCTCTTTTTGAGTGCTCGAAGGCAGTGCTTGAATGCTCGAAGGCTTGAGTGCTCAAAGGCAGACAGTAGTACAGTGAAGTACTACAGCATCCATGAAGACCACATACATATTCAAGAACAAATGAGTGCAGAACAGCTTACCACTAACTACAGTTTCAAAAGATAAAATTGACTCATAGATATGTTGCATATGTATCTGTTTGGTCTACACTAGGGGTGGGCATGAACCAGGGGAAATGGTGATTTGTTTTGTTTCATGAATCATTTGATTTCTGACCAGGTTCATATTATGTTGGTTCATTTTGTTCAGGAGGTGAAAAATTCACTGGAAATCTTCAGCAGACTCTCCTCCACCTGCCTTCCAAGTTTGGCAAAGCTTGGATTTTGAATGTCTGAGTTATAGCTCCCCAAAGCAGGTGGCCCCAGGAACCTTCAGCTCTTTTGGATTAATTCTTTTGGATGTTCTCAGAATGAGAGCTCCGTGATTGGCTCCCAGAGCTGCCAATCAAGCTATGAACAACTACTATGGGTGTTTCTAGGGCTCCTGGAAGTCCGCCCCCCATGTTGCCTAGGAATTGATTGAATCAGCTTCAGGCTGTCTAAGAAAATGAGCTGGAAAAATTAACCAAACGAAGCACCAAGATATGGAAAAGTTCAGACCAAACCATGAATCAGCCTGATTAATGCATGAATCATAATTCATGGTTTGGTTTGTGCCCATGTCTAGTCTACACTGATTGGCTAAATGTAGGATGATTCTTTGTTTCTTAGTCCAATAAAATCACAGAGAAATCCTAGACCGGGTTTAAGATAGAGTTTATTTCTCCCCTAATGATTCCCTATTGCACAATGCACATGTGCATTTTCAGGAACTGTTGTAGAGATGCCGTGAATTTTGCCTTGAGCATGTTGATCTCTCCATGTTTGAAGGTGTAGATCAGATGTAAGTCAATCTCCTGATCTGCTGAGTTCACACCAAAGAGCTGAATATGCCTGCTGAATTGGTTTGCATCAGAGTTTTGCAAAACTTTGCAAATTGAAACTGCTCAAAGGCGATTGTTATTGCTAAGGACAACTTAACTGGATAGAATTTTATTGAAACACAGCATTTATTAATGAGTTATTTATATGATTTGTGAGCAATGTCTATTTAGATAATTCTCTGTTGAATGGAACAGTAAAGCAGCGAGGATAGGTCATTGAGGTAGCAAGCAAGTAATAGAAGAAGAAGAAGAAGATGATACTGGATTTATATCCCGCCCTCCACTCAGAATCTCAGAGCAGCTCACAATCTCCTTTATCTTCCTCCCCTGCAACAAACACCCTGTGAGGTGGGTGGGGCTGAGAGGACTCTCACAGGGAGAGGTAGTGGAAGGGCTGTGTGAGATTGGGTATGACTGAAAATCCAATTGCACTCTATTGCATGGATAGGAAAGAATATGATGAAAGAATGCAGTGAACCAACTGGTCAAACACTGATAGAGAGATAAATGAATGATCACACTGATTGTAAAAAAATCTAGTTCCTGCTCATGCCAATGAACAGGATATGAGCTGAACTGGCAAGGGTTGGGCTTGGTTGGGCTTTTTTCTGTTCATTTGTGACTTTAGAGCAATGGGTTCTGATCTTCCTCCTTCCTAGCCAGGATGTTTAAATAATTCTTATAAATCAAACTTTTAATTACATTTAAATAATTTAGAGGAGAAGTTGCTTAGTGGTAGAACACATACTTTGCAGAGTGAACGCTTGGGGCTCTTTAGCTTGGAGAAACGTCGACTGCGGGGTGACATGATAGAGGTTTACAAGATTATGCATGGGATGGAGAAAGTAGAGAAAGAAGTACTTTTCTCCCTTTCTCACAATACAAGAACTCGTGGGCATTCAATGAAATTGCTGAGCAGTCGGGTTAGAACAGATAAAAGGAAGTACTTCTTCACCCAAAGGGTGATTAACACGTGGAATTCACTGCCACAGGAGGTGGTGGTGGCTACAAGCATAGACAGCTTCAAGAGGTGATTGGATAAAATATGGAGCAGAGGTCCATCAGTGGCTATTAGCCACAGTATATTATTGGAACTGTCTGGAGCAGTGCTGCTCTGTGTTCTTGGTGCCTGGGGGGGGGGGGCAAAGTGGAAGGGCTTCTAGACCCACGTGAACCTCCTGATGGCACTTGGGGGGGGGGGGGTTGGCCACTGTGTGACACAGAATGTTGGACTGGATGGGCCATTGGCATGATCCAACATGGCTTCTCTTATGTTCTTATGTTTTAAGGTTTCAGCACAGTGCCTAGGCTGGCAGGTTATAAGTGTCTCAGGCTAAGATAGAAAGGGAACTCCTCTGCATGAGACCTTTGAGAGCTGTTCCAGTTTCAGAAGATACCACCAGAGATGAGGAGTTAGTGATCCACAATCCACTAACTAATTCAGTTATTTAATAGAAATGTCTGGTGCAAATAGGTAAAACTCCACTCCCTGAATATCCAGCATTGTTTGCTGTTGTTGAAGGATCAATAAGGCTTTGTCATTGGGGGTAGTTTTCAGCCCAGCTCTTAAAAGTGTTCTGACCAGGAATAAACACAGCCTAATGGGGAGGAACGATGTAAAAACTATAGATGGCAAATTTGCAAGACTTGTTTTGGATGTTAGTCTCCCTTCCCCCCTGCTCTGAAAACCTCTGCTGGTCTTCTATAGGACTGATCTTTGAACCCTCCTTTGCCATTTACAACTGAGGAATCCAGTGCAGTAATTCTCTAGAAGGCAGGAATAAATGGTTGGCCAGCCTTTTGTGACCAATCACCATGTGCCTGATTGCATCCTCTGACTTGTATTTTCCCCTGCAAGGTTTCCAGCCCACGTCCTCCGTCCACAAGGCGGCCAAAATTGGCAAATTTAAGCAAATGCCAATAATTCCACCCCATCCCTAAATCTCTTTTGTCATTGTCAATGGACCCAGCTCACTAATGATTTCTTAGTGTTTCAGCCTGAATGGCCATCCATAGATTTTCCTTCTTTTTGGGTTAGGCCTGGAATTACCATTGGGTAAGTTTCTGTCATACCATTCTTTCCTTTTGTTTGGGACCCAGCTGCTATCTATCTATCTATCTATATTCAAGTCGGGGGCGGAGGGGAGAATTTAATGTTTTAAAAAAGGTGAGGAAGGTTTTATACTGTGACCACATCTTTATATGCGCTATGCTGTTCTAACGTGGCACTTCATCAAGTTCTAATTATGTCCGGTTGACAAATTTCCAGCTCTTTCAACTGGAAATGGAGTGCCTTTGACTGAACCCATTAGGGCTCGTAATTTTTGATGGCGGGGGCTGGGTGGGGGATTTGCTTAAGTGACTACTTATCCAGATTCTCTCCCACCCCTCCCCTAGTAAAACTAAGTTTATATAACTGTGAGACCAGGTTCATTTGCTTTATACATAGAGGTCCCTAAGAGGGAGGGAAGAAAATTATAGTCTACATTTTAAGTTGTGTGCAGTTGCTAAATTACATTTTGAGGGCGTTGTGTTAACAGTTAAATGAAGGTGGGATTGAGAGAATAAGGTTAATAAAGCGACTAAATATGATGGGGTGTCACTGAGGAATTGCTTTACTGGTACTTTTGAATTGAGAGAACTAATATATTTATACACACACACTGCAGCCACTTCTATTTCTAAGCTTCCTTCCGTAGTGTTCAGATGAACAGAAACAGGCATTTGAGATCTGTAAACAAGGCATTTATGTGAAAGCATGTAAAGACTCTTACAAATTATTGGGTAATTATTGGGTTTGGCTCCTATGACACACTCATCCACTTCCCCTCCTCAGAGGCAAGATTTTCCCCTCTGTTTTTCTTTCCCTTTTGTGACTGAGCCACCTTAGTTATCTATTTTCTTCTTTCCTGAAGAACTCTGGCTGTCCCACCTTGTTGCAGCATAACATTTTACTGCTGGCCCCAGCCCAGAAACCTGAGGGAAGGGTGGAGAGCTCCCTTTAACTTAAACAACTGAAATGGCACGCAAGGCTTTAGGAAGTTCAAAAATAACAAAACATTTTATTCAACATAGAAGGGAAAGGGTCGGATGAAATCAGGGGTAAAATTTCTGAAGTAACTTGAATAAATAATTCTGTATATAATCAGTAGATGTACATATTAAAGTTCATATGTTGCAGGCTAATGAGTGTTTCTTCAGCTATTCACAGTGACTTAAAATCTTTATGATGAGAGGCTTTTGTTCCAGTGTTTCCCAAACACTTCAGCACACTTTATTTCAGAATTCACTGACTCTTTCAGTTTCCAGAAGGCTGGGACATGCTTTCCATTACAGTACTCAAACCCCTTCTCTAAACACATATGCACTCTTCCTGAGCTTTAACTGATTCACAAGGTCTCTAATCACCCCAGACCAGGGATATATCCAGTCTTCAAAGCTATCTCCCTTTTGACTGGGTAGGGAAGTTTTCTCTCACTAGAACATTTATCCCCTTAGCCTGAATGGGAGACTTCTCCTTACTATGCACTCTTCCTTGCCAACCTCCTCAGTATTCTCTCTGTGTTAGACTGCTCTCAGTCAGGACTGAATTAAGAATAAATTTCTCCTCAGCATTCTGCTCTCAAGTATTTCTATGCTCAGTTGATACTAATCAATCAGATTCCATGGAGCCACCTCTTACTCAAGGCCGTTTGTTTCTGTGAAGAATTAACCCAATCACAGTCCCATATCTGTTTATACAACACGTTAAAGCTTTTAAAAGTGCAATCTAGCACAGATCCTTGTTTCTTTTTTCCGTCCTCTCTAGCAGCTTCCCTAGCTTCCTTTTAGACTTACCAACCTGCTCACTCATCCTTGCCCCACGTCCAGCTCATTTACTAAAATAAGATGTAGCACCCATTTCTTTTATTAGCAAGGCAACCATAGGCAGCATTGATTACCATAAAAAGGTAAAAGTAGTCCCCTGTGCAAGCACCAGTTGTTTCCGACTCTGGGGTGACGTCGCATCACAATGTTTTTGTGGCAGACTTTTTTATGGAGTAGTTTGCTATTGCCTTCCCCAGTCATCTACACTTTTCCCCCAGCAAGGTGGGTACTCATTTACCGACCTCAGGAGGATGGAAGGCTGAGTCAACCTTGAGCTGGCTACCTGAACCCAGCTTCTGCCGGGATTGAACTCAGGTCGTGAGCAGAGAGCTTGGACTGCAGTACTGCAGCTTTATCACTCTGCACCATGGGGGTCCTAATTAATTGCCATAGACAATCCAAAATCACTAGAAAGATCTTGAGGCAATTTAACGAGATCTTGGCATTTTAGAAGTTTTAAATTTTATTTTATGCCTACCTTTAAAAAAATTACAAATTATCTGCAAACCTGGATTCATCCAGATACATAGAAACATCTTCCCTTTCTGTGCCTTGCCCCATTGTGTGGATGATCTCATCTACACTCTGGGGACATAATCAGAATTAAATATAAATATACTATTGTCCCAGAAACCTAATGTGCAAGAACAAATCCTATTTGGTTACTTTTAGTAGCCCAGACTAATAGAGATACATCTCAAGCTCACTTATGACTTCCTAAGCAAAGTCACACGTTTTTAAATCCTTGGAACTTGATCTGTGAAGGATGTAATTCTAATTAGGATGACACCGTTAGGTACTCGTGAACCGTCATGTTCCAATACAAGGAAACTACTGATGATGAACACAACCGTGTTAGCAATTTAAGAAATATCTGGCTGTACAATGACATTGTCTAAAAAGCATCATTAATTTATTTCAGGCTACATGCTGGTACATTGCAAGAAAATTCCCCATGTTCTCTGTGTTGTATGTATCAATGAACAACTATGCCATCTATCCCCCTGACTTTTTGTTTTCAAAAGCCATGATTTTGCTGTGTCCTTCTCATCCTCAATATGCCACCTTCTCTACCTGTCCTCCTTTGATAGAACTACTTCAACTCTGAGATTTGACTCAAATAAAAACTGACAATGTCGAGACATTTTAAGTACTTGACTACGAAGGGTTCATGCAATTATCTTTTGTCAGAATTCATTTTGTCAGCTCTGTGCACTTCTAATATCTTTAGGTACTCTGGAAAAAGAGAGAGAATGGTATGATGAGTGAAATGACAAGAGAAACAAGCTGAAGTTCAGGGTGATCTGTGATTAACGTGGGACTCTTTAAATTACTGTTAAGCATGGAGAGAACTTCAAACATAGGTGAGGCTGTTAAGGATGGTGTCCATGCACCAAGGAGGTGGAGATGGAAAAGGGACAGGGCTGTTACCAGTCTTTCTCACTAGAGGGAGCCTGCCACATTTTCAGGTGAGCCTTCAAATAAATGAATGGAAAATTGGGCCTTCCTCATAGCCAATAAAAAGCTTCTGTGACCCTGTTTATAACTTCTGAAGGAACAGCATTGTCAGTCACTGTGTTAGCCCAGCAGGCATTTTAGTAGAAGGCACCAAATTCTCACAAAGCTTTGGGGTCCCCAGAACTCTTTGTTGTGATGGATTCTTAGGGGAGAAGGAAGGGAAGGGAAGGGAAGGGAAGGGAAGGGAAGGGAAGGGAAGGGAAGGGAAGGGAAGGGAGGAAGGAAGGAAGGAAGGAAGGAAGGAAGGAAGGAAGGAAGGAAGGAAGGAAGGAAGGAAGGAAGGAAGGAAGGAAGGAAGGAAGGAAGGAAGGTAGGTAGGTAGGTAGGTAGGTAGGTAGGTAGGTAGGTAGGTAGGTAGGTAGGTAGGTCATGGCATGGGATAGGAGGTAGAGAAAAATGTTTCAGGGCCTGACAGAAAAGTCCCAAGTCCAGGGGTTGTTTTGTAGAAAAATAGGTGGTGGAGCTCATTAGCATATACTGCCCCCCCCCACTGGCCAAAAGCAACCCAACACAAGAAAGGAGAGCCCCAGGTGAGCAAGGCCTGCTTGGGCTGGCTAGAGATCCAGCCAGCCCAAGCAGGCCTCACTCACCTGGGGCTCTCCTTGGCCACCCCCCTCCCCAACAGTCAAAAGGCCAGCAAGCCACCCACTGCCCAAAATCACATAAGAAATGGAGAAAGGGTGGTGCAGGCTTCTCCAGGGTTTAATGAGGGCTGCTGGGGGTGTGGCAAAGCTCCTAGTGGGTGGCTGGCTGCCCACTCTATAACAATCCAGGGATTGTTATGCAGCTGCACCTACTATTCAATGGACAAGATAGGTAGGTGGGGAGGAGGGGGTGCATCAGAAAGGTTCCAGATCTGTGCTCCTGCTGAATTCAAGGCCTGCCCAAGTCTAATGTAGCATATATAGCTTTCTTGAAACAGAATCCAGAGGCTATTAGGTTGTTTCAACACTTGAGAAGAAGGGGGGAGGAACAAAATCACCTGGTCCTGCTGTGCTGTGGGTGCAGTCAGGATCAAGCCCTTGCCTTATTTGACTTCACAATACACAAAGTGGACCTGAGGATGCTGTAACATTTAGTTTGGCCCAAATCAATAACTTCTATGATCACTTTGTGTTTGCACTTATCTTTCAATACCTCCCATTATTTTACTTTTAAAAAACCCTTTAAGCATACCGGTTTGCAGAGATTGCTTTAAAAAATCACTGCCATTTTTCTGCTTGCAGATAATAGGCCTCCTCGGGACACCAAACTCTCATGCTAAAGTATCACTTTTTGATTACTTTTTCACAAGCCAAAGGTCAGTATTGTGAAGCGAGAGGAGGCTAAAAATTCATCTTACTTAGCATGACCTCCTTAGGTGAGGTTTGAATTACTTTTCCAAGTGGCCTATGAAAATCTTTCATGTCTCTCGCTCCATTAGCTGGTACACTTAGCAAAGGCTGGGTAATGATCAGACATACTCTTTTCGTCATGAACAAGATTCTGCTAAGCAATTGCTCTTATATATACTCTTGTTGCTGTCAGAAACCACTGTGCGGAGTGCTGGGAGGGTGGGGGGCGGGATCAGGCCCCAGCTGTTGATAAAGAAGCAGGAAGCCCAAGTGAGAAGGCATGGGCCCAGGATGTAGGCTGTAGCCGAGATGGAAAGTCAGAGTAGGCCTTAGGTCTTACTGGTTGGAGTTTGGCTACCTCCAACCAAGTTGCAAAGACTAAGGCAGGAAGAAAGCAGAATTACTGTGTGAAAGTACAGCAGGGAACTATTGTTCTCTCAGTGGTGTGTTTCCCAAACACACACCAGTAGGCCCTAGTAGGTAGTCAATGGCAAGACACTAGGGTTGCCAAGTCCAATTCAAGAAATATCTGGGGACTTTGGGGGTGGAGCCAGGAGATATTAGGGGTGGAGCCAAGATCAAGGCTGTGACAATCATAATTGAACTCCAAAGGGAGTTCTGGCCATCACATTTAAAGGGACGGCACACCTTTTCAATTCCTTCCTTCCACAGGAAATAATGAAGGATAGGGGCACCTTCTTTTGGGGCTCATAGAATTGGACCCCCTGGTCCAATCATTTTGAAACTTGGGGGGTATTTTGGGGAGTGGCACTGGATGCTATACTGAGAATTTAGTGCCTCTGCCCAAAAAAACAGGCCCCCCCAGAGCCCCACATTCCCACGGATCAATTCTCCATGATTTTCTAAGGGAATAAATCTCCATAGGGAATAATAGAGTACCCAGCAGACATTTCCCTCCTCTCCCCCCCCCACCCGCTTTCTGACGACCCTAAAGCGGGGGAGGGTCTCCAAACCGGGGGATCCCCTGCCCCCACCTGGGGATTGGCAACCCTACAAGACACTGGCTGTGTGATTGACCCAAGTAGGGTTGCCAGGTCCAATTCAAGAAATATCTGGGGATGTTGGAAGTGGAGCCAGGAAGCATTGGATGTGCAGGCAGGAGCAGGGTTGTGAGAAGCATAATTGAATTGCAAGGGGAGTTCTGGCCATCACATATGAAGGGACTGCATACCTTTTAAATGCCTTCCCTCCTTTGGAAATAATGAAGGATAGGGACACCTTCTTTTGGGATCCATAAAATTTAACCCCCTGGTCTTTTTGAAACCTGATTTTCCCAGTCTTAATCTAATATTCTAACTTTCTCTAAGGCAATTAGGTGCAAAGGTGGGCAGGACAGGTTGTATAATTCTGCTGATTGTATAAATTTATTTTGAGGAAGAACATCCGTGGAAACCCAGACCCTGGTGGTAGAAATGGTCTTTTCGTGGTTTGTTTTGGGGGAGTAGACACTTCCAAAAATGGAATGCAGAAGGGTAAGAAGGAGACAGTGATTTCCTATTTGGTAAGTTCTACCATCCCTTTAAGATTCAGTTTTGACTCAAAAGAATAGCAGTTTGCAAGTAATGCTGTTTTGTATCATCAACACATGCACAGAAAGTTAAATTTTGGCAGACGTAGGTTGTGTCCTGTAGCGATGGGAGCATGGAGTTGCTGATATGTTCTTTCTCTAATTAGTAATAATTAAATTCCATCCAGACTTATGGCAACCCCTCATGCAGTTTTCAAGGAAGAGGTGGTTTACTGTTGCCTTCCTCTGCATAATAACCCTGTTTTTTCTTGATGGTCTCCCATCCAAGTACTGAATTAATTAAAGTAATTACTAGAGCATGTCAATTTTTTTTTCTACTAAGGAGTTCTCAAAAAAGACATGTCCTGTTTAATTTTTTTTTAACTCACGAGATAAAAACAACAACTTTGTTTTAATATATGAGTTGGTGGAACACCTGGAATTCAGAAGCTGAAAATTCTTCAAACAAGGAACAGATTAGACAAAGAAGTTTTACCTACATTTGTCTTTTCATAGTAGTGTCCCCTCAGCCCCCGTTACTATCTTTCTTTCTTTATAAGACTTGTTTGGCCTGCAAAAATCACATCTCTTCATGGTCTATTAAAAAATGAAGACTGATGGTATTTTCACAACATTCTGGAGGAGGCTTTATGTCCCTATATTCATTTCTCTTTACAAATATACAATTCTTTTGTATTGGCAAGTTGAGGCTATGGTTCAGCACAGAGATGCCTAAGCTGCGCTGATTTCTATGAGAGCCAGCCTGGTGTAGTGTGCAAACTCTTATCTGGGAGAACCAGGTTTGATTCTCCACTCCTCCACTTGCAGCTGCTGGAATGGCCTGGGGTTCATCCATCGCTCTCATAGAGCTGTCCTTGAAAGGACACCTTCTGTGAGAGCTCTCTCAGCCCCAGCTACCTCACAGGGTGTTTGTTGTGAGGGAGGAAGAAGGTAAAGGAGATTGTGAGCCACTCGGAGATTCAGAATGGAAGGCGGGATACAAATCCAGTGTCATCGCCGTCGTCTTCTTCGTGTGAAATGGAAGTAGATTGTGACCCATATCCAGACATTAATTATTTCCAAGATCACCAAATGATTTAGTCAAGTCAAGTATTAAATTAGTCAAAAGAGATACAAAAGACAACAAATTGTGCTGTTTTTCTAACTATCTGGCTCTTTCCCCCTCAGCCCCAGGAGTATTGATGTGGAGTCTTTCTCCCTTTTTTTTGTGCCATATAATCATGGCTGGTTTATGGATAGCCCATGGTGTTTTCAAGGGGAAAGATGCTCAGAGGTGGTTTGCCATTGCATGCCTCTGCATTGCAACCCTGGGATTCCTTGGTGGTTTCCTATCCAAATACTGCCCAGGGCTGACCCTGCTTAGCTTGACATCCAGGTCAGGTTGTTCAAAAGTGCCTGGAAGCTTGCCATCCTTTATCCCATTGGTTAGCCATCAGCTCTTTTTTGTAAGCTCTTGGAGGATTGGCTACATTAGGGGTGTGTGGCCTGATATGCAAGGGAGCTTCTGCTAGAATTCCACCCCTGGCTATAGTGTTTACTGTGACAGACTAGGAGCTGGGAGGCCCAGGTTCGAATTTGCATTGTGTCGTGGGAACTCACTGGGTGATCTTGGGCCAGTCAGTCTCTTTTTCAACCTGATCTACATCACAGGTAGGTATTGTTGTGAGTATAAAATGGAGGAGAGGCAAATGATGTACTTCTTCAGGCTCCCATTGGGTATACATTTTGAAACAAATATATTCCTTTTGAAGGGCATCAGTCAGATCAGAAGCTTTTCAGAATGAGTGTTATTTTCTCAACAAAGTCACTCTGGGTGGTTATCAAAACAGCCTTTACCAACATTGGGTGGGGTGGGCCTGGGGATTGATGTATAAAGTAAGTAGGGGAGTGTCTTTGTATTATATATGTAGAAGAGGAATGGTCTGATGACATCCCGCCAAGCCCCACAAAATGTGGCAGGGGGAACAACACATCATATGGATTGCAGGTTGGCTGCTCCAGACTGATAAAAATAGTTTACCTTC
This sequence comes from Heteronotia binoei, assembly GCF_032191835.1. Taxonomy (NCBI): domain Eukaryota; kingdom Metazoa; phylum Chordata; class Lepidosauria; order Squamata; family Gekkonidae; genus Heteronotia; species Heteronotia binoei. The sequence goes on from NC_083226.1 coordinate 28,270,074, forward strand.
TATGTAAAGAAAATGGATGTGTGATATTACTGCAGTATTACTGATGTGGAAAATATATGTTGTCTTTTACCCTTAATGAAAAAAGTGGGGAAAGATTTACCCGACCTCCACATAGGAAACGAGAATGCTGAGAGTTTGAAAGAGATGCTGAGGCAATTAAATCAATATTTGTGAGAACTGTCCCACACCGCTAACCACTGTTGGTTTGATGGCAGCCAGCAGAGACAAAGCCCTGCAGAAATGGAACTAGAATAGAGTTTGAAACCAGAGCTTTCAAAACCACAGCAGGAAGCCTTGCCACTACATCAAGGCAATAATCAACCAGGGTGTAAATGCGCCCTGGGTCTGACGCAGCCATGTCCACAAACTATGTCTGAAACAACCCCCTCTGCTCTGCTTGGGAGTTCCGACACATTAACTCCTTCTGTGTAACCATAGCAACACATGTGAAGAACACACTGCGTGGCTTTAAAAAGGCCTCATTTCCAGGTAGCTCAGCACCTGCAGAGCCCTGTCTTGGGGGAAGCCTTAGAAGAGCTTCTGTAGGTTTTGGAGCCATCAGAAGCCTATCTGGTCTGTCTGCTTAATTTTAGTTATAATGAGCAGGTGTCTGAGATTACTCTAAAGAAGTATTACAAGGCCAGTCCAATCCAGTACTGAGAAGTAGGCATTGGCTTCATTTAAAAAAAAAATCTGCACAATGTAATTTTATTGTCCAACTTTTTACCTAAAAAACAGTGCTTTTAGCAAAATATTTAGATTTTAATACCATATTTTGTTTCTTGCAGGAAGGGGACAAAATAATTAACTAGCGATGGGGAGTTTTCTGCATTCTTTTGATCAGACTACAGCATGGATGGGAAGGAGAGTACTGGGGATAGAGAAAACTCAGAAAGAGGACACTGAAAGCAGAATATTGTGTGAATGCTTCCCCCCTAAAAAAAATGTTCGACCTCAGAACTCAAGGTGGAGTGAAACCTCCATTTGGAAGTGGTCTGAATAAATGAATGAACTTTCAAGAGTTAAGACTTTACTCCTTGACTAAAGCCTACTGAGCTAAAATGCAGTGTCTCCTATGCAGAGTAAAAAAGTGAAATTTACTGCTGAATAAGCTTGCATCAGATTTGGCTGCAATAGAAACAAAGTTTATCTGAGAGTGAAATAAGACAAGAAAACATTAGGCTTGCCAGTTCCCAGGTCCCAGTGGGAGATCCCCTGGTTTTGCAGGCTCCTCCCCACTGCCAGCCAGCTAGTTGGTGGGGAAAGCCCCACTCTTGACAGCACCATGTGCCTTTAAATCTCGGCAGGCTTAAAAGAAGCCCGCAAACTGCCTGTGTTTTGGACTGTGTGTGCGCCTTTAAATCTGAGCAAGAGGAAAGCTGAATGGGCAGGGTTAGCAAGCAGAACCCCATGGGTCTTCTCAGTGAGTCTGTGAAGCATGTGAGAAAGGAAAAGAAGTTAACGAAGTTGCTCTGTTTGGGGGGAAACTCCACCCCCTAGGCTTCTCCACTTTCGTTTTCCTGTTCATCTGAAGAAGTTGGTTAAAATATAGCAAATGTTACATTCAGCAACTCCTGTGAGTAAATTGCCCCAGTGAGATCACAAAAGTGTGTGTGTGCTGTTTATTTTGGCTGATTTGTGAGTGTATGTGTGTGTATATTCACTTTCATGTAATGGAAGTGCAGCTGCTGGGGGATGAGGAAATGAAGACTGTGTTCAGGGGAACTGCACTGCTGTATTTATTTATTTGTTTTAGGGAATGGGAAAGTCTCCTGGCTCCACCCCAAAGTCTCTTGGCTCCACCCTCAAAGTCCTCAGGTATTTTCAGAGTTGGACTTGGTAACCCTAGGAAACAGAAGAGTTAAAAGCCATGAGCTTCTTAGCTATTTTTATTAGCTATGCAGACGATCTGTCCACATGTTGCCTCACTGCTGCAGGCAGAAAGAGTAGGAATGAACGCACTCACCCTGTCCACCAGCTCTGATAGGATTGCCAGCGCAGCCCAGTTACGTTGTGGCAGGAGAGGGGTGGGGAGGACTTCAAAATGGCATTCCAGGACCCTGCTACATTACTTTCTTGCTAGGCATCTGGAAGTGATGTTACTGCTTCTCTGCACCTCTCCTGCTTCTCTTTTGTAGAAAAGTAAACACAAAGCTACTTGGGGATGGCGAGAATTCACCCATGGCTCTGACCCTTGGCTTGTTCTTCACGAGCATATGCCTCCCAGCAGTGGTTTTTTTTTTTTGTAGAAGCCCAGCAGGAGCTCATTCGCATATTCATCCACACTGCCTGGACTCGGAGCACATCGCTGCTCATGGTGGGTTGGGTCAGCTGGAGCCCCGGCCAGCCCAGGCAGAGCGCCGCTTCTGTGGGCTCCAGCAGAAAAAAAGCCCTGCCTCCCAGTAGTTTACATGTTTCCTGTCTGCCTAAGTCCTAGTCGGGAGACTGCTGAAGCCATAATGCTTCTTTTCCTGTAACAGGACTGGTGACATGTTACTTCTTGTCACATGCTTGCTGCTTGGTGTCAGCAAAGGTTCATTGAAGTTTCAAAATAATCAAACTTGTCTTTGTTGAAAAAACTAAGTTGCCTTTATTGATAACTACAATGTTACTCTAAGCATGGATGCATTGGAACTGATAGCAAGTGGTTCGAGTCATTGGCATTTATGAATACACTTCAAAGGATTTGTGCTTTAAACTAATTCCCATAATAAAACTACAGACTGACCCTGCAAGTAACACTTTCACATGCCCGCTTATCTTTCACAGTTGGTGGTTACATCCCCCTCCTGGTGATGTCCTTGCTCTGCTCAGGAGGCGCCTGGGAAGTTAGCTGAGCACTCTGCACTTCAAAGACCTTGTGGGCCTTTGATACCTAGGAGGCATTTATTCTCTCCCCCCCCCCCTTTTGTTACTGTGCATGGTATCAGAGTTAGTAGCATAGGACTTTATTAAACATTCTGGTTAGTAAGTAGCAAGTAATACATTCAGAAAGCAAATGCATGACTTCAATGAAACAATGTCTGACACTCGGTGGATGCTACACTGGGTGGGTCTCAGGTCAGGAAAGAGCGTAGACCACTTCCTTAGAGGATATTTCTGATTAGCCAGTAGCTGCTGGATCTCTGCTGCTGGCAAACAGCACGCTTATACCACAATCCAACCAAGAGTTGTGTATTTAAGTTCAGTGGGAATCAATGGATTTGTGGGCTTAGCTTTTGTACTGGACAGCAGCCCTTGAGGTGGATTCAAAGCAATGAAGTCTATGGGAGATTTCTACCAATAATGAGGATTTGGGTCAAATCCTGCTTTATTTTGTGTGTCTCCCGGGTCAAGTGCCTCAAAAGAAGGCAGCAGAGGAAATCGCAGATGAATAAAGAGAGAAGATATCGCAAGCCTTTGGAAAGGGGGGAGGGGGAAGGCAAAGAAACCCTAAGATCCATCAAACACATATTTGTCTCATTAAAAGTGTTTTTAATTTATAATGTCCTGGAATGTAGTTGTCACCCAGCTGTGCATCCATGACAATGTTGCTTTTCTCTTTCTTCCTCCCTCTCCAGTCCTCTCTCCCTCTTCTCCCCCCACAACCCCCCCCCTCAAGCATTCCCCTCTCCCACCTCATTGGGACTGCCATCAATTTCTTCTCATCAGCTGCAGTTACAGTAAATGGATTCATTTGTGGGCAATAGAAGCCGAGAGACAAAGGTGACAATATAATTAAGGTTTTTAATTCTATGCCTGAACAGTTAAGTCCAAAACTCATGATAATTAGCTGGCTGTAATGAAAGATCTTTAGTCGTTATTTTCCCTTTGTTTCCCCGTAATGGTTCATTTTGGCCAGCCACATTTGTCCTTTCAGCTAAATTCTGCTTAGACTGTGCTCTTGTCACTCCATTAAAACCCACAAAGTACAAAAAAAAGAAGAAGTTCATAGCACATCAATGTATAACGTGTGGCTATTTGAGTGCAATCCAATGCACGGTGAAGCACATTTAAAGCACAGCAAAAAAAAAAATGGACGCAATAAAGAAACTGCCAGTTGCTAAAGACCACAGCAGTTTTTAAAGCTCCAGTTGTGCTCAGTAGTCTGGGATGCACTTTAAACTCATTCTATGAGAAGTTCTCCAACTGGTGAGTCAGAAGCCAAAAGTGATTTGCGGTCCCAGACTCCCAACTCACTTGCAGGTGTGTTTCGAGGCCAGGAGGGCAGCGGAAGAATGGGATGAACTAGGAGACGTGAATGTAAGGTTTAATGATTTACAATACTGGAAATGCCTCGCCCTTCTGCCCTCATCAGAGTCACTAAGGCAGCCAACAAATTTAAAACATACGTAATAAAAGCACATCTTTAAAAGCCATTAAAACAATAAAAAAATTCACAACATTAAAACAAAGCCAAAACACACACACAAAAACAAAAACTGAAATGAAAACAAGGAGCAAGAAGGCGGGATTGCTGAGGGAATGCCATACAAAACAATATCTTTACCTGCCAGCTAACCCTAATGTCTGGGTTTACATGTGCAAAATGAGTCTTCACCAGGGCTACTTTTGTAGCAGGAACTCCTTTGCATGTTAGGCCACACCTCTGTTATATAGCCAGTCTTTCAAGAGGTTACAAGGCCTACTGTAAGCTCTGGGACAGGGGTGGCCAACGGTAGCTCTCCAGATATTTTTTGCCTACAACTCCTATCAGCCCCAGCCATTGGCCATGCTGGCTGGGGCTGATGGGAGTTGTAGGCAAAAAACATCTGGAGAGCTACCTACCGTTGGCCATCCCTGCTCTTGGAGGATTGGCTACATCAGGGGTGTGTGGCCTAATATGCAAAGGAATTCCTGCTACAAACCCCCCCCCTGAATTTCACCATGACTAATTTTAGCTAGACTGATGTGTCTTTTTGCGGCTAGAGAACTACAGAGGCTTTTCTTTGAAATGCAATGTAATGGGATGAGCACACTGAAAGAGCTGTTGTAGGGTTGCCAATCCCCGGGGGGGGCGGGGGATCCCCCGGTTTGGAGGCCCTCTCCCCGCTTCAGGGTCGGCAGAAAGCGGGGGAGGGGATGGAAACGTCTGCTGGGAACTCTATTAATCCCTATGGAGACTTATTCCCATAGGAAATAATGGAGAATTGATCCGTGAGTATCTGGGGCTCAGGGAGGGCTGTTTTTTGAGGTAGAGGCACCAGATTTTCAGTATAGCATCTAGTGCCTCTCCCCAAAGTACCCCCCCCAAGTTTCAAAAGGATTGGACCAGGGGGTCCAATTCTATGAGCCCCAAAAGAAGGTGCCCCTATCCCACATGATTTCCTATGGAAGGAAGGCATTGAAAAGGTGTGCCATCCCTTTAAATGTGAAGGCCAGAACTCCCTTTGGAGTTCAATTCTGCTTGTCACAGCCTTGATCTTGGCTCCACCCCTAATTTCTCCTGGCTCCACCCCCAAAGTCCCCAGATATTTCTTGAATGGGACTTGGCAACCCTAGAGCCCCAAACGAAAGAAAGGCATTAAAAAGGTGTGCAGTCCTTTTAAATGTGATGGGCATAACTCCCTTGGAGTTCAATTATGCTTGCCACACCCTTGCTCTTGGCTCCGCCCCAATGTCTCCTGGCTCCACCCCCAAAGTCTCCTGGCTCCACCCCCAAACTCCCCAGATATTTCTTGAATGGGACTTGGCAACCCTAAGCTGTTGTGAGGCAGCAGCTAAAGTGATGAGGATCCGGGAGATTCAGGTTCAGGTCTCCCCAGCTATGCCCCGGAAGCTTGCTGGGTGACTTTAGGCCAGGTGCACTCAGCCTAATTTACATCACAGTGTGGGTGCAAAATGGGAATGAGAGAACGAGGTATGGTACCTTGAGTTTCTTGGTGGAAGAATGGGGTAAAAAATGTCTTCAGAAAAAGCCGTGGGGATGCAATTGAGCAGGCTGCAGAAGTGTGCCAGCACTTGGAGTAGTGATGTCATCAATCCCAACAAAGGCCAGCAGTTCCACTCTAATGGCTGGAGTTAGTATAGAGCACCACTGTTCAGGACACTCAAACTGTGAGGCTTGCATACAGTTTTAACCCTTGCAGCATTTTCAAAACGCTGCATGGTATAGAACCCCAAGCAAACCTCACAGTTTCAAAATGCTGCAAGGGTAACATTCTGGTGGGGACCACAGTGTGAGGGGCAAAGGACTTTTGTCTCCCCCCATTCCATTTGTAAGTGCCTAAACTGTTATCATTTTGACTCTAGAAAATGTTGTGATGGGGGGGAGACAGGAGCCCCTCATCTCCCAGCAAGGTCAGGCCCCCATGACAGTTAGATAACTTAAAATGGCACTGCATCCATTTAAGGTTGCAGTATTGTCTAGTTTGGCCCTTAGCCTCAGCATCTTTTAGGAACTACAGGCTTGAATGAGGTGGCCTTTGGCGTTCAAGTGAAAAAAAGGATGGGGAACTGCTATTGACTTGAATGAAATCTTGAATTTGACTAATTTCTGCTTTTTTCACCCATTCTAAGAATTCAAGATTCAGTGGGTTGTAATTGTAATCTTGAACCAGTGTCTGAAAATTACCAACTGCAAATTGAGACCAAAAATGAGTGTAGAGTGTTTGGTCATACTTCCTAAGAGAATAGCCCCAGGTGAAAGTATTAGCATTGCAGAAGAATCACAAAACAGGGAGTGAAATTCCAAATTCCCCTCCAGCTCTGCATCATATGACAATAGGATAAGCCAAGAATACACCCTCCCAGACACCTATTTTATTATCAAGTGGCACAAATGTTTAACAAGTGGAACAACAAGCATTTAGCAGTTTCTGCCGGGATCGAACTCAGGTTGTGAGCAGAACTTGGGCTGCAGTACTGCAGTTTACCATTCTGTGCCCCGAAGCTCTTACCTTTGGTATTAATAAACACCAAATCAGGGACACAAAAATATCTCACATCTGTAAGTCCCCTTGTATGCTAAACCAGCTTGAATCAAACATGTTCAAATGGTTTAAATGCCAATGAACAGTTTGACAGACATCTGACAGTGAGGACTCCCAAACAGACCATAAACTGAACTTAGAAGAGATCAAGTATTTCTGAAATAAACAAGGAAAAGTTCTGGGAATTGCTTCAGCCCTATGTGTTAAATAGCCTCCCTGCTGTTGCTTTAACTGGGGGGTGGGGAATGTTCTCCAAATTGTTTTAAGCTTGGGCTGGGTGTTTTTAAGGGCATAATTTTTAGGTGATGAAATCCCCAAACTTGAAAAATTTGTCTGAAAATAATTACAATAATAATATGAATCCCCCTGAAATTTCAGCATACCAAAAATTATGCCTTTTACACAAAATCTTGCCTTGAAATTAAAGCTGTTTTTGAACTGTGCACCCCTATTCTAGAATATCAAATTGCTCTCGTTTGCAGTTGTAAATTCACCCTCAGGCTCATTTTTCACCCAGATACTGTTATCTACAAACTATTAAAATGTAAATATAAAACATTATATAGTTCTGCTTTATTAAGTCACCATTCCTTTCATTCAATTATTAACTAGGCCCAATGGGCAAAAATAAGAGCTTTGTATGGTATGTGGGATTATTATTTTGGAAAGGGAAGGGTTATCCCCTAGCCTTCCTCAGAGTCACAGACACAGTCCAAACCCTTCACCCATGGGCAGCTTTGACTTTAAAGACATAAGGGGATCTGACCAAGGACCTCTTTCATCTAGCTGTGCTGTCAGGTATCAGATATGTGGAGAACTTTGAACTGGAAGCAGATGCTTACTTAGGTTCTGAATTTGGCTCTTAGATAGCAGAAAATGGTAAGAGAATAGTGAGAGGGAGGTGGAAAATATTTGTGGAAAGAGCTGCAAACCATGTCACTCCTTTTCCCGCACCAAAAAAACACTTAACATGAAACACTGGAAGGATTTTATGCAACAGTAAGTTTGACTTATCACATAACTTAGAATGTGTAACACCAAGAAGATCCCATGGAGAGATCATTTTGGCACATAATTTGCCCTCCCTGACCTGCCTGTAATCTGTGATAAAACTTCCTTATTGCTTTAATACTCTATTGTCTGTGGAGAGACAGGAGCAAAGGGGAAAAAGGAGAAACCATTAGAAAAGACGAAGAACAAAACGGTGCCCTCCAAAGCCAATAACTTAACAAATGTTGACATGAATAAGAAAGAAGTTTTCTCTTTATCATGTAATTTCTTTACTCTAGCAGGTTTTTTTCCTTCCCTTTTTCTGCTTGGCTGAGAACAACATTTCACACCAAAAGTTCCTCTTTCTGTGTCTCTTCCAGTCATTACCACCCTGTTCCATTAATATCCTGAGGGACAGAACAAGATCAGGTAGCTATGTTAGTCTTTTATAATAAAACTCACAGGGTCAGGAAAAACTTTACCTTGAATGAAACCCATCATCTTCCTCAGGGAAGAATGTGAGATTTTACTAACACAGCAACCTTCCTCTTACAAGATCAGCCCTTTTGAGCCTACTATGGAATTTGAAAATAATAATAGGAACCAACACAAAATGTGGGTCACAGGAGGTAGACTCAATCACAAAATGGCTGCCACAGCATTTCTTCCATTTTCACTTTCCTGTTTCTGGGAGGATCCTGTCCATGGAGCCCCCCACCCCACCCCAAAGCATGTAAGTGGCATCCCTACATTCTTAGCAGACCATGACCCTTTTTCTATGTGCCACTGAGGTCTTTCACATCATTTGAGAATGAAAAAGCCACTTTGTGACCATTTTTTTCTCTCTAACTCATCTTTTCAGCAAGAGCACATCTGAGAGGCATGGCTAAGGATGCACTGTCAATTAGGGAACTCTTTTCCCCAAGAGATTTGCCAGAACTCCAGCCCAGCAGTTTTAAATAGCTCTTAAAATCTTAGGCTAACCTTTGGTTGGTGGAGGATGTACCATAGTACTTTTAAGGGACAGTGGTGGTAGTGAACTTGTAAGGTTAGCATCATAGCTCCTAAAGCTCCTAATTTTACATATGACTCTATGAGATGTTCTGCTGCGTAGCATTAGAAGATCATCTTTTCTCTAGGCTATTGCATACATAGACACCCAAACATGCTTTTCTAATGGCCTTGGGATAGTGCCGGCATTTGTACTCCACCCTTACTGCCTATACATGGCACTACAGTTAGTGGTTTGCATTTCAGATCTGTCTAGAAAAGGGGAAAGAGAACTGACAATACAATCCTAAACAGCAGGGCTTTTTGACCAGGAATGCAAGGGAGCACAGCTCCAGCTGGCTAGGTGTCAGGAGGTGTGGCCTAAAATGCAAATTAGTTCCTGCTGGGCCTTTTCTACAAAAGAAAAACCATGCTAAACAGAATTATACCCTTCTCATTAAAGTCAATGTGCTTAGAAGAGTGTAACTCAACACTGTTAGTCCCTTTGCTGGAACTCAAGAAACCAGTCATGTTGGGGATTTATAATAGCAGGCTGATGCTTTGGGTAAGGGGGACTAATATAGCTTATTTTCAAGTCGTGGATTTCCTGTTGCCTGCTTTCTGCTCAATTTGTACAGCTGTAAATAAACAGGGCAATATTAAAAGGCTAGTTTGAAACTACCCTGACCTGGATAGCCCAAACTAGACCAATCTCATCAGATCTCAGAAGGTTAAGCAGGGTCAACCTTGGCCAGTATTTGGATGGGAGACCACCAAGGAATACCAGAGAAGCAACATGGAGGCAGACAATGGCAATTTAATGTCTCTTGACTTGAAAACCTCAACAGGTGTTGCCATGAGTCAGCTGTGACTTGACTGGGGGTGGGGCTTGAAACTTTCCAGCCATTAAGGAGTCCTCCCAGTCAAGTGTACTGGGAATAGGGTTGCCATCCTCCACGTGATGTCTGGAATTCTGCTATCACCACTGATCTTCAGGTGACAGAGATCAGTTCACCTGGAGAAAATGGTTGCTTGGGAGGGAGAACTCTCTGGCATGATACCCTGTTGAGGTTTCTCCCTTCCCCATACCCCATTCTCCTCAGCTCTGCCCCCAAGATCTCCAGATATTTCCCAACCTGGAGCTGGCAACCCTACTTAGGAATGCACCAACTGTATGCAATGAGAGCATGTACTATCCTCAACCCTCCCGATATTTGTGAAGATCCTAGTGGTCTCCATGTTGAGTGAGCAGAGGCAATGCATTTATTTACCATTTTCAAACAGCCTTGGTGTACATGCAAACCCTGAAAAATGCAGGGGTCCTTCTGCACATAGTGATCCTCTACCTACATGGTAAATATGCACATTGTGTCTGTTCACAGACAATGTGATTACCTTGCACATGGGGAGGATTGAGAACAGAGCACAATCCCATAAAGCATGTTTGTTGGACTCCTGCTACATATGAGTGTAATGTCTGAAAGGTCCAGGGCTTTTTTTGTAGCAGGAACTACTTTGCATATTAGGCCACACACCCCTGATGTAGCCAGTCTTCCTGGAGCTTACAGTAGGCCCTGTACTAAGAGCCATGAAAGCCCTTGGAGGATTGGCTACATCGGGGTGGGGGCAGGGTGGCCTAATATGCAAAGGAGTTCCTGCTACAAAAAAAAGCTCTGGAAAGCTACTGCTTCATCTGATAGCAGAGTGGGAATAAAATCTGAAAATGACTACAGAGAGTATAAAGCAGATTTCCCCCCACTAGGTATAAATCTGCACCAAACAGTATTTCCCCCCCCCACCTCCCCCCCACCCCCGTGCCCTTTTGTAACTTTTAGAAAACTCTAGTGGAAGTACGGAATGTTCTCTTGCCCTTGATCCATTAACAGAGCCTGGGTGATTAATTATTTTGGCTCTTTTATGGCATCCAAGTTAACTTGCTGCACATTCATATTTCCAATTATATAACTGATAGAGTTAAAATAAGAGAGACTTGAATTATTGAAATATTTATAATCAGAGAGGCTCAGAGCAGAGGGAGAGCCAAAGAAGGCAGCAAAACTTAATGATTCAAAGATAAAATACTGTGTTTCAATAATCTAAAGGGAGTGTGGCAAATATGAAGAATTAAAAATTAAGTGTGCTCTGATGAGATATAAAGGCAGGGGCTAAACTTATTGGTGATCTATATCAGCTTCATTCACTCACTCTGGTTCTCTGGAAACATGATGGTCCTGCCCCTTTTGATCTAAACAAACCTGCACCTGAAAATTGCAGATGATGCGCTTATCGCAAGCTTTGCAGTTACATATCCTGCAAGAAACCTAGCGCTTTTGTAATTGTTTCTGATTTGTTCCCCCTTCCTTTTGTCCTGCATTTGGACAATGCACATAATTCCACCCACCCCCCACCCATTGAACAAGGGAGATCTATATATGCAGTTGTACATACACTTTTGCATTGTATAGCATGCTTATCTGGCACTTCTAAACTTGACTGATGCATCAGGTGACATGAGAAGGCATGCTCCTCTCTCTCTCTCTCTAGGATCACACCTGTGGCGAGAGATGTAGCAAGGCCAATAGGGACTATCCACTAAGCACCAGAAGGCCCTGTCTCTCAATGTTTCTGTCCCATTGCAGGGAATGGAAAAACAAGGCAACATAAATAAGTTTTGCTGACCCTGGTGTGCAGTTTGATACATGCGGCCATTCCATGAGCACATCACAGGACACATGGTGCTTTATCTTAGTAATTCCACATCATAACCAGGATTGTGTATAGTCTGTGTTAAGAAAAATAAAATCCTGTCCTCTGTCACCATCTCTGTCCCAGTCTACTTTAATTTATAGGGTCATTATGAGGGAAACAATGAGATAGTCCCATGTATGCTGCCTTAAGGAAAAGGAGGCATGTGCATATGGTGAATAAACAACAAAAACAAATACAGCTAATGCTGAGAAGGGACTTTGAGAAGTATTGGGTGCTTATGGTTATTCTATAAATTCAAGGCTGAGATGAGATCTGAACCACAGACATCCTTCAAGACAGCATGCTGCACCAATTAATTTCCCATTTAAGATGTTCTTGTGGCTATTGCAACAAAGCTTTTGAGGAGGAAAACTTTGAATGGGAACTGACTCTTTATGGCCACCATGCATCATGCTCTCACCCCACCCACAATGTTTAAAACATCTCCTGATGTCACAACATTCAGCACTTCCTGCCTGTACTCTACCTCTTTAGTTGCCAATCAGAAGGTGGGCGGGGAAACATCTAACATAATGAAGTCACCACATTTGGTAAATTCTACTACAACTTAGCTGAGGGGGAAGGGAAACTAGATATACAGCAGACATCATAACATCTGCTTTTGGTCGATAGGCAGAGGTCGCCAAACTTGCTTAACATAAGAGCCATGCAGAATAAACGTCAGATGTTTCAGAGTTGCAAGACATGAACAAACATTACAGTCACATCTTTATTAAAACTCTTAATACTTTCTTTGCACAGAAAGATAAAATATTTACAACACAACCATGCTAGAAGAAGATTTTTTTAAAAAAGTTGGGAATAACAGTTCCCATAAAACCAGCATAAGGAAAGGTTAGGGGATTTTTTTTTTTGGCACCAGTGAGAGAAGGGAACACACATGTACCAAATAAATCATTCACCACTATTTGTATCATAATGCATCTCTCTCTGCCTTGACACCAAGATTAGTAAATACAGCTCCTAGATGAGCTACGGAATTAAGGGGGAACCCTGAGCTACCCTCTTTAATTTTGTCCCTCCTTCCAGTGGCTCCCTTGGCTCTTGTGCTCTCTTTCCCCACTCTAGGGAAAGAGTCACACGCACCTTTAGATCCGTCTTACCCGTGGTAAGAACGCAACTCATCAGCATCCTGACTTCCCCCGGTTAGATGTCGGGTTTATTTGACACTGGAGAAAATCCAGCCCTTTTCCCCAGAAGCAGCACATATTCTGATTATTCCTGTTAGGACAGCTCATGCGCGATACTGCCTGTGACGGAAAGCTATGGGTTAACCAGAAACTGAAGACGCACAGGGCCTGCGTCAGGTGACCTGAGGGTGGGGGCAAAGTGCTCGGAGCTCTCAGGGAGGGAAAGTGGTTGAGTGACAGAAACTGCTGAGGCAGTCATTCAGTCAGTTGGTGTCTGACAGAGTTGGTGCCTTTCAGAGAAGTCTGTCAGTGTTGGAGCCTGACAGAGACTGAGTGGGTCAGTTCGTGCCTGACCGAGGCTGGGAGGGCAGCTGATCCTGTGAAGGAGCTTGAGACAGTGACGGGAAAGTCTTCCAGAGACTACAAGCTCGACAAAACCAGCCAAGAGGGCTGTGTGTGAGGAACAAGTGTGAGTCAGTCAAGACCTGAACGGTCACAGACACCTATAGACAACTCTGAAGATCTAGTGAGGTGGTTGAGGGAGTGGATGTGGGTCTGAGACACCAGAAGGGCTGAGAGGAGAGACTCCAGTCAAGGGGTGAGACTTGTCACATCATTCCCAAGAGGCCAGACCTTGGCTAGAGGTGGAGAGAGCAAGTTATAGGGAAACTGTGAACTGTGTAACTGAGAGAGACTCAAAGTAGGAAAAAGTTAATGTAAAGCCTGAAACAACTGAGCAACGTGTTAGCCTGTGTAAATATCTCCCATATCCCCAGTTTAAAGACTTTGTGTTATAATAAATCTGTGGTTTGAGTTAAAGTTCTTGAGAGCCTATATTTTTGGGAAAAACTAACAAAGCTGCTGTGGTCCCCTATGAAGAGAATTCTATTTCCATCAAATAACAAAGTAAAATACCCCGAAGAGACTGAAATAAAGAGATCCAGTGAGGCCGTGAGGCGGGCGCTGCTATAATTGGTGGCAGGGGTGGGATTCGAACCCACGCCCCCGATCACACTGCCCCTTGGAATGTTTGGTGCCTGCCATCTGCCCCTCCCACATTTTTTTTAAAAAGCCCCAGCAGACATGCGCAGGACCAGATCATCAGGAATCTGAGGTGAGGCGTCTGCTTCTCTGATCAGCGCAGGATCTGCGAGAGCGTTATCCCAGTATTCAGAAGAACGGGGGGGGGGGGGGAATCGTCTATCAATGTGGGGGATTTCCAGATATCATCATCACTGCCCATTTCCAGAAAAGTAGTTCCTGGCAGTCCCCTAGTTTGAATCAGCAACGTTAATTCCCGGAACTCCCCACCCCATGAAGCAATGTTTGATTCCCCACCTCCCAATGGTTGGGCACATGTTCAATGAAAACCCAATGGCAGGAATCATGGTATGATTGCTCAGCAATTGAATGAGAGTGAAATGACTTTGGATCTGCTTGATCGGCTGTGTGCATGCTCCAAGAAAAGAGCATGATAGCATTCAATATGTCTGATTATTCAACGATAGGATGATATCGGGACAAGTTGCATTCTTGGATGCTCCTCTGATCGGCCCCACATAGAATCAATGTTCAGCGGTTCAAATTTGAGCGCTGCATGCCCACTTTTAATGGGATGTGTGACTGCACCCTAGGTCTTTGGGTGACCTCTGTAGTGGAGGAATGCAGCTTGCAAGCCTGCCTATTTTCCCCTCCCTACCCGCTTCACACATGGCAAAAATAGTCACTACCTATGGGTCAGTGCTCAGAGGTTGACTGAGGTCCTGATGCCAAACATGCTTACTTGAGAGTAAGCCTGCATTAAGTTCCTCCTCAGCCTCTGGGAGCCACATATCATAAAATCTCCCGAGCCGCAGTTTAATCACCACAGTCTATAGTAAGTTGCATTAATCACTATGGATGAGTGGTGATTTGAACCCAGATTTTCCTGGTCTTCATCTAATATTGCATTCTTTTGTAGTGGGTTTACGGTGTACTCTGCTCAATATACTCAATTATGTAATGTTTTCCAAATCTAAATACACTCCTCCTTCATGGGTAAATTTCATGCTTCTCAAAGTGTATCTTGAGTTTCACTGTCTTTCTGAATCCTTTATTAAATCTTTTGGTTGGTAAGAGCACATTTTGATCACCTTGACCCAACATCCACACCTCTAGTGGCTATGAAATTGTTCTCTCTTCTTCACGGCCCAGTGTGAGCAATCAGTCATAAGGCAAATTAAAGAACAGAGAAACTTAAGCTCTGTAGTTTCACAAAAATGCTGTTCTTGTCAGATCTCTACTAGCAACGTCATAGCTCAGTGAGCAATTGCCAGCTTCCCAGTGCATCTCCTGAGAACTGTCACACTCCTCATCCATCATAATTGAGGCAGTCCACCTGCTATGGGGGATGGGGGGGTCAACCTTTCCATTGTAATGATTGCTGAGATGCAATAGATACCTCTTGTCACCCCTTCATGTTTATGCGAGTCTTTGATTGGCAAAGGTCAAAATGGAGGCTTCTGGTCTGATACTTTTGGTAGGCCAGGAGCTGCTGACGGTCAGGTTGCTATCACAGGTTGGATTTCGGATCATCCCTGGTCCTCACAGATAATTTTGCAGGGGATGAGGTAGAGATTGAAGGGATGACAATATAAATTAACTGAATGGCTTGTCGCAGTTTAGAGAATTTTAACTTAATGTCACATAAGAACACCAGGTTATTTGGGTGTTTCGCTTTGTTTTTGCCTTCAATCCACAGCTGATTTATGGTCACCCTGTAAGGTTTTCAAGGCAATATACCAGGGGTGGTTTGCTCTTGCTCGCTTTCGAGTAGCAACTCATATTCCTTCACGGTCTCCCATCAAAATACTAACCAGGACTGACCCTGCTTGGCTTCTGAGATCTGCTAAGATTAGGCTTGCCTGGGCTATCCAGATCACAGCTTCTTTTTTGGTAAAAAGGTAAAGGTAGTTCCCTGTGCAAGCACCAGTCATTTCCGACTCTGGGATGACATTTCATCACAATGTTTTTATGGCAGACTTTTCACAGGGTAGTTTGCCATTGCCTTCCCCAGTCATCTACACTCCCCACCCCCCAGCAAGCTGGGTACTCATTTTACTGACCTCAGAAGGATGGAAGGCTTAGTCAACCTTGCGCCAGCTACCTGAACCCAACTTCCACCCGGATCAAACTCAGTTCAGGAGCAGAGCTTGGACTGCAATACAGCTTACTACTCTGCGCCACTGGGCTTTTTTTAGTAGAGATGTAAAAATTGCATCCCCGTTAGTGGAGACATTACTGTAGGGATACTGGGGTGCTTGTTTTCGTTTTTGCTCTTGTAGAGCTAAGAATTCCTCAGAGTAGATCGCCTTTGTAATTTGTATGAACTGCATTCCCTTAACTGGGAAATATGGGAGAGGGCTGGGGGTACTTTGTAACGCTTCTATGCTTCCAAGTCAAATGATTTTTTTTTTTTTTACATTTAACCCAATAATAAAAGTCATTAAGAACTTTTCTGATCGGTATGGCCTCATCCTTTGATCTGTATAGCTTTGCTTTGTGCAGCATTTATTGGCCACATGCCTTTGTTACATTGGTGACATTAGTGTGCAATAGAAATACGTGGATAATATTTTCTGCATATTTATACATACAAAACCAGGAAGTTTGTTCTCAGCTTCCACCTTTATTTTCTCTGGTACCCAACAATCCAAAATTCTGTTCCACTGAGAAAGATATAGATTTTCCAATCTAGTCTTTAAAGACTATAATAAACTAGGGTTTTAAAAGCATATTATTTGAATTTGTTTAAGAATTTGTTTAAGTATACATGCCTCCACACTCTATGGATGGTACATAATGATTATGGTTTCTCAGCTCAGTGGTACATATTCTCTCTAAACTGTAAGAAACTTCAAGGAAGGGTCTGTGAGCAGGGAATACCATAGAATCAAAACAGCTGAGGAAGTGCAGCCATTTTGATGGTGAATCTGTTGACTGGGTAGACCATTAACAACTGCTAACAGAACACAGTATTAGCTCAGTAAGCACCAAATACATTGGTTTATATCCTAGTTAGGGTTGCCAGGTCTTACCTGGCTGCTGGTCGGGGGACTGTTCTTGTGCATGTGAAGTGCCATAGAGTTTTTTTTACCCAAATGCTAGAATGTCCCCGCACGATGTGCCAGGTGTGATTACATCATTTTGGGTGACATCATTGCACCGGCATGTTGGGCGCTGACGGAGCTCTTTGGAGACAGGGCTTCCCCGCTGGCCAATCTTGTGCTGGTGGGTTGGAGGCCCTGAAACTGGGAGAAAACCCTAATCCTAATACTGCACTCTGCCATGAGAGTTGGAAACAACTTGGTGCTTGCATAGGGGGATTACCTTAACCTTTAACTGATCTGCAGACCTCATAAAGTGGAACTCCCACTCACTGCAGCCCCCTGACAACACCAGAATATTGTACAGGATGGGCATTGGGATATTTGGTTAATATAGCAGACTTTACTATTCATAGAAACATGCTTTTGCATGCAGTTAAATAAAATCTGAAGCAGTATAGTGCAAAAGTGGAACCAACATTTTAATAATAATAATAATAATAATAAATTTATTCTTATATCCCGCCCTCCCCCGCCGAAGCGGGCTCAGGGCAGCTCACATGACAAGGTTTACACCATGATTACACTAAAATCCACCAATACATTAAAACAATTAAAATAGTTAGATACAATTCAGGTTAAGTTAATTAACAATTAAAATTTATCAAATAAAGGTAAATTAAATTAAAGTGCCACAGTTCAGAATGTGTATAGGATGGCTAGGTGTCATCTCCGGGTGCCGTCTTAAATGCGAGTTGACAGAGGGTGGTTTTGCAAGCCCTGCGAAATTGATTTAGGTCTCGCAGGGCTCGCACCTCCTCTGGTAGTTGGTTCCGCCATTTGGGGGCCATTGTGGAGAAGGCCTGCTCCCTAGTTGCCTTCAATCTGGCCTCTCTTGGTCCAGGGATTCGTAGTAGGTTTTGAGAACTAGATCTCAGTGCTCTCTGGGGAACACCTAGTCACCTAGATTTATTCGTATTGATTCAGTTCACATTCAGACTATTTCCTCAGAAGGGAAATTCCCTGCATTAATGTTTTTAAAACTGAATTATGCGAAATTTCCCATAGTAGATTTTTCCTCAGCTGGCACAAATCCAACGTTTTCTCCTCCTTACCCTGCATTTTTGGAATCTCCCAGTTTTAGAGAGTTCCAAAAATGTGGAGTAAGAAGAAGAAAATTTCAGGTTTGTGTCTGATGAGGAAAAATCTACTGTGCAAAATTTCACACAACACAGAGTTTTAAAAACATCAATGTGGGGGATTTCACTACTGCGGAAATGGTTTCAGGTTGCAGTTGAAAAGAGACAGAGGGAGAATTCCCAAGTGGCCAGCTAAATCAAATGGCCAGCTAAATCTGGCTTTATGTATGTGGAAGCATGAGGAGGCCATTACCTCTACAGCAGAGAACTGTAGATGTGACTCTGACTTCATGAAGAGCCATGTGGGCAGGTGGAGACAAAGCACACAGGAGTCAGACAGCAGCTCCTAAACTGGGAACAAAGAGAGGCATCCCAGTTAGGAGATAACATTTATAGTCACCTAGAGTGATGTGACACCCCCCTCCCCCAATGTCTAGATATGCTGAATCACTCCAACAGGGGGAACAGTGAACCCCCACAAACAGTACAGTGGGTAGAATGGGTTTGCAGTGGGAAAGGGGGAAAATTGGAAGAAATCATCTTATCCTGTAATGTTAAAGGCTTTAAGATTGGGCTTCTGGGCTTGCCTGGTTAAAGGCACACTATTGAGAAGAACTGGCTCCTTTTTTCGTCTTCTGCATATAATTTATAGTAGCTGCTTATTCAAGGGTCTGTTCCCTTCCTCATGGTCTGTAAATGTTATGACATTCTGATCTTCAGGGCTTCTGCATCTTATTAGATTTATCTTTGCATATATTAAGCCTAACTGCAGTGAAATTTATGGTAATGGTGAATTCTACAAACTGCACCGAACAGGAAATATCTAAGTCACAATTTATACACAATTCTTGCTAACGCTGCAGTATTTGCAGGCTGGCTAACATTTTTCTAAGTTTGTGCTTTTCAAGTAGTATTCAAAGATCACATTTAAAAGCAGGAATAAATCTGTCAAAAGCCAAAATTTTGAGGCTAAAATCTCTAGGGCACAGTCCTACCCTGGGAGAGGAAACAGCTCCCATATGTGGAGGGAACCCCAAAAAGCCTTAGCAAAGCACTGCTCCTGTTTTTTTTCTCCAAGGCATACACGCTGGTATCAAGCAAAAAACCAAAGTAGTTGTTGTGTACTGAATTTAAGACTTTGCGACAGCCTCATGCGCCTCTGAGTTACCACGGGGAACTGCAGATTACCTTGTTGTATTTGAACTCCAAGCTTAAACCAATGAGCAGTTAGGGCGTGAAACTTGACCACAGTGATTTGGTATGCGACTCTGGGGGGTGGTTAGTTGCATGTTTTATAAGAGGGGTCTTGGCCCTGCCATGTTGTCTTTTATTAGTAGATAGTAGCAATAAAGCATGTCCTGTTTTGAACTCTGCTGCCTCGAATTCACTATTTAGCAGTAGTCTAAATGGAATAATACTTAGATATTAGCACCAAATGACATGAAATGCTGATTTTAATTACTGAATGTATAATTTTATTCAATGTATTATTTTATAGCTTGTATATTTTACTACTGTGGAGTTTTTTTGTTGTGAGCCGCCCTGCGCCTGCTTCGGCGGGGAGGGCGGGATATAAATCAAACAAAATAAAATTTAAAAAGGGCAGTGATTCTCAGCATTTTCAGTAGGGTGACTGACAAGTCCAAATATATGTTGTATGGTGACCCACCCAAGGCTGACACAAGGTTTTTTGGTACCCTAGGCAAATTACCTTGACATCCATCTGGTTTAGCTTTCCATTTCCTACCAGTGGCTAACCAGATGTTTTTGAGAAACCAACAAACCTTGCACTAAGGGTGCAGCTCCCCCAGTACAAACCCCAAGCAAGTGGCATTCTGACACAGCCTTTGCATATGGAGGTTACATCCCAGCCTTTGATCGCCCTCTCCTTCTCCATGACTCCCTCTAATCCCCCCTAAGAGTCTAAGAAACTCACACTAGTAATCATTAGAACACATTTTAGTCGATCAACTCCAGAGCTTTTTCTGAGCAGGAATGCACAGGTGTCAGGGTGTGTGGCCTAGTATGCAAATGAGTTCCTCCTGGGCTTTTTCTACAAAAACAAAATAATGGTGATGTCAGGGGGTGTAAGCAACCAAAATGAGACGCGGATAAAGGGGTGGGGGTTCAAAGCAACACTTCCGTGTACCAGAACGTCTTAAAACGTATCTCTTAAAGATATAAAGATTCACATTCACTTTTGTAACAAATATTTATAAAGCTTAAACATTACAATTTATACAAGTGAATGAAAAATAAGGAAGAAAGGAACAAAACGTCTTGTAAATTTCTTACAAAAAGTCCCGCTAATCAATCACGAAGTCTTTCCTGTAGAAGGTGCAAGTACTGAGCTCCTGTTATGAAATGCAGTAAAAGAACATCTCTGGAACACCAAGGAATTAGCGACCTAGGCAGCCGACAAGGATTTACGTTGTGCAGTGTTGTTCATTCTCTAAATTGATAGGCGCTAAATGCGGTCTCTGGACATTCAGAACCCGTTTTCACCTCCCAGGCTTTCTCTAAGCTTCAATTGTGACAAGGCACTTCAACAAAGATCCGTATTTACAGCTTTCTTACAGTTCCAAACAGATCAGGGGGTGTGACGTAATATGCAAATGAGATCAACATGTATATGCAGTGAAGAAATAAACATCAGCTAATGTATGACATGGAAGATACTGTTTCCAGGGTGAGATCTTAATTTCCAAACTTCAAAAGACAGCCATGAAAAGGATAGGGACAGCCAGTGGGGTGGGTTGGCCTGTGACCAACTTTTAGAGGTTCTGCAACCTGCTTTTGGGCCCAACCCTCTACTTGGGAAACACTGCTTTCCGTATCCTTATAGAGAGAGTAATAACTCTAGGACCGATGTCCCAGGACCGATGTCCCACTAATCTTACACTGTTCCCATGTTCCGCTTCTCAGTGAGGCTTTATTCCGATTTTACACTATTTGCCCCCGGGCTGTTGCTAGCATCGGCTTTTTTGTGGGGCTGATACTAGCTACACTATCAGAATCTGGTTTTCAGAGGATCTTGTTTGCCGTGCGGAAGAGGCGGAGTGAGTTGCAGCCCTGGGGCAGATAGTGTGAAATCTGACGGAAGCCCCGCTGAGAAGAGGAACATGAGAGCTGTGTAAGGTGAGTGGGAAATCGGTCAGGTGTTTTTAGAAAGGGATCTTAGCTCAGGGGTGGCCAAACTGTGTCTCAGGAGCCTAGGGTTGCCAAGTCCAAATCAAGAAATATCTGGGGACTTTGGGGGTGGAGCCAGGAGACATTAGGGGTGGAGCCAAGATCAAGATTGTGACAAGCATAATTGAACTCCAAAGGGAGTTCTGGCCATCACATAAAGCGACGGCACACCTTTTCAATTCCTTCCTTCCATAGGAAATAATGAGGGATAGGGGCACCTTTTTTTGGGACTCATAGAATTGGACCCCCTGGTCCAATCTTTTTGAAACTTGGTGGGTATTTTGGGGAGAGGCACTAGATGCTATACTGAAAATTTGGTGCCTCTAACCCCAAAAACAGCCCCCCCAGAGCCCCAGATACCCGCGGATCAATTCTCCATGATTTTCTATGGGAATAAATCTCCATAGGGAATAACAGAGTTCCCAGAAGACATTTCCCTCCCCTCCCCCCACTTTCTGATGACCCTGAAGCGGGGGGAGGGCCTCCAAACCGGGGGATCCCCTGCCCCCACCTGGGGATTGGCAACCCTACAGGAGCCACATGAAGGATACCATGAAAGGGGGAGTACCTTATATATCCATATATAGCAGTTGTTTGCAGGCCAGGTAAGAGCTCTGAATGAGTAAGTTCTGGGCCCTGGGCCTTATATTTGATACTCCTGAACTAGAGTGAGCAGAAAGGGAAGAGGTGAGGAGACACCCTCACAGTCACCCATTCCACGTAGCTGCCCTTTGCTCAGCTCGTCTGTAGGAGACGGGGTGGGGGGGGGGGGGAGATGGAGAACTGCAGAACTCTTCTGAGTTTTATGGGATCATATCAAAAGCAGAACCTGCACCTGCAAGCGGAGAAGGGCTGTGCCCTTAGTTTTTAGATTTCAATAGACTTCTTTTTAAAATGTAAAATGAATTCCACAGAGGAGATGCAACAGTCCTGCATGTTATAATGCAAGTAATTAATTTTGCACATAAAATTATTTTGCATCCAAATCAGAATATTTTAATGAAACTCCAACTCTGTGTTTTCTTAGCAACTGCATCAGTATTCCTTTACATGTGCTTCCTTTGCTGAAGGTAAATTTCTGAAAGACCGATTTGTTTGCTCAAAATGGGAAGGCAGAAGCTGCTGGGAGAAAAAAAAAAAGGTTTCAAATTTGTATTTGCCCCATTGTGGCAGTTCATGTCAAATGGAACTTTGCATTCAGAAGGTTACTTTCTGGTTACTTTTCACACAATCTCTCATGCACTCCTAGAATGACGAAGAAACTTAAAAGATGTTAACGCCTAATCAAACCAACAGAATTTTAAACTCATTAAGCTAGCAAACTTAAAGTGTAAGGCTCCCTTGAATGTAGGGTTGCCAAGTCCAATTAAAGAAAAATCTGGGGACTTTGGGGGCGGAGCCAGGAGACTTTGGGGGTGGAGCCAGGAGACATTGGGGTGGAGCCAGGAACAAGGATGTGACAAGCATAATTGAACTCCAAAGGAGTTCTGGCTATCACATTTAAAGGGACGGCACACCTTTTCAATGCCTTCCTTCCATAGGAAATAATGAAGGATAGGGGCACCATCTTTTGGGGCTCATAGAATTGGACCCTCTGGTCCAATCATTTTGAAACTTGGGGGGTATTTTGGGGGAGAGGCACTAGATATTATACTAAAAATTTGGTGCCTCTTCCTCAAAAAATAGCCCCCCCAGAGCCCCCAATACCCACGGATCAATTCCCTATTATTCCCTATGGGAATCGTTCTCCATAGGGAATAATAGAGTGCCCAGTAGACATTTCCCTCCCCCCCACGCTTTCTAAAGGGGGGGAGGGCCTCCAAACTAGGGAATCCCCTGCCCCCTCCCTCTCACACACACACAAATACTTACCAGATCTTCTTCCGGACAACTCTTGCTGTGAAAACAAAAGGGGAAAAAAGGGAGGGGCTGTTCTCCGAAGCCCTTCCTGCTTGCTGCCCAGCCTTAAAGGGGCCACACATTTTACAAACGGCTCAGGATCTCAACAATATGAAGCCTGCAGGTATGTTCTCCCCCCCTCCACCCCCCACCCCCCCCCACCGCTTCCCAATTTCTGGGGGGCGGGAGATTAGGCTGCGAACTCAGAAGTCCCCCGCCAGAGCGGGGGGGTTGGGAAGCCTACTTGAATGGCACTGTCCTTCTCTTTTGGTGTTAGGACTGCCAAGATTTCAGTAGGAGTTAGGGTAGCCAGCCTCCAGGTGGGTGCACAAAAAAGGGGGTTTCAAAGTTAAAACAGTCAAATAGAAAACAGCTGAAGAAACAATTTATATACTCAAGGCTTTTTTCGTAGAAAAAGCTGAGCAGGAACTCTTTTGCATATTAGACCCCCTGCAGCCAAGCCAGCCGGAACTGCATTCCTGTGTGTTCCTGCTCAAAAAAAGTCCTGTATATACTCAAACAATTATATATATATTACAATTTAAACCAGTGTATACAAATACGACATCACTTTTCTCTTTCTTCCCTCCAAAAATAAAGTCTATAACACAGTTAATATCGTGTCCTGAAATTCTTTCCAATAGAGGGATCAGGAAATCTTTGCAGCCTTCATAAGACACCCCATCTATATCCCAAGACGTTTCATTTCTAGTCTTCTTCCTTCCTTCCTTCCTTCCTTCCTTCCTTCCTTCCTTCCTTCCTTCCTTCCTTCCTTCCTTCCTTCCTTCCTTCCTTCCTTCCTTCCTTCCTTCCTTCCTTCCTTCCTTCCTTCCGTTCTCAGGCTGTTAAATTGGAACCTGATTTCAACAACTTCTCATACAGACACAAGGTTTCTAGCTAAACAACAAAATCAATGGGTTCTCCAAAGGTAAAATTTTGTTTTATGTACCTGGGACTTAAAGATGAAGGAAGAATATGCTTCTATTTATTTCATTATGGACACAGAAGGGGACCTCTAAATGCGGCCATTATACAGAATCACTCAGTTACAAAATAGAAGGGTTGCAAGCACTGTCTCAGCAAATGCTGGGAGATTTCTAGGATGGTGGCTGGGGTGGGTGTGATATCACTTCCAGGGAATGATAGAGTCAGAAGGTACATCCAGGATCATCTAGTTCAACCTCGTGCACAATTCAGGAAATTCAGAAATGCCTCCCCCCCTACTCAGAATTTCCCCTAATCTCTATGAGACATGGGGAAATTCCTAGTGCATTGTGATGGATGCCATTTTTTCTCAGTTTCTCAAGAGTTGGGGCACCAGGCCAAGGTTTGCCCACTGCAAAGTGCTTCTAGAGGCATAATCATATTTGAGCTAAAACGCAAGGTGTTGAGTGTGGCAGAATTCCAAGCGAGACTGGGCCAATTCCTGTCTGGTAGCCATTTCTGTTTGATTCTTTTCCCCATAAAGCTTTGCATATCTCTTTCAAGCCTGTCCTATCCTGCCAGTACACTCTGCTCAAGGAGAATTGTTGACATCTTTTAGTTTCAGCCTCAAAGTCAGAATATCTATGTGTCTCCATGGTTCCCCCTTAACACAGAGAAGTTACCCAGAGTACCACTGATAATAAAGATTGTTATGCCAGGAAGGCCGGGGGCTTCTTGCCCTCACAGACTGAGGCAAAGTTCATGCCTTACTGTATGAAAGGGGTTGGGCTTTGTCAAATTCATCAAATGTTCATCACAGACATGACTGACAGTTACAATATCTCCTATGAATGGAAAAAGTTACTTAATGTCCGGGTTTATTATTGTTCCTTGTTCTGGGCAAACATACTCCTTATGAGCCTTGGCAGAGCAACCAGGATATATATCCTCTATAGAATTATAGTGCACTCTAATTGGGTACTTGATTAATTGTATTAATTCTGTATGCTGCGTACAAGAATGTTATACGTTAGAGAATTTCTGCATTAAAATAATAGTTTCTAATTTTAATAAAAGTTATTCTATTTGAATAGAATAGTTTCTAAGGTAAAGCCACTGTCTGGTTGTCTCTCCATGAAAACTCTCTTGCCAGTCTCTAGTCGAGCTCAAAGAACATTAGTGAGGTTCCCAGCCCTTCCTGGGCCTTGAAATTCTCTGCATTGAGAGGAGGTTTCTTCCTCCTTCCATAATTGAAGTTGCCACTTTCAGCTAAATCCAAACCAAAAGAGGCTTCTCAAACAAACATCCCATTAAGCATCCCTACAAGGGCAAAAATTGGCAGAGCAGTTTCAAGTTTCCTAGCAGAAACCATTGTTTCAAGTTTCCCAGTGTATCAATTTAGTTATCAGCAGCAAATTGTCAACACCAGAAGTCAAATCACAACAGCAAGTGCTAATTTATCCTTATGAGTAGGATATTTCTATAAAATTAATATTTTTTTGCAAATAGGAGTGAGTAAACTTAAAAGCAAAGCTGGTGCATGCATTGTGAGTGTGTTTGTGTGTGTGTGTTTATTTTGGCTTGTTTCCATCCAATTTTAATTAAGGCCAAGTAAGCAGTTTACAATGAATTATTTATCATATGCATATAGCTTCACAAAATAACTGCACGTCACTGCCAATTTTCAGTAAAGCTACTCAGTGCAGTGGTCAGTCAGATCTTTTGCATGGGGAAGCATCTAACCTAAGTACTATTTGAGTTGGGTTGGCCAGATACTTGGAATGTTGCTGCAGAAGTTAGCAAATGAACCTAAGCAAATACAACCTCTTATAGGGTTGTTGGCTTCCAGATGGGGCCTGGGGATCTCCCGCATTTACAACTGATCTCCAGTTGGCAGAGATCAGCTCCCCTGGAGAAAATGGCTGCTTGGGATGGTGGACTCGATGGCATTGTACCATGCTGAGGCCCCTCCTTTCCTCAAACCCCACCTTCTCCTGGATCCACCCCCAAAGTCTCCAGGTATTTTCCAACACAGACCTGGCAACCCTACAACCTCAATGTGTTACTTACTACAGGATCCCAGAGAACATTTCTGTGATTATGAAAGTGAAAGGCAGGACAACCTGCAGAAATACTTGAAGACCACTGGGGGTGCAGCCAGAAACAAGGTTGTGACAAGCATAACTGAACTCTAAAGGGAGTTCTGGCCATCATTACTACAACTTTCTCCAAAGCAAGTGAATATACACATTTCTCTCACACATTTCAAGTCTGTACCTTGCTGGATCATATCATGGTCACACATGAGCACATATAGAATGACTGTCCAGGGTCTTTCACATCACAGAACAAGCAGCTAACACTCTTCAGTACATGGAAGTAAATAACATTCCATTAAACCTCTGCTAAAGAGACTCAGCCCTGACCTGGATAGCCCAAGCAAGTCTGATCTCATGAGATCTTGGAAGCTAAGCAGGGTTGGCCCTGGTCAGTGTTTGGATGGGAGACCTTCATGGAGTACCAGGTTTGTGATATGGAGACAGGCAATGGCAAACCACCTCTAAACATCTCTCGCCTTGAAAAACCCCACAGGGTTACAGTAAGTTGGCTGCAACTTGATGGCTAAAAAAAATGGACGGGACATTTTCCTCCAGGCAACCCTAACAATAACAGAGTTCCTCTTGGAGAAGGTTACTTTCCTGAATGGCTTAAACTGAATTACAGACTTCATAAACATCCTGAAGTTGAACCTCTCTCCATCACCATGTCTGCGAACCCATCCTTCTTTAATTGTTGATCCAGATTTCTCTTGCTGTCCACTGCCCTCTTCTGGGACAGGTCATCAACACCCACATGACAAGTATTTCCACTTGGTGGTCATCAGGGCTTTTCTGGAAGAAAAAGCCCAGCAGGAACATATTTGCATATTAGGCCACACCCCCTGATGTTACCATTGTTTCGCATAGGGCTTTTTGTAGAAAAAGACTAGGAGGGATTTATTTACATATTAGGCCACACCCCCTGACACCAAGCCAGCTGGAACTGCATTCCTGTGCATTCCTGCTAAAAAAAAATGCCCTGGTGGCCATTCATCTACCAACCATTAGCATAATCCTGCTTTATTTGGTGGGATTTTTTAAAAGGCATAAGAGAAGTGTTACACTTCTAACCATCCTGAACTGGTCACTGTGAAACAGCTTTAGAGAAGCTTTGAGAAAACTACATAGCCAAACAAAACATGGATTTCAGTGCAACACAATCCTAAGAAGAGATGTACCGTTCTAAATTAATTGAAGTCAATGGGCTTAGAAGGCTGTAACTCTGTTTAGGATTGCACTGTTAGCCGCAAGATGAAACTACTTCCATTAAAGTTGACAGGTGTGGACCATGCTGTACAATTTTTGTAAGTTCTGAGCCCAGTCTTTATCTATTCATGCAGCTTTAAGTGACAATGAACATGTGGTTTACAAAGAAAGCCAAACAAATTTTGATAGCATGTAAATATATATAACAAATTGAATTAATCTACACAATATAAATTACCATATAGATATGATGGAGATCTATTGAAGAGCACTGGACAAAACTGTAACCATACATACAAGTTGCTCTTCACCTTTATGCATTCTATCAGCCTGTAATGCTCCACTTTCAACTACCTGCTGTTCTTTCCATCTTTAATTGCTTGCATACTTTTCACTTGAAAGTAATGTTGACATATGGACAGACTCCCTGGCTTTGTCAATAGGGAGAAATCGCACAGGGACAGCAGAGGGCTTGGGG
Organism: Heteronotia binoei; assembly: GCF_032191835.1. Taxonomy (NCBI): domain Eukaryota; kingdom Metazoa; phylum Chordata; class Lepidosauria; order Squamata; family Gekkonidae; genus Heteronotia; species Heteronotia binoei. Next base: position 28,297,883 of record NC_083226.1, read on the forward strand.
AAGCTTCTACAGGCTTCCCATCTAGCATAACCCCCAGTTTTAAAGAATCTGTCACTTTTTGCCATCAAGTCATAGGTTTTCAAGGCAAGCCGCAAACAGAGGGGGTTTGCCATTGCCTTCCTTTGCATCAGGGTCCTAGTATTTCTTGGTGGTCTCCCATCCAAATACTGACAAAAGCCAGCTTTACTTAACTTCTGAGATCTGATGAGGTTGGGCTAGCCTGGGCTATCCATGACAGCACGAAGAATATAACACTTCCATATCTAAAGAAAAACCCCTTCCATGCCTTAGTTGCTTTCTAGAAACCTTCTACATGGATTTTAAGGCCTTTTCAGGTGTTCAGTTCATTGTGCAGGCAAGAGTCTTTCTCCAGCTGTTGGGTATTCCAAAGGCTCCTATCCACTAGTATTCCACAGAACTGATGGGGGGCAGAGAAAATTTAGTTTATTATCACCTGCTTTGCATACTCTTAAAGAAGAAAGTGCCCCTCCCCTGCAAGCTAGCAACTGGCAGGGACTGGGGGGACTTACCAGTAGAAAGGCCTAGGCCATGTTGCCACAATCACACAGGAAGTGACATCATCATGCCAGCATCTTCCCAAGTATTAACATGTGCCGTGATGTTCACTGAGTGAATTAGGGACACTCACTCTCAGTGGTGTAGGGAGGGGGGGGGGGCGTGGGGGGGCGGGTCGCCCCAGGTCTGGGGGGTCCCCGCATTGCCAAGGGGGGTCCCGAACAATGGCCGTGGCCGCTTGCCACTGTGGTGTTTGTCTCCCTGGCTCTGCCTCGAAGAGCAGCGGGGCAGGAAGCAGGCGAGCAGGTTCAGCTTCTGGGAAGCCACCGGCCCTGCCCCGCCTGTCTCGCTTGCAGCGGTTGCAAGGAAAGGACTCGGCTGGGCAGGAAGGGGTTAAGCGGCCGCCGTGTGTCACGGGGAATGGAAGGGGGTGACGTCAGCAGTGATGTCAAAGCCCAGGACTGGAGCAGCGCGCGGGGGCCCACTTTGCCCAGGCAGCCGGCGGGGGCGGAGCCGCGCTTTAAGCGTCACCAACCCACTTCAAAGGAGGGGGCGGGGGCGGATAGCTTAGGAAGAAACAAAGCAGGAGTCAAGGAGCACCTTTAAGACCAACAATCTTCTACTCGGATAGATGCAGGTGGGGCAGTCGAGTTGGTCTGAAGCAGTTGAGCAAAGCAGGAGTCAAATTGCATCTTGAAGACCAACCAAGTTTTATTGAGAACGTAAGCTTACAAGAAAAACAGGGCTCCCTCGCAAGTGGTGGCCATCTTGCGGAAGTGACATCACCGGAAGTGACATCATATCCTGTTTCTGGCGGCGTGCACACACATAGGGGGGCCCACATAAATCTTGGGCCCCAGGCCCCCAAAGCCCTAGCTATGCCCCTGCTCACTCTTTCAATTTAACTGACCTTAAAGAATTGTTGTGAGGATAAAATGAGGAATGGATATAACCCTGTATGTTGCGCTGAGTTCCTTGGAAGAAGGGTGGGATAAAAATGCACTAGAAAGACTGACCTGCAGTTGTATCTGTTCCACATCCAACATGTCCAAGCCCTTTAGGTGCAGCTGAAGAGTGTGTAGAAGATTTGGTTTAGATGATTGGCGGGCAATCGAGCATCTCTGGTCAATAGACTTAAACTCCACTTTTGATACAGATGGGAAGATATGCTAGGCATCAAGGCTAACCCAACCTTCCAGTTTTTCTACTTTCCCCTAATCTCTCACCATTTTTTGTTTGTCAGTTGGAAAAAAATGCTATCAAGTTTTCTGAAGCCTCTAAGATGATCTGACATCTTCAAGTGTATTTTTCTGTTGGTGGAGAAGGCACGGGAAATAACATTTCTTTTCAAGAATCCCCTGTAGGTTTCCTCCCACAAATGCTCTGAACACCTCGAGAGTTTCCTCCTTGGCTTTTGCTGATGTCTATGAAAGATAGCAAAGAATCCATCAGAAGAGAAAAAATAATGAATTGTCTCCCCCACCCCCACCCCTGTAACTTCTGTTGCACCTGAGCTGTAGGATATCCTGAGTTTCAAGTGAATATTTGCTTGTCGTCCAACTTCTTTTTAGATTAGCCTTGTTGTTTTTTTTAAAAGGTTTTCACACTCTCTCAGTAAAAGCAAAATTATTGTAAGCAAGACATGGGCAAAGAAGAAATGCTGTGGTCTGGTATTATTCCAAGCAGGCCTTGGATTCAGCGCAGCTACTGAACCTTTCTGAGAGTTCCACCTCCTCCTCCCCACCTTGTCCATTGAAAAGTAGGTGCAACTGCATAATAAACCCTGGATGAGCTCCACCACCTGTTTTTCTACAAAGTGACCCCTGAGTCCAAGGTATTGAAGAATACTTTATAATTATCTATAATGGGGTTAGTAGTTGAGTGTGTAGTAGATAACACGCCCTGCCCTGGATGGCCTAGGCTAACCTGATCTCACCAGATCTCAGAAGCTAAGCAAAGTGGACCCTGGTTGGTTAGTATTAGGATGAGGGACCACCAAGGAGCACAAGGGTCATTTCGCAGAGGCAGACAATGGCAAATCACCTCTGAACATCTCTTGCCTTCAAAATCCTATGGGGTCACTGTAAGTCAGCTGTGACTTGATGTCACTTTCCACCAGGGCTTTTTTTTGTAGCAGGAAGTCCTTTGCATATTAGGCCACACACCCCTAATGTAGCCAATCCTTCAAGAGCTTACAGGACTGTTCTTACAGGGACTGTTCTTACAGGGCCTAATGTAAGCTCTTGGAGGATTGGCTACATCAGCGGTGTGTGGCCTAATATGCAAAGGACTTCCTGCTACAAAAAAAGAGTCCTGCTTTCCACCACAGGAGACAATGCCGCCCTGACCTGGATGGCCCAGGCTAGCCTGATCTCAGAAGCTAAGCACAGTTATTCCTGGTTTGGTCTTGAATGGGGCACCACCAAGGATGTCCAGGGTTGCTATGGAGAACCAGGCAATGGTAAAGCATCTCTGAACATATCTTGCCTTGAAAAACCCATGGGGTCACCATAAATTGTGTGTGACTGGACAGCATTTTTTAAAAGTAGATATGCCACTTTAGGGTCCCATCTTGAAGCCCTCAAAATGTGGGCCACAATCCAACAGAAAGATGAATGCATTAGGGCTTAAATCCATTGCAATGAAAGGGATCATTGTGCAATTATAGTTTTGAGGTTGTTATATTGAAAGAGACCTGTTGTTTTTTTTCTTCAAGTATATTCTCATAACAAACACCTGGCAAAACCACTTATTGGCCAAGAATTTCCAAATGTTTTCAGCCATGATTTAGATTGATTTGTTTTTTTAACACATAACATGACCATGTGCACTTAAAAATGTTATCAGTGAAACAAGTAGCAGTTTTTCAATATGCATCAAAATAAATCAAAATTTATCCTTCTCTCACAGCCTCACATTTGGACTAGGGATAAAATATGGGCCATATTTAAATTATAATGGGTTTTTTTTTTAAGGTAAAGGTAGTCCCCTGTGCAAGCACCAGTAATTTCCGACTCTGGGGTGATGTCGCATCATGATGTTTTCACGGCAGACTTTTTATGCGGTGGTTTGCCATTGCCCTCCTCAGTCATGTACGCTTCCCCGCCCCCCCCCCTCACCAATCTGGGTACTCATTTTACCAACCTCGGAAGGATGGAAGGCTGAGTCAAACTTGAGCCTTTTAAAAAAACTATTTGTATATTGCTGTAAAAGAGCCCCGTAGTGCAGAGTGGTAAAGCTGCAGTACTGCAGTCCTAAGTTCTGCTCACGACCTGAGTTCGATCCCAGCGGAAGCTGGGTTTCAGGTAGCTGGCTCAAGGTTAACTCAGCCTTCCATCCTTCTGAAGTCAGTAAAATGAGTACGCAGCTTGCTGGAGGGAAAGTGTAGATGACTGGGGAAGGCAATGGCAAACCACCCCATAAAAAGTCTGCCATGAAAACGTGAAAGCAACGTCACCTCAGAGTCAGAAATGACTGGTGCTTGCACAGGGGACTACCTTTTTAAAATATATATTGCTGTAAATGTTTCAATGTTTTCCAGGTCTCGAAAGATTGGGAAAGGATTGCCTGTGCATTTCAGTCTCATTGGTGCCATCAGAATGTGCATTTTCCAAAATTGGACTGTTAATTGCCTATACACAAGAATGACACTAAAGCAAGTTATTAACAAACATTTATTAGTAGAGTTAAGATAAGTAAGGATATGTATGTGCCTAGATAAACCGTGAGTTTGTTAAATAATTAAAAATAGTTTAAATGGTTGTTTTATTAAACAAAAGTTGCATCCTTGCTTTGGGCGTCCAACATAAGAAGACAACTCCCATCCTTCCATTTCTATTCTGTACTTTCTTGTGTTTCCCTCCGAGGGATTCTCCTCAGCTCTCTAAATGCTTTCCTTCCAAGCCCAGCTGTTATGTCTGGATGTACCCTATGAAAAGCAACCAAGTTCTGAAAGCTTGAGAGTCCTGAAGCTTTCCTCCAAACAATCAAGCACTGTTAGAAAGCTCGGAAGTGATAGCGTGCAGAAGAAGGAGATACTTTCAACCAATGGGCTTTTTAAAAAAAAAGCCATCCACCCAATTTCTCCAAGTGGCTGAGACGAAATGGAAATTAGCGGAGCAAAGAAAGGAAGACAACATCTTTCCCTTTCTCTGTTGGACATTCAGGCAGAGATCTTCAAGCTTTCTATGAATATTGTCTGTCCAGAAGGCACCAGATCCACAGTGACATGGGCAGTATCCAGAACTTTTTTTTTTTAGAAAAAGCCCAGCAGGAATTTATTTGCATATTAGGCCACACTCCCTATGCCAAGCCAGCTGGAACTGTGTTCCTGCTCCAAAAAATCCCTGGCAGCACACACACATTGTTGGGTATTGGGATGCTGTGGTGCCCCAACTCCCAGTCCGTGGTCCGGTACCGGTCCGTGGCCTGTTAGCAAATGGGCCATGAATTATATAATTATCTCATTATATATTACAATGTAGTAGTAGTAGTAGTAATAATAATAATAATAAGAAGAAGAATACATTGGATTTATATCCTGCTCTCCACCCAGAATCTCAGAGTTGCTTACAATCTCCTTTACCTTCCTCCCCCAGAACAGAGACCCTGTGATGGAACCGGCCCAATTCTGCCTTCAGACCCAGTCCTGTCAACTCCCTTTTGAGTTGCCAACTCCTGGAGGGAGCTTATCCTCTTCCCACCACTAGGACACACTGCCGCCACCTGTTCAATTTAGGGGCTCCTGACTGAGAGGAACAGGACACCCAATCCCCCTTGCCAGTTCTGAGGCCTGGCCACAATAGGCTTCCCAACCCTCCCACCCTGGCGGGGGACCCCAGAATTTCCAGCCTCTTCCCCCGCTCCCCAAAAAAACGGAAGTGGGGGGAGGGGGGAAACGGCGCAAAGGAGTGTGGCAAGCTGCCCCATCTCGGAGCGGGCATCCGCTCACCGTAGCTGCTCCTCCGAGATGGGCTCAGCCAGTTCAAGCATTGGCTGCTAGAGGTCGCCACTCACAGCGGTGGAGTTTTTCCCTGAGAAGCACTTCTGGCTCTGAGCCGAACCCAGGAGGAATGACAGGATGAAAAGGGGCCGAAACCATACAGATTTCAAGCACCGCCGCTCCCTTTGCATACTCCGGCGGCGCGCAGGAAACGGAAAGTTGTCTAGTTCCGTTTTTCTACCTCTCCATTTCCCCCCTTTCCCTTAAACTGGACGACGGAAGTGACGTTCCAGGGTTACCCTTAACAGCCTCTGCCGATACGGAGGCGGGTGCTGCGAGCGCATGCGCACTTGAGAGGACGCAGAAGTGGGCTTTCTTCCTGCCTCTTGGAGGCAGCGGACAGTAAGGGGCGGGGCTAGGATTAGAATTTTGGCGGGCGTTTTGGGGCGAGGGAGGCGGGCTGCTGCCATGGAAACAAAACCAGCAAGGGCCGGCCCAGGAGCAGTGGTGCCATCTGGAGCTGCGTTTTCTCCAGCAGAACTGATCCATGATCATTGTGGGAGATTTCCAGCGTCCACCTGAAGGTTGGCATTTCTGCTAATCAGGGAGGGGTGGCTGGAGCGGGCTCCTGAATGTCTCTTCTGGGGTGGGAAACTAGGGTTGCCAATCCCCAGGTGGGGGAGGGGATCCCCTGGTTTGGAGGCCCTCCCCCGGCTTCAGGGTCATCAGAAAGCGGGGGGGGGGGGAGGGGAGGGAAATGTCTGCTGGGAACTTTGTTATTCTCTAGAGAGATTTATTCCCATAGAAAATCATGGAGAATTGATTGGCGGGTATCTGGGGCTCTGGGGGGCCGTTTTTGGGGGTAGAGGCACTAAATTTTCAGCATAGCATCTAGTGCCTCTCCCCAAAGTACCCACCAAGTTTCAAAAAGATTGGACCAGGGGGTCCAATTCTTTGAGCACCCAAAGAAGGTGCCCCTATCCTTCATTATTTCTTATGGAAGGAAGGCATTGAAAAGGTGTGCCGTCCATTTAAATGTGATGGCCAGGACTCACTTTGGAGTTCAATTATGTTTGTCACAGCCTTGATCTTGGCTCCACCCCTAATCTCTCCTGGCTCCACCCCCAAAGTCTCCTGGCTCCATCCCCAAAGTACCCAGATATTTCTTGAATTGGACTTGGCAACCCTAGGCTTCAAGGTCCTCTGCCAACCCAGCACCAGGTTATGACAGAGACCAAAGTCCTTCTTTGGGAGACCCCTGGAGGATTGGCACCCTTGCCAACTGTATGCCTTCTCCCTTTCTTGGACTTGCCTCTTGCAGTAGCGTCGTCTAAGGCGGTTGGGGAACCTATGTGGTACAGAGGGACTACCTTTTTAAACAAAAAAAAAATATTTAAAATTTATAACTATATACAGGCGTTTTTAAATACAGGGTAAACAGAAGTAATAAATGAAAGTAGGGATAAATGCTCCTTTTTCCCCCTAATATACAGCTGGCCCTGCAGAACTGACTCACCAGTCACCAAGACTCAAATCAAACTCAAAACTGCCTTTCCCTCTCAGAATCTATAATATAAACCCCAGTTCCTGCCCAGGAACTGGTTTTCCTTCCTGCAGCCTTCTAGGACCAGCCTGAAAGACTTTCTGTCTCTCTAGGAGGCCTCCTGCTGCTGCTGCTTCCAGACAAGCGGGGAGGAGACTAGACCAAAGCCGTGCCTAGAGTTTTATGGCCTCTTCCTGCCAACCCTTACATAACCATAGCCTAAAATGGCATTTCTCCACAGACCCTGTGGGTGGGGCTGAGAGAGAAGCTGCCCTTTCAGGGACAACTCTGTGAGAGCTATGGCTGACTCAAGGCCATTCCTGCAGCTGCAAGTGGAGGAGTGGGTAATCAAACCCGGTTCTCCCATATAAGAGTCTGCACAGTTAACCGCCACAACAAAATAAAGTGCACAATTGTATCATCTCAAAACCATCAAACCCTCTCCCCCCTGGTCTGTGGAACAATTGTCTTCCACAAAACCTGTCCCTGGTGCCAAAAAGGTTGGGGACCACTGCTCTAGCAACCATCCACCACCAAGTTTTCCTGTGTGGACAAGACAATCCAGGTCATGAATGATTGTTATAGTACAGGAGTGGCACAATCCAACAGTAGCGTGGATGCCCTCGTGGTGAGCATGATATGCATCCTGCATGCTCTCCTTGCTTATCCTTCCCCTCCTTTTCTTCCCTTCCTAGAAATAGCCATAATCCTTGCATTCCAAACACCTGATGAATGCTGCGCATGAGGAGATATGCAAAGTGGATGGATTAAATCTCCAGGGCTAATTGATACTACCGCTTGCCAGAATCTGCAGCCATCTGCATCTACAATAAGGCAGGAAACAGATCAATACTTAATAATGAGGATTTCCACTACCCAATATTGCCCTGGGGTATTCTCTGCTGTGATGGTGGATGCCCTTGCTGTTATTCAAAGCAGGTTCTTACGTTCACCAGCATTTCTGGATCCCTTACATGTACACAGAGTCTGCTTTTGATCCCCTCCCTTTCATTAGATTCCTTTATGGTCCTCCCTCCCTATGTTTAGTAAACTCATCCACTCCAATGAAGGCCAGTGTTCCTGTTATGTATTTATCCTGATCCAGAGCAATTATCCTGATGGAACCTTATATAACAGTGCTCAGAAATTAATGGTGGTGGTTATGAGGCATGGTCATGTCCCCACCTTTCCCAGCACTGTGAGACTTCCTGGCCAGAGGGGCTTAGCTAGGCCTCAGGATGGAGAGGAGATGGGGGTAACAGCCACCTTGTTCCGCCTCCTCTTTCCTGGGAACTAGGGTTGCCAGGTGTGAGTTGGAAAATACCTGGAGACATTGGGGGTGGATCCAGGCAAGGGCAGGGTTTGGGGAGGGGAGGGGCCTCAGCATGGTAGAATGCCATAGAGTCCACCCTTGAAGGCAGCCATTTTCTCCAGGGGAGCTGATCTCTGGCAGCTGAAGATCAGTTGTAAAGCTGGGAGATCTCTATGCCCCACCTGCAGATTGGCAACCTTAGGGACCCTGCCTCAGAATCTGGAGGTTGCCCAGCTCCTTCCTTCATGGCTTGCTGGGACAGCTCCCTTTCATCCTTCCCTCCAAGGCCAGGTTTTGTTTTATTTTTAAGCAGGAACTCCGTATATTAGGGTTGCTAAGTCCAATTCAAGAAATATCTGGGGTCTTTCGGGGTGGAGCCAGGAGACTTTGGGGGTGGAGCCAGGAGCAAGGTTGTGACAAGCATCACTGAACTCCAAAGGAAGTTCTGGCCATCACATTTATAGGGACCACACACCTTTTAAATGCCTTCCCTCCATTTGAAATAATGGATAGGGGGACCTTCTTCTGGGGCTCATAGAACTGGAACCCTTGGTTCAATCTTCTTGAAACATGGAGGGTACTTTGAGGAGAGGTGCTGGATGCTATGCTGAAAATTTGGTGCTGCTACTCAAAAAACAACCTCCCCAGAGCCCCAGATACCCACTGATCAATTCTCCATTATACCCTATGAGAATTATCTTCATAGGGAAGAATGCAGTGCCCAGCAGACATCTGCCCCCCCTGCTTTCTGATGACCCTGAAGCGGGGGGAAGCCCTCCAAACCTGGGGATTGGCAACCCTACCCCGATGTAGCCAATCCTCCAAGAGCTTGCAAGGCTCTTATTACAGACCCTACTGTAAGCTCTTGGAGGATTGGCTACATCGGGGGGGGGGGCATGTAGCCTAATATGCAAAGGAGTTCCTGCTACAAAAAAAGCCCTGTTCAAGGCTATGCAGATCCATCAGAGCCCTTTCCTCCACACAAGGAATCCCAGATGTGCAGGACTGGAGGATGAAGCTGATCTGTCCCATGACTTCCTTTGAGCTCCGCCTTCTTTGTTCAGCTGCCAAGCAATTTTTCCACGCTCTGCCTATTCCCCACTGGAGCTTCAAGGGGCTAACTACTTCTGAGATGGTCCGACTGATTGGTAGCATCACATGTCCCTGCCCAGCCACTGCCCAGGACATCTGTGGTTGCCATAGGTGGGCCACTGAGGGAGAGAACATGGCAGTGGTGGGAAGAAGTCTGGGCTTCTGCTCTGTGCTAGACAGTGGCAATTGGAAAGCTGCATCCCGTTAAGGTTTAGAGCCCCAGAGACCACTACTCTAAGACCACTCTGAACTAGTAGTGACTGATCAGGAAAGAGATCCTGGGATTGAGATGGATAGCTTGACAGCAACATTGACTCTGTATGAGGCAGTGGTTTAAAAATGGCAAATTGTATGCTAAGGATTATTAAGGAAGAAACAGAAGATAAAATAGTCAGTATAATAACGTAGTACAGTGACATTTTGAATACTATATGCAGCTTTTCAGTAACAATAACAACAAAACATAATTGGCAGGGTCGGGGGGACATCACTGTATGGAATGCTGAATCAGGCCCTAGAGTGTGGATCAAAAAATCCACACAATGGGTCCAGGGTCAGACGGGGAAAATTTTGTCCAATCTTTTGTCCATATTTGCACCAAAATTTTTTCCTCATTTTTTAAAAATGGCAAGGATAGTGGTGGCTTAAAACCCACCAAAATAACGGAAGCAATATTTGTAGCTTTAAGAGGTTAATGCCCTGCCACAAATTTTGTTATTCTTTAAGGTGCTACCAGACACTTTTCTACTGAGATATTGTGAGTCTACATTATGAGATCTCGGTGGCCATTTTGGGGGTTGCCGGACCACCACAGCTATGCCTTCCAGATTTGGGGTTTATGTCAGTCAAAGGTGAGGAGGACTTAAAAAATATGCAAGGCAGAAGAGATGCAAAGAAATAGAGGAAAGGGACAGAAGAAGATGAAGCTAAAGGGGAAAGGACAGAAAAGGGCAGGTGGGAGAGAAGAAAGGGGGGAGGGTTAGAGTTAGGGTTAGGGTTAGGGAGAGAAGAAAGCAGGGAAAATGGAGAGTCTATGGGCACTGCCAGGGAAAGGAAAGGAAGATATAGCGTAGGAAGGGGGATACAAGAAGAGAATGAGATGCCCCATGAGGCCTTGTGGATACTGTGGTTGTAACAGAGGTTTATACAATTGTTCCTGGGGTGGAGAAATTCAATAGAACCATTGATTTTCATCAAATTACGTCACCCAATGTATGGAATGTAAAATATGACAGCGTTTCCTTCTCCTTCACTATTCACTGATAGTCCAAAATTTCAAAGCTAGTTCCATACGTCTTCCTGCCCTTCACAAATGAGGTATTCGACTTGCACTTGTAAGTGGTGTTTCTTTTTTAATGAAGCCCACACATGATTGATTTAACTGGCGCTCTCTTTCAGTTGCAATTTGTTTTTGAAAAAATGATGCGCACACATCATCAACTTAGCTAATGTTATGTTATAGCCTACCTAGAGCAAGTTAGCCAGAAGTAGTGAAATGAAATGATCCAAGTGGGCCTGAAAAATGAAAATTAAAATTAAAGCGGAGAAGAAATTATGTGATGGTGGAGAAACAGTTATGACTTTATTTAGAAGTAAACACCGGAATGAAGCAGCAGCATCGATAGCAGTACGGCAGTTGGTTGCATGGGGATAAAGAGAGGAAAGGGGCATCCTCGATTTTTGGCCAGGGCACCAGAATCACTGAGACTGCCCCCACACCTTTTTATCATCGCCCTGACAAAAACTGCCCCTCTAGTATTATTATCTTTAAAGAAAAAACGCTTGCCTGATATGAGTCCAGTAGTACTTTCGAGACCAAGAGGAATTTCAGGGTATAAGGTCCTTTCTTCAGATACAGGTAGGGTTGCCAATCCCCAGGTGGGGGCAGGGGATCCCCCGGTTTGGAGACCCTCCACCCACTTCATGGTCATCAGAAAGCGGGGGGAGGGGAGGGAAATGTCTGCTGGGAACTCTATTGTTCCCTATGGAGATTTATTCCCATAGAAAATCATGGAGAATTGATCTGCGGGTATCTGGGGCTCTGGGGGGGCCCCTGTTTTTTGGGGTAGAGGCATCAAATTTTCTGTACAGCATCTAGTCCCTCTCCCCAAAATACCCCCCAAGTTTCAAAAAGATTGGACCAGGGGGTCCAATTCTATGAGCCCCAAAAGAAGGTGCCCCTATCCATTATTTCCTATGGAAGGAAGGAATCGAAAAGGTGTGCTATTCCTTTAAATGTGATGGCCAGAATTCCCTTTGGAGTTCAATTATGCTTGTCACAGCCTTGATCTTGGCTCCACCCCCAAAGTCTCCTGACTCCACCCCCAACGTCCCCAGATATTTCTTGAATTGGACTTGGCAAGCCTAGATACAGGTTGGAATGAAGATCCTTAAATTCTTATATCCAAGTCAGAAGGTGGGAGGGGTGTTGCAAAAAAACCCTCCCTCCTTCTGACTGGGATATAAGGGTTTAAGGATCTCTGTTCTTTCTGAGTGCACTTGATGAAGGGAGAGCTTTTACTCTCAGAAACTTATACTTTGGTGGCAATCACACACATTAAATAGTGTGTGTGATTGAAATAATGCATTGAAAGTGCATTATTTAGTGTGTGTGATCACAGCTTCTGAAATTCTTCTTCATCTCTAAAATGCTACTGGACTGAAATCTACCTGTCCTGATGCAGACCAATATGGTTGCCCTCTGCACTTTGTTTTGCCTGTCTTTTTTCTTTAAAAAGCTGTAATAGTGTGTGCGTGGGGGGGGGGATGGAGGACTGGTTTTGAGTAGCAAAATCATGAAGACTTGGAATGGTTAAGCCCTCTTTCCCTTCACCCTATAGCTGCCATCTGAATAGGGGTACTATATGGCTGTAGTTCAACTTTAAATGATGCTGGGAAGGTCTAATCATAAATCTCGAGGTGTCTTTCCTGTTTTGATCATGAGAGCCATCTCTAGAATTGTGACCCAATCAAGGCTTTTTTTTTTAGCAGGAAGTCCTTTGCATATTAAGCCACACCAACCTGATGTAGCCAATCTTCCAAGAGCTTACAGGGCTCTTAGTACAGGGCCTACTGTAAGATCCAGGAGGACTGGCTACATCAGGGGTGTGTAGCCTAATATGCAAAGGAGTTCCTGCTGCAAAAAAAGCCCTGGTCCCGATCACTGAAATAAATAAAGGTTTCTCTTAAATAAGAGGTGAAGATGAAAGTATTTGCCATTGTTTAGAACTTCGTGTGGGGGGAATCTCATTTCACAGTTTTTCTGCGCTCCTAAAAATATTTGTTGTTTTGCCCACACTTGCTCTCCTTCTCAGCTACTCACATTTTCCCTCAGTGATTTGTGTAGACAGTTTGGGTTGGGTTTTCACTAGGGGTGTCACTGGATGAAAGACATTTTAGTCAGTTCAATGCATGAGCTTTAATTGCTTTATCCATTGATTAATCAGTCTATAAACTGATTCGTTAAATTTGCATCTGAAGAAAAAGAAACTGTTTTTAGCGATGCATGGACATGTTGCAGGAAGCTGTATGATAAAAGAGGCATTACCTTCTGTGTGAAGGCAAAACCAGGGATGCCTCTTCTTAGATGGAACTGACCACTAGTGACATTTTTAGTTGTTAATTTTTTGCAGTAACGTTTTCTCCCCCCTCCCCCGCCAAATTTGCTCCCAGGCATCGGCATTTTTAATTGATCAGAAGGTTTATGGTGGTGTAGTGGTTAAGAGCAGCAGACTGTAATCTGGAGAACTGGAGTTGATTCCCTAACTCCTCCCCAGGAAGCCTGCTGGGTAACCTTGGGCCAGTCACAGTTCTCTCAGAACTCTCTCAGTCCCACCTACCTCACAAGCTACCTTTTGTGTGGAGAGGAAGGGAAGGTGATTGTAAGCCAGTTTGAGACTCCTTAAGAAAGAGGAAAAGATGGGTATAAAAGCCTACTCTTCTTCAATTGATCCCTTTTAAGGGCCAAACTAAATGTGTCATCTTTTCACAGTCTGGATTTGGTTTCCCCAACCTGACTCTCATTCATGTCAGTCAGACAACAACTACTGCGAATTAATTTCCTGCCTGCTCTAAGCACATGATTTTGATTGGGAACACAGTGCTTGGTGAGAAGGAGTTTCAGCCTCCTCACCCCCCCCCCCTGCTGCTTTATCAACCTGAAACAGCCCCGGGTGGCAACCTGAAACAGCCCCGGGGCGGGGGAGCTTCATGTGCAGCCCATCAGTTACTGTGCAGATCTCAGTGAGGAAAAATCTGCATTTTCATATTCCTCACTTGTTTGTTCCTATTGCGTCATTGTTTGGATCATAGGGTTGGAAGGGACCTCTGTGGTCATCTAGTCCAATCCCCTACACAATGCAGGAAATTCACAAATACCTCCCCTGCCACACACACCCCCAATGATCCCTGTTCCATGCACAAAAGATGGCAAAAAACTGTTGGGATCCCAGGCCAAATTGGCCTGGAGAAAAATTGCTGCCTGACCCCAAAGTGGTGATCAGCATTTCCCTGGGCATGTAAGGGGGGAAAAAGGCTATGAGAACTAAGCACTGATGCAACCCTTCCTGCCCTCCTTCTCATGATCTGCCTAAGTTCACAGAATCAGCATTGCTGTCAGATGGCCTTCTAACCTCTGTTTAAAAACCTCCAAAGAAGGAGAACCCATAACCTCTTGAGGAAGTCTGTTCCACTGAGGAACTGCTCTTTCAGGGAGTTCTTCCTAATGTTTAACTGAATTTTTTTTTTATTAAATTTCAACTCATTGGTTCTGGTCCAACCTTCTGGGGCAACAGAAAACAACTCTGCACCAACCTAGTCTATATGACAGCCCGTCAAGTACTTGAAGATGATCATATCACCTTTTAGTCATCTCCTCTCCTGTTTTTTATATTCTGTGTGTGCTTTGCTCCCTCTAGTGTTCAGTTGGAATTTACATTGCTTTATGTCTGGCTTAAAAACCTGTGCTTTAAATCTGCAGGTTTTTATGCCAGACATAAAGTGATGTAATATTGAATCGACCACTAGAGGAAGCAAAACACATGAGGAGCAAGAAACAAAATCCCTTCCAACTCTACGATTCGAACACTGAATACACAAGCAAGGATAGAAAGCATGCAGAAAAACTCTAATACTCCCTAGGAAACTTTCAGGTCAGGAAAACTGTGGGGAGGGGAGGTTGAAAGTCCTTCTCCCCCCCCCCCACCATCAGGGTTGGCCCTGCCACTAGGGTGCTGGCCTTCTGGGGGCCCCAAATTGGGTGCCCCCATTTGACTAGGTGACATTATCAGTGCAGAGGGGGGCTCCAGAAGTTAGCCTTACCTAGGGTACCAGACAGTCTAGGGCTGGCCCTGCCCACCGTGTTGTGGTTTCCAATTTGAATCAAGGCCCCTGTGAGGAAAATTAGTTTTCATAAGGTTTATAGGGTTTCTCCACTTTTCAGGGCTTCTGCCTGATGCCGGAAACCAGATGGCTAGCAGGGAAAACTCCAACCCAAGCAGCAGTGTCACACAGCAACATCCCCAATGTGATGACATCACACAGAACATCAGGGGCGTTGCTCAGTGGCACTCTGCTTTTGGGGGAAAACTAGACAGGCCAGTTCTGGCCTCTGGGCCTTATGTTTGACACCCCTGAACTAGAGTGAGCAGAAAGGGATGAGGAAGGGAAACACCTGCACAGTCACCCATTCCACATAGTTGCCAGAATTTCAGGCTCTGTACTCTCACAGGAATCTTGCTCATGGCCAGGCTCACTTGCCTGTTATTCCTGACACAACTGCCTGCCCAGAGCTCTGTGGAGGCCTTCTCTCTCATTCCTGCAGCTCCTATTGAGGCCCTGGCTAATGTTGACAAGGGATTTTCTAATCTGTTGTCCGGAACCTTCTGCTCACAACCTGAGTTCGATTCCAGTGGAAGCTGGTTCAGGTAGCCGGCTTGAAGTTGACTTTGTCTTCTATCCTTCTGAGGTCGGTGAAATGAGTACTCAGCTTGCTGGGAGGAAAGTGTAATGACCGGGGAATGCAATGGCAAACCACCCCGTAAAAGGTCTGCCGTGAAAACGTTGTGAAAGCAGCATCACCCCAGAGTCGAAAAACGACTGGTGCTTGCACAGGGGACCTTTCCTTTCCTTTTCCTGGGGGAGGACAGGAGTGGCTCACCACAGTAATAGTTGTTGCATCACTTCTGGCCTGCCCATAGGGTTGCCACTCTCTAGTTGTGGTGGGGGATCCCCTGGTTTGGAGCCTCTCTCCCCAGTTCAAGGCTACCGGAAACCAGGGGAAATACCCCCCACACACACACACACAAACACAGGCAAGAAACAATAAGTAAATGCGATGTATCTATGTCACCAGAAGTGACATAGGTACATCAATGACGGCGGGGGAAACTCTCTGGTTTTGGGGCAAAACTCTCTGGTTTGGGGGCAAAACTCTATGGTTTGAAGCTAATTCTACCATAGAGTTTTGCCTATAAACCAGAACATCACCCCCAATATCTTTGACATGCATACATCACCCAGAAACGATGTAGCCACATCATATTTATTTCCTGAGTCTTCTTCCTTCCCTCCCAGTAACTGCACCCCCCCCATCCCCTGCCCTCTTGCCAAGGGACTTAGGTACCCTACCTGCCCAGGTTCACTTCCAGTAGGCCCAACTGTGTTTATGCATGCCCCCCACAGGGTCTCCAATTAGACTTTGTTTGCTCATAATGGGCCTGAACACAACTTCTTGTTGTGCTTACACATTCCTCATCCACCTCCCTTCATACACAGGATGTGGCTGATGGATTTGTGATTCAAGAAGACTTGAGTCAAATTCTAATTTTCTGTGACACCCAAATGCAAGCACCTGAGGTAACTGGAGTTTGTCCCCCACCCCCTGGAATTTTAAACCTTGGCTTAATGCCACTTAAATAGGGCTATTTTTTGTAGGAAAAGCCCAGCAGGAATTCATTTGCATTTTAGGCCACACCCCCTGACACCAAGCCAGCTGAAACTGTTTTCCTGCGTGTTCCTGCTTTTAAAAAGCCATGCACTTTAGGATCTCTCAGGCCTAACGGCAGCAGGGACCACATTTTGGGGCACCTCAAAAACTCCTGCACAATGAACTGTCCTAACTTCTCAATATTCTTCTGAGTTTCAACAGATACTGGGATATTTGAAACGTTTCTTTCATTCTTTCGACTGGGGGGTGCAGTCTAGCTTTTTGCCGTCCTAGACTGCTGTTAATTTAATAGTCTCCATTCTCCAAGCAGTGTAAATTATGTACACTAAGGAAGAATATATACTTTTCTCTGGTTTTGCACTGCTTATTCTATTAACAGTTTAAAATAATTTGTTCTGGTTTTGCTAGTCATTGAAGAGGCAAGATTTTCAAACACCAAAGCCCTCATTCCAACTTTGTTTCAAGACTTCTCTGAGATGTCAGTAGTCTTGCTCCACATGCTTTTGAGCATGGCTTTTTTTTTGTAGAAAAAGCCCAGCAGGGACTTATTTGCATATTAGGCCACACCCCCTGACATCACCATTGTTCCACACAGGGCTTTTTTGTAGAAAAAGCCCAGCAGGAACTCATTTGCATATTAAGCCACTCCCCTGACACCAAGCCAGCCGGAACTGCATTCCTGTGCATTCCTGCTAAAAAAAAAAGCCCTGCTTTTGAGCACAACTCCCCCCAGTTATAAGGCCTCAAAACCCTTTTTTGGTTAATGAAAGCTGAGATTCTGAGGAAAATGTCAGGCCAGGACCACATCCTAGGGCACTTGGATGAAATCATGGCATACCCATAGCCTTCAACACAAACATCTACATTTTAGAGTAACCAGCTTTGCTGTGGTTCCATGCAATGTTTGGTGGCAGGTACAGAGGCGTGGGGAGCAACGGGCAGGGGATGTGTTGCTCTGGGGAACGCAAGACAGCTCCCCCTCTGACAGGTAACTGATTGGATTAAGAGGCCCGCCTGACAGCATGTCGGTTCAGCCACGCCGGCTAATCAACCTCCCCATCTTGCCTGCTAATAAATCCTGCACTGGGGACCATTCCGCTTGATGATCGCTCCTTGGGGAGTTTTTAAGGCTTCTCCGCGAGAAAACTACTCGGAGTCTATTAAAAATTGGAGCTGTGCAGTTGTCAGGTAGTCCCAGGGAGTCACGGGAGGTGCCCATCACCCAGGTGGAGGTACCTATTACATATTCAAGCAACAACAGTGGAGGGGAGAAAAAGAATGGGGCTCTCTTGGAGGAAATAGAAATTATAATCACATTGACGGAACGTACACCAACATTTTTTATAGCAGGCTGAGGGACGAGAGGAAAAAGATCACTGTGGCTTGGAACACAATAGAACGCAAGGCTGAAAATGCGCCTGGCCTGTTTACTAAAAGGATTAAGTGAAACCTAATTGTTCCTTGGCTCAGAGATACAAAAACTGCTCCTGATGTCTCCAGAGCCAGCCGGTTTGCAAAAGCCAAGAGCAAACTGTCTCTTGGCCCGCCTGATAGAGCTTGTTGGCCTAATAATTCAGCAATATGAGTATTTAACTTGCTTTGCTGTGTGTGTGAGGAGGGGAGAGACCATCTCCTGTAATACGTTTTGTTGCGGAAGGCTCCTGAAGGACGTACTGGATGAATAAATTAGAAGGCAGTAATTGTCAGATCTATAATATCTGTATGGAAGATACATAAATAAATTAAAGTTTTAATTATTTTACTGGGCTGGCCATTGGAGGATGAGATGGGACGGTGCCTAAAATCAAACCAAATGGAACCTGATGAGAGGAGAGAGACACTTCCATCTCTGTTTAACTGCTATAGATTTATTCTCTTCTATTAGCACAAAGGAGCACTAAAAACCAATTTCCTATGTTGCGTAAGATTTAAAAAATGTTAATGAATTTCAGTTTATTGACATCTCTCTCTCTCTCTGTCTCTCAGAGGTTACAGTAGTATTTTGTAGTTCTTGTTCTTCTTTTGTGTGATTTTAAAAACTCTCTAAAAAGTCTTGAAATTGTTCCCCATGTGTATTTTAGATATATAGATAAGACCATTGAAACAAGGTATATATATTTGGTGATCAGTTTGCAAGTTAATTATAAACAATGTCAATTAGTCTACCTAGGATTAAGTCTTCTTCTTAAAAACCATGTTTTGGGGGGGGGGGAGAAAGTTTTAATTCCCAAATCCTCCTTCAATTTCAAGAGCAATTTTAGATTAGAAGGTTGGTGGAAAGTGCTGTCAAGTCACAGCAAATTTCTGGTGACCACATTGGGTTTTCACAGGGCTTTTTTGGTAGAAAAAGCCCAGCATAAACTCATTTGCATATTAGGCCACACCCCTGACATCACCATTGTTCCACACAGAGCTTTTCTGTAGAAAAAGCCCAGCAGGAACTCATTTGCATATTAGGCCACACCCCTGACACCAAGCCAGACGGAAGTGTGTTCCTGCTCAAAAAAAGCCCTGGGTTTTCATATGGGCCCTGTTCATCTACAATGTTTAAGATGATTTCCAACAAAAAGAAGCAATGCTATGAATATCACCAGGGCTTTTTTTGTAGCAGGAACTCCTTTGCATATTAAGCCACATGCCCCTAATATAGCCAATCCTCCCAGAATCTGTAAAGGGCCTACTGTACAGGAGCAGGCCTTGAATTCGGCAGGAGCTCACAGCAGCATAGCTCCTGAACCTTTCTGACAGTTCCCTCTCCTCCTACCCACTTTGTCCATTGAATAGTAGGTGCATAACAATCCCTGGATGAGCTCCACCACCTATTTTTCTACAAAATGACCCCTGTCCAGGAGAATTAGCTACATCAGGGGTGTGTGACCTAATATGCAAAGGAGTTCCTGCTACAAAAAAGCCCTGAATATCATCATGAAAAACATCACAGTGAATGATTCAGGGCCCTGGCCTGGATGGCCCAGGCTAGCTTGATCTCATCAGATCTCAGAAGCTAAGCTAAGCAGGGTTGGTTCTATTTAGTAGCTGGATGGGAGGCCACCAAGGTAGCTGCTTCAAGACCCAGCCTTGCTCCTAGATACCCTGCAATCTCAGCAGCATCAGCTTAGGGTGGCTTTTGGCCACCACCACCATCATAGCCACTGCTGTCTAGGGTTGCAGGTCCAACTCAAGGAATAGCTGGGGACC
Organism: Heteronotia binoei; assembly: GCF_032191835.1. Lineage (NCBI taxonomy): Eukaryota > Metazoa > Chordata > Lepidosauria > Squamata > Gekkonidae > Heteronotia > Heteronotia binoei. The sequence goes on from NC_083226.1 coordinate 28,317,432, forward strand.
TTGGGGGTGGAGCCAGGAGACTTTGGGGGTGGAGTCAGGAGCAAGGGTGTGACAAGCATGATTGCACTCTGATGGGAGTTCTGACAATCTCATTTAAAGGGACTGCATGTCGTTTAAATGCTTTCCCTCAATTTGGAATAATGAAGGATAGGGGCACCTTCTTTGGGGGCTCATAGAAATGGACCCCCTGTCCAATCGTTTTGAAACTTGGAGGGTATTTTGAGGAGAGGCACCAAATCCTATGCTTACAATTTGGTGCCTCTACCTCAAAAAAACAGCTCCCCAAAGCCCCAGATACCTATGCATCAATTCCCCATATCTTCTTCTGTTTCCATGGGGTATAATGGAGTGCCCAGCAGACATCTTCCTTCCCCCCACCCCCACTTTCAGATAACTCTGAAGCAGGGGGAGGGCCTCCAAACCAGGGGATCCCCTGCCCCAACTGGAGATTGGCACTGTATTTGGTGTCCCAGGCCTGGCAAAGCTCCCAGCCACCACTGCTGATGAGGATGTAGTATATTTACCCTACATATGTAATGGAACAGTTTGCTCCTCTCCCAGTATCTGTGCAATTTAGTTTGGTTCTACTGGGTGGAATTCTCATTTCAATTTCCAGTTTTGTACATTAGCTGAAGTCATTGGTTGTTGAAGTTGTCTCCTTGCAAATAAATGACTGATGTTTTGAGCCAGTTTGTCTCTGGTGAATGTACCTGAGAATGGGTGCCTGAGTGAGTGCTCTAACCTGGGAACCCACAGCCAAAGGGGGACATTACAGGGGAAGTAAGTTTTTACATTATCTGCACACTCTCAGACAATAATTTTGTTTACAGGGATTTTTTTTTCCACATTGTGCAATCCTAAACAAGGTTACACCTTTCTGAAATCAATGGACATAGAAAATTGTAAGCCTGCATAGGATTACACCCTTCTCCCCAAAATATTTTTAAGGATATCAGATTTTCTCAAAAAAACTGGGGCTTCCCCAAGTTTGCAGAAGTATCTGTTTTCTTTCTGTGTGGCCCCAACTGGCAGATTTAGACATCCACAGATGTCTAATAATAAATCCCAAAATTAATAATATTAATAAATATTAAGGCTATTAATAAATTCCCAATACAAATCTGTCCTTATATTACAGCTGAAAAGAAGCCATTGACTTTTCACGTATTGTCTATATTCTTCAGTCTGACTGGAATCTGTATTGGTTGAATTAAGATTAACATTTTTAAAAAATCAAAACCTGTATGTCCTGTGCAGATCACTTAAAGAATATATTCCGTGCATTCTGATTCTAATTGGTGGTTGCTGGTGGTACCATGGTTTTAGCCAATATCCTTCAGTGGGCTTTGAGCAATATGGCAAAAGACAGCTTGGTTGTAGCTAACCTATTAGGTCTAAACAAGCATTAATTATAAGCCCCTGTCACTATATTCAATTGTTTTGATACAGAATTTTATTATTAACAACTACTGCTAAAGAGATTACTATTACTACTATTACTACTGCCTTTTCCCATATATCCAAATAGGTTGGCTACAGTTTGGTTGCTCATTCTTTCCTATGATCAGAGGTCTTTACAGAGGACAGGTCATTTTAAGGTACTTGGACTTCCTCCACAGGGAGCATTTCACTGCATCTTTTTAGCTTTCGGGAATGTGGTCACGACAATTTTGTTTCAAGATTAATTAATAAGATTCTGTTGGCTGATTTCATCTAGTGTGACTTCATTTCTTGGTTGATCTACTTTGTTTGTTCATTTCTTTGTTTGCTTTAAATTGTGTTTTATTTAATCTTACGATAATTGTTTCTTTTAAATTAGGTTGTAAACCGCTTTGTGGACCTGTGTCGGTGGAAAAGAGAGTTCTAAATATTTTAAATAAATACATGGTAAACTGCTTACTGTAACTCACTGATCCACAAGCTTATGTAAAAGGATGCAACCCTGCCTGGAAGCTTACAATGCATTTATCCAGGGCTTTTTTTGTAGCAGCAGTTCCTTTGCATGTTAGGCTACACACACCCCGATGTAGCCAATCCTCCAAGAGCTTACAGAGCTCTTCTTACAGGGCCTTTTGTAAGCTCTTGGGAGATTGGTTACATCAGTGGGGCTGTAGCTTAATATGCAAAGGAGCTCCCGCTACAAAAAAAGCCCTGCTTATCAGTGGGGGAGGGAGGGAGAGAAGAAAAAAACCAAGAAAATAAAGAAGAAGATATTGGATTTATTTCCCGCCCTCCACTCAAAAGAGTCTCAGAGCGGCTCACAATCTCCTTTACCTTCCTCCCCCACAACAGACACCCTGTGAGGTAGGTGGGGCTGGAGAGGGCTCTCACAGCAGCTGCTCTTTCAAGGACAACCTCTGCCAGAGCTATGGCTGACCCAAGGCCATGCTAGCAGGTGCACCAAACTGGCTCTCCTGCCAGGAGGGATCTTGCAATAAAACAGAATCAACTCAAACCCAAACAATGCAGTTTGGAGAAATTTCTTGAAAGCTGAGAGGGAATAGATGGGCAGGATCTTGTCAAATAGAGCAGAGGTTCAAAACCTTTTTGAGCCTGTAGGCAGGGCCAGCTCTAAACTGTCTAGCACCTTAGGCAAAGTTAATTTCTGGTCCCCCCCCCCCCCGCACTGATAACATCACCGAGTCACATGGGGGGCAAACAATTTGGTGCCCCCCAGAAGGTTGGCACCCTAGGCAGTCACCAAGTTTGCCTAGTGGCAGGGCTGGCCCTGCCTATAGGCATCTTTGGAGTTCTGATATAGCATGGTGGGTGCAGACACAAAATGTAGGGTTACCAGCCTCCAGCTGAGGCCCAGAGATCTCCTGCTTTTACAACTGATCTCCAGCTGGCAGAGACCAGCTCCCCTGGATAAAATGGCTGCTTTAAAGGGTGGACTCTATGGTATTGTACCATGATGAGTCCCCTCCGCTCCCCAAACCCCACCCTATCCTGGCTCCACCCCCAAAGTCTCCATGTATTTTCCAACACAGACCTGGCAACCCTAACAAAATGGCTGCCGTGTTAGGTGGAAGCAGCCACAGAATGCCTCCCATAGCTTACCTTTTCCAACACAGACCTGGCAACCCTAACAAAATGGCTGCTGTGGTAGATGGAGGAAACCACAAAATGGCTGCCACAGCTTACCTTCAGTAACTGAGTGAAGATTCTGCCCAGGCAACCAAATCTCCCAATAGTCAATAGCCAATGAATAAAATAGTCAAATAGCCAGGAAAGGTTCAGCAGGGACCATGGTGCCCACAGGCATTACACGTTGGGTATCCCAAAAGTAAGCATTCCAAGCATAGGGAGAAGCCAATGAAAATCCCCTGAAAGGAGTAATAGAAAATAAAATATAAATTATAATATAAATGGCAAAAACAATGTCAAAAACTTTCATGAGTATTCATTCTGTGATGTCGATCCTCTATCTTTTTTCTGTGCTTTCATTTTTAACCAAACATTTCCTTTTAAACAAAATTTTACAGCAAATTACTACTATTACTATTGCCTTTTCCCATATATCCAAATAGGTTGGCTACAAACTTTGAGCCCAGTGGCCCCTTTAAAACCAACAAAGCTTTATTCAAGGTGTGAGCTTTTGGGTGCATGCACACTTCTTCAAAAGCAATGAAGCAAAAATAATGAAGTATGGACTGATGAATAAATGTATGGACTGATGAATAAAAACAAGCTTAAGAATTAAAACACACACACACACACCAGAAGTTTGAGGTCTCAGATAAAGGCAAACTAATGAAGTGGGATACCCATTCCGGACAATAAACCATTCCTATGAATGAGAGCTGATCTACCAGTAAGCCGTGACCATTTACCAGTGACAGATTTGGATATTGTAATTTAAAATCTCACTGAAGGTTGCAAAATCCATTTTTGATTAACTGTAAAAAGCTCTTCTTCATCATCTTTGATGCTCCTCGGGGAATCCTCTTCCATGCTGCTTTTTTGGGTGTATTATGTATGTATTATGAGAAAGCAGGATACTCTTTGTACTGATAAAGAAGAAAAAGATGTAAAGGGGCAGAAAGGCAACCTAACAAGTAATCCTAAGAAGAGTTACACCCATCTAAATCAATTGAAGACAGTGGTCTTAAAAGAGTGTAGATAAATTTATTGTACTGAAAAAAAATGACCAGTGCAAGATAATCCTTATGGCTGAGTCCAGTTGTGAGAGTTTTGTTTGCACATCTTGTTGATGCTGCTATAGAAGATCAATGTATCCTCAACACCACTGAATTTGAATGTTGCTTATATGCTTTTCTGCCACAATATTGCTGTTTCCCCAGATAATGAGTGGAACATGCCAGGGATCATGTTCATGCTACATCTGCTTGAGCCATGTTCTCACAATGACTAGTGGTTTAAGAGCTGTGAAATCTAACTTGGAGAACTGGGTTTGATTCCCCACTCCTTCACATGAAGCCTGCTGGGTGACCTTAGGCCAGTCACAATCCTCCCCCATCTACTCCCCTGCTCTAAATTCTTTCTCTCTACCACCCAGGGCTGACCTGACACCCTGGGGCACCCTAGGCAGACTTGCTGCCTGGAGCCCCTACAAAGCACCCCCCAAAGTTCTCCCCCTGCGGCTCCGAGGCTCCGCGCCCCTCCCCCCACGACGTGGCGTTCTGCCCGCCCCCGTGCTCCGCTGGCCTGCCCACTGTCTGCTCCTTCACTGGTTCCCTTCCCACTGGGGCTTGCCGCCTAAAAGTAAGCTTAGCCGGCGAGCAGCCTGTGCCTGCAAGTTTTGTTAAGTGACAAAACACACAGGCGCGAGCTGCTCGCCGACTAAGCTTACTTTTAGCCGGCAAGCCCCAGGGGGAAGGGAGATAGGGAACGAGTGGAGCGCTGCCGCTTTTAGAAAGAAAGAGAGAAAGAGAGAGAGAGAGAAAGAAAGAAAGAAAGAAAGAAAGAGAGAAAGAGAGAAAGAAAGAAAGAGAGAGAGAAAGAAAGAAAGAGAGAGAGAAAGAGAGAGAGAGAGAAAGAAAGAAAGAAAGAAAGAAAGAAAGAAAGAAAGAAAGAAAGAAAGAAAGAAAGAAAGAAAGAAAGAAAGAAAGAAAGAAAGAAAGAAAGAAAGAAAGAAAGAAAGAAAGAAAGCTTGTCATGACACCTGCATTGTTGTTCTACAGTTTGGGCTAATAATAGCAAGAAGAAGAAGAAGATTTGGCATTCACAACCCACTTTTCTCTACCCTAAGGAGATTCCAAGTTGTTTACAATCTCTTTCTTCTCCCCACAACAGACACCTTGTGAGATAGGTGGGGCTGAGAGATTTCCAAGAGAACTATGACTGGTCCAAAATTACCCAGATGGCTTCATCTGGAGGCGTGGGGAATCAAACCTGGTTCCTCACTTTAGAGGCTGCCACTCTTAACCACTACACCACATTGTCTCTGAATTTAGACTGGGGAAACAGCATGAGTGGAGAGGGTTAAACATTCCTTCATCATTTCTTCTCCAGTCAAATTAGCAGCTCAATATGGATGCTTTCAAGGAAGGGGGTTGGAATGTTTGGAGATTCATGGTATTAGTTCTCTTTTGGCCTTCTGTTTATTTGTTGAATGAATGGATAACAGGAAAATAAATAAATAAAGGTTCCAGGAAACCTGTCTTTCAAAAACAAAGGCATGTCTCTCTCTTTTTTCTTCCTATTCTGAGAAAAGAAAATTCGCAAGACAGTAGAGCTAAATCTGGAAGACAAACACTAAACCATCTTTTGAATGAAGGATGGCCTCGTAACCCACTTTGCATATTTATTGGCATTTTTCATGGTTTTGAGCCTCTTAAAATATCAGAATGTTCCACTTTAAAAATCTTATTTGCACTTTTTAGTCATGGAAGGATATTGTAAAATGCCTTATTCGCTTCCATTGATTTTGTGCTTTTAAGGGTGTCATATAAAACCCTTTAATAGGTAAAACCAACCTACCTGAAAATGGATTCTATATATCCGGTAACAGATTAAGATTGGTACACTTGTGTCACATTAAGTGGAAAAAGGAAGATCATGCACAGGCCTGGCAGTCTGCCACCTAAGTGAACACATGGTATTTGGCATTTAATCTGGGAACACCTAGGCTTTCATTTCCCGTTTATTTTTTAAAACATGATCCCAGCTCTCGTATTGCTGAAGATATGTTTGAAAACACTGGGCACGGTCTGCAAGGGAAACTGTTTCTGTTATATAAAGAGTGAAGCTGGAGCATCCTGTCTAACACTGTCGCTCTTTAAGGTTGCCACCTCCTATTTTGGAAATACCTGGAGATTTGGAGGTGGAGCCTGGAGAAGGTAGGGTTTAGAAGAGGGACCACAGCAGGGTGTAATGCCATAGAGCATGGTTGTCAAGCTCATTTGTTATGAGGGATGGATCTGACATAAATAAGACCTTGTCGGGCTGAGCCATGTGTGTCATAAATTATAAAGCCAGGTAGCAGAAATATAAATTTTATAAAGGGCACAGACAAACACAATTAAAGATTTTTTAAAAACTTAAAATAAAACATGCTTAAAAGATTAGCACCCTTGCAATATTTTGTTTATTTAACAGTTTCTGATAACTGACACCTCTTGCTCTGAAATATCACATCAAAAACTGCAGACAATGTCTGTGCTGTAGCAATCTTGAGTATGCTATTCAGGTGCTGTTCAGGTGTGTCTCTGTAAGTTGCAAACCTACTTTTGATTTATTGACATTCATTACAGAAATCTCGTGGTCAATGCTTTGAGCCTAAGACCCAGGGGAAAACATGAAATGGCTGGACATTACAAGCTTTTGTACATAAGTTGCTTCATGAGCTGGTCAGCCAATGGAGAAAAGAGAGGCTTTGCTCTGTAGCTCATGTGTGAGCCTGGCAAAGCAAGCTGTGATGCAGAAGGAGAGAGAGAGAAGGAAGCAGCTGACAGTGAGTTGCTCGTGGTCCTGATGGGAGCTCTACAAGGGGCTATTTGGCCTTGGGCCACATGTTTGACACTTCTGCCATAGAGTTCACCCTCCAAAGCTGCAATTTTGCCAAGGGGAATGGATCTCTGTCATCTGGAATCAAGTTGTGATCCTGGGAGATCTCCACTCCCCACCTGGAGGTTGGCAGCTACATCCCTCCCCAAAACCAGAATGACTTGGATTACTGATCTTCATATCTGCATCCTGTATCATAACTATTTTGTACTTTTTGTCTTTTCCTCTTTTCCTTGTTCTAATATTACTTATATTAACACAGGGAGCAAAATTTGTTCACACAGAAAAGGGGCTTTTCAGTGGTGGGCACTTAGGTTGCGAAATGCCTTTGCCGGGGGCACTACTCTTTCTCATTTGGTATGGAATTAAACATGTTTACTTTACGTCAGCTTTCAGTGGGAGGTATCTTCGAACTGTTTCCCCTGTTATCTTTGACTGCCATTTAATTCAGAACTTCATTTATGTTTTGTTTCTATTGGTTTCGTATTTGTTAAACCAGATTTTTAAAAAATCTGATGTCTGGTGTAGAAGTGCTTCAAGCAAACAAATAAAAAGAATCCAAACAAAAGATGGATCACCTGAACAACTGGCGGTTCAGCTCACAATCCATTCACTAGCCACAAACACAGAGCAGATTTTTTTTGTCAAACAGACAAAAGAATACCATGAACAATTCAAGTCTGTTCATTGAGCTGCTTCTCATATATTCAAACAGGTAATGTGCAGTGAAACAGCAGTATGTCATCCAAGTGCATGGAAGTCCTATTTCCCCACCCTCTCCCCCCACAGACCTGTTGTTGCTGGGCAAGATTGGGAAGGCAATAGTATAAACTGAGCAGGGATTTTTTTTGTAGAAAAAGCTAAGCAGGAACTCATTTGCATATTAGGTCACATCCGCTAACATCACCATTGTTTCACACAGGACTTTTTTTGTGGGGAAAGCCCAGCAGGAACATATTTGCATATTAGGCCACACACCCCGATGTCAAGCCAGCTGGAACTGCATTCCTGTGAGTTCCTGCTCAAAAAAAGCCCTGACTGTGAGTAAGTCAGTGATTATAAAGATAGACTGTATTTTTAAAGGTCTTATTATATGGCATTTAACTCCATGTTGCTATTTCACATGTGCTTTTCCACACAGCCTTATGGGATGTGTAGTCTCCCCTCCCCCAATATTATTTAATTACCTCATCTGACCATGTGTGAGACTCATCTCATCTACTGCACAGATTCAAAGGCCTGCCCTCAAGGCACAGAAATGAAATACCAGCAACACGGCTGCTGTGCAGCTGCGAAGCTGTTTGGCGGTGGTCTGAAGCAGATGGCAGACAGACAACCAGATCATATATTCATCTCACAGGTGATTTTGGCTGTTGAACAGCAGGGCTTTTTTTTGAGCAGGAACACATAGGAATTTAGTTCCGGCTGGCTTGGTGTCAGGGGGTGTAGCCTAATAAGTAAATAATTCCCTGCTGGGCTTTTTCTACAAAAAAAGCCCTATATGAAACAATGGTGACATCAGGGGGTGTGGCCTAATATGCAAATGAGTTCTGCTGGGCTTTTTCTACCAAAAATGCCCTGTTGAACACAATATGTTCGCTTATCACATGTGTTCTTAAGAACATAATAGAAGCCATGTTGGATCGGGCCGATGGCCTATCCAGTCCAAAAATCTGTGTCACACAGTGGCCAAAACCCAGGTGCCACCAGGAGGTCCATCAGCAAGACCAGAACTCCAGAAGCCCTCCCACTATTGCTCCCCAAGCACCAAGAATACAAAGCATTCCACCTATGCCTTATGGCTAATAGCCACTGATGGACCTCTGCTCCATATGTTTATCTAGTGTCCTCTTGAAGTTGTCTGTTCTTGTAGCTGCTACTTCTTGCAGCAGTGGATTCCATGTGTTAATTACTTTTTGGGTTAAGAAGTACTTCCTTGTATCTTTTCTAAGCTTACAGCTCATTAATTCCATTGAGTTCCTGTATTGTAAAAAAGTACTTCTTTCTCTACCTTCTCTGTTTCATGCATTATTTTGTAAACTCTATCAATGTCACCCCTCAGTCACCATTTCTCCAAGCTAAAGAGCCTTAATCGCTTTAACCTTTCTTCATAGGGGATGTGTTCCGTCCCATTAATCATTTTAGTTGCCCTTTTCTGTACTTTTTCCAATCTCATTTTTGAGGTGCCTCGACCAGTGCTATACACAATATTCCAAATGAAGTCGCACCATAGATTTCTACAGTGCCATTAGGATACTGGCTGATTTGTTTTCAGTCTTCTTCCTAATAATCCTTAATATTCTTATTTTAAATCTGGATGACCCTTACATAGAAAACAGTGTCCCACTGAGTCACTTGTGCATATTTTTATCTGCTTTTGTATACATGTGGACCACCAACCTCCACTGGTGGCTGGAGATCTGCTGGGATTAAACTGATCTCCAAGTGACAGAGATCAGTTCACCTGAAGAAAATAGCTGCTTTGGAAGATGCTCCATGGTATTATAACCCATTAAAGTCCCTCCCTTCCCCAAACCCCACCCTCTTCAGGCTCCACCCCCCAAAAAAATCTCCAAGGATTTTCCAACCTGGAGCTGGTAACCCTAGATAAAATGTATTTTAAAGGGTTGGTAAGTATCAATTTCATGACACTGGTTCATGATACTTTTTTGTATAGATCATATTATTTTCCTGGGAGTAAGCCCCATTGAAGACAATGGAAGTTACTTCTGAATAGACCTCTTTAGGATTTCTTCCTCAATGAGTCCGTCATTCCTTTCATGTACTCTGGTATTTGTTTCTCGCTTTTTGAAAGGCCTCCAAACCCAGTGGAACTAAGGCCTGAAAATGCCTGCTTAGCCTCTTGGGGTGCTTTTACACTAGAGATTTGGCTCGAACTAGGTACACCTCAAACTCGATTTAAATGCATACATTCACACAAGCATATCTGCCCTCCAAGCCCAACCCGTTCCCACCCCGTCCCCAGATGCTTCCTATTTGCAGTAAAAAGCTACTTGGATCTTCCCAGTAGCTTTCCCGTGATTTGGATGTAGGTCGTATAATCCCCTGCTGTCTGAATGCCCCAGTGTGACTCATGGGTGGAAGAGCTGTGTGATTGCGCCAAGCCGTTTGCAGCACCGCCGGGGTTTTTTTTTTTTTTCACAAGGCCCTCTAAGAGGGGCGCTTTTGCACTTCCCTGAATGAGCGCACACACAGGGGACTTTTTAAGAAAAACCACCCTTTCAGCAGCAGTGGGTACTTGAGTCGCACTAGCCATGTGACCATGCAACCACTGATGGCTGCTGGGATTCTGTCGCTTCAACAGCGGCTGTCTGGTTCCCTCTAAAATGGACCTGACTGGATTGCGTTTTTTCGCCTTGGGATATTACCGTGTCAATTTCCCAGTATGAAGCCACCCTTGGTGCCTCAGAATTCTTTTACAGAGATCAGCATAAAAGTCCTCCACTAGCTAAAGATGGGAGTTACAAGGGTCTTTTCAGCTTGAGATCCAAAAGAGGAAGGGGAAAATAAAGGGAATCTTCTCAGGGAGAGGACATTTTTCTCCAGAACTGTTGACAGCCACATTGACAGCAGACCTACCAGCTAATTTGTAACAAAAAAAAAGGAAGACACCTTGGGGAGGGTAGTGGCTCAGCGGCTGAGCACCTGCTTGGCATGCAGAAGGTCCCAAGTTCAATCCTTGGCATCTCCACTGAAAGGACCTGGCAGAAGTTGGTGATTGTGAAAGACCTCTACATAAAGCCCTGGAGAGCCACTGCCAGTCTAAGCAGACAGTGCTGACATTGATGGACCGTTGTTATGACTCAGTATACAGGAGTGTCATGTGTTCCAAGATACCACCAACAACGTAGGGTGGGTTTATTTTTTTTTTTAAATTAAAAATAGGGGGGAGCCGTGAGGGTTGCCAAGTACCTCTGTGCCTCTGGCAGGGGACTATCTTCGAGCGCACAATGTGGACTGGTGGGTTGGTTCCCCCGCCCGGACCGGGGGTTTGGCAGCCCTAGGAGTCACTAATGAAAGCACTGAAGGGATGACACAAAATATCCCAGCTCTTCAATGTTATTGTTCCTGTTGCCACAGCTGTGGAAAATTCTGGGATGGCCATGGGGGAAATATCTCCTCCCAAGTATGCTGCTGTTTTATATTGATACAGCAGTAATATTTTTAACTGGATTTTAATGTGTTACTGTTTTAATGTCTAATTACTATGTTTTAAGATGCCAGTCTGGCTTGTTAGCTGCCCTGAGTCTGCATTGCAAGGAGGCCCGGATATAAATGGAATGAAACAAACAAATACTTGCCCAGACAAGCTAGTTTGAAATTATCAAATCTGGGAAGCTAAGCAAGGTCAGTCCTTTTTTAGCTCTTGGGTGGGAGACTACCAAGGAACTCCTGGGTTGCTACCTGGAGCTTACTACATCCAAAAAGAAAGTTTTCTTTCAGAATAAATGGGACCAACTTTACCACTCGATAAAATCTAACGATAATAAGGCTTTCTGGAGAATCATTTCAGGTAATCTAAAAAACAATTCTGTTACTGACCCAAATATCTCTGAGCAAACATGGGTTGATTACTTCTCTAACATTTTTGCTGCTCCATGTGTATCCCCTCCTATCTTAGCAAACCTCTCAGTCACTGATATGCCGGTCTGGCCTCCAGTAACTCTAGAGGAAATCAGTGAGTTATTGAAGGATTTAAAAGCGGGTAAAGCACCTGGCCCTGATGGCCTTCCCGCTGGGGTATTCACAAAGTTTGCCGATTGGTGGCTCTTGCCCCTTGCAAAATTGTTCTCTTTTATCGATCTGCATGGCTCCATCCCTGACCCTTGGCTTGACTCTATAATTATTCCAATATACAAAAAGGGGGGGTTGGAGTTACCAGAAAATTTCCGCCCCATTAGTTTATTATCTATAGTGGGCAAACTGTATGCAAAACATTTAGAACTCCAATTAACTGACTGGATGTGCATAGGCAACATCATAGGTCCTGAACAGATTGGTTTCTCCAAAGGCAAATCTGCTATGGATCACTGCTGCACTCTGGCCTTCCTTGCTGAAAAATATATGCATACCAAGTCAAAAAAATTATACGCTGCCTTCATCGATTTGAAGGGTGCTTTTGATTCAATAGATAGAGCCCAACTATGGATCAAGCTAGGTCACCTGGGAATGGACCCTCGTCTGCTGTTTCTCTTGAGGAAACTTCATTCTAATACCTTTTGCCAAGTGAAATTTTCTTCTAGCGGTGACTTGACTAGTAAAATCCCAGTGTTAAAGGGGGTTAAACAAGGTTGCGTGCTGGCCCCGCATCTTTTAAATCTATTTTTAACTGACCTGGCACAATTTTTGAACCCTGTCAACGGCCATCCGCCTAAACTTGCAGGCCGAGCGGTCCCCTTATTACTTTATGCCGATGACACTACCATCCTCTCTTGTACAAGAGTGGGCCTGCAAAGGTATTTGAATGCCTTTTATGACTACTGTAATTGTAATTCACTTACTATCAATTATACCAAATCTAAAGTAGTTGTCTTTTCAAACTGCTGGCGCCCACAGAGATGGTTTATTGGCAATTCAACAATCGAGCAAACAAAATTTTTTAAATACTTGGGGATCACTTTTAACCACAAGTTAAGCTGGGTTTCACATCGTAACAACACCGTCAACTTGGCTAAATGTTCAGCTGCTCAGATTAAACAGTTTTTCTTTGCAAGGGGCAACCAATTAGTTCCAGCAGCTATTAAAGTGTTCAAAGCCAAAACGCTTGCCCAAATCCTCTATGGTATCCCTATTTGGATCTCAGCTTTTACCAGGAAAGTGGAGGGCATTCAAGCCTCATTCTTTAGACAAATTCTTGGTTTGCTAAAATGTGTGTCCTACTTTGCTCTCTGCTCTGAAGTGGGTCAGTCTTTGGTGGAGACAAAAGCCTGGATTGCAGTGTTTAAATTCTGGCTCAAAATTCATTTTAGAACAGATCCCAACAGCCTTCTTGATTGTATGAAAAGAGACCCATATATTTCATCCTGGACAGCAGTGCTTCTGTCTAAACTCAATCAATTGGGGTTAGAGGTAGATGATTTTTCTACCGCTGATGAGTCATATATCTTCAGATGTATTAAACTGAGACTATGGGAATCGGAGGAAACGAAATTACGGCCAACTGACCCTTATATTTGCTCTCCAGCTTCCTTAGGTCTTTATGCTTTTTGTGGCAAAATGCCCAATTATCTATCAGACCTAACCACTCCAAGTCATCGCAGGGCATTTATGTTGGCTAGACTAAACGCGTTTCCCTCCAAAGTTTTACAAGGGAGATATCAGCGAGTCCCTTTAGCCGACAGACTTTGCTCCTGTGGAGCAAATACCCCTGACTCAATCCAGCATATATTGCTTGATTGTTCTTTATACCATAACCTCCGTAAAGATTTATTTGGCAAGCTTTCTTTTTCTCCAGATTTGTCTATTCTGCCACCCTGTTATTATTTATTGAGTGATACTGAGGGGGTGGTTAGTGAGGCTGTGGCAAAATTTCTGGCTGACATCCTTAAATTTAATTCTGACCATGTTTGAATGCATCTGTAAGCTCGGTTTTATTTTGATTTTTTCTCCAATGTTTAAATTTTTATATTCTGTGTATTTTTATCTGAATCTATTATGCCATTAAAGGTTTGGTATGGGGGGGGGGGGTTTGCTATGCAGAGACAGGCATTGGAAAACCACCTCTGTTCATCTCTTGTCCTGAAAACCGCTGTGAGGTCAACATGTCGGCTGTAACGTGATGGTACTATACACGCACAAGCATTCTACCTAGCAATGCTTGCCATGTAGCGCTGGATGTTTTCATCTCTGATGGCCAAGATGCTCTTTATTCAGGCAGTTAGAATGCTGCTTACATAGATCAAAACAAAACAAACCCTCCACCCCCATACTGGAAACTTGTCATGATCCATCTCTTTTCAAAAACACACATGTGTGAGGAGATTCCTTGTAAATCCGTTCCTGAGCCCTTGTACCTTTCCCCAGATAGGCTGTAAACCCCCACTCTGAGACTGAAAAAATAGTAACATGATCCATTCTTTCTCAAAAACATGCATATGTGAGGAAAATTCCCCATAAGGCCTTTACTGAAGGAAGGCTTGGCAGCCAGTCAAAGTGGGAAAGTTATTTGTCTTCCACATGAAGGTTAGTCAGTTCTGGTTTTGCCCGTTCTAGCTTTGACAGTCTAGTTTGCGATTTTGGAAGTCTGATATGTACTTTATGGATATTGTCCATTGACAAAGTATCAAACCAAAACAAGAAACTACTCAGGGACCTCATTTGGATTTATTGGACTTTTGGATCCTATTGGACCTGCTGGAAACTAGTATATGTGGAGTCAGTATTGTGGACTACTACTATTTGGATTATTGTAGACTACTACCAGGGTTTTTTTTTTAGCTGGAACACATTTCTGGCTGGCTTGGCATCGGGGTGCGTGGCTTAATATGCAAATGAGCTCCTGCTGGGTTTTTTTCTACAGAAAAAAGCCCTACTATTATAGAGAGTTGCATATATTGGTCCTTTGAGGACTCTTATCCCATTGCCAATTGAAGTGAATAAGACATAGTATTCTGGATGTTTCATATATATTATGGGGATTGTATGTGAGAGTTTATAAAATAATAATAAGCATTGATGATTATACATTATCTCTGAGCTAGCACAGCATTTTCTCTTTATAACAAAACCTTTTGCAAAGATCGACAATACACCAGGCACTTAGGGGAAAAAACAACAACAGGTGGCTAAATACTGAATACCTTCACAAAGAAGGTTAACATCCATGGTAATTCATGTCTGACTGAAAGCCAGTGGCTAGCACAGGGTAAGGGAAGAGCTTAGTATTCCTTGAGGGGAGGGGATCTGATATTAAGAGACTAACTCCTCTTGGCTTTTAAAAATATGTAACAGAGCTACAGAGTGGCGCAGAGTGGTAAGGCCGCAGTACTGTGGACCAAGCTCTGCTCATGATCTGAGTTTGATCCTGGTGGAAGTTGGGTTTAAGTAGCCGGCTCAAGGTTGACTCAGCCTTCCATCCTTCCAAGGTCGGTAAAATGAGTACCCAGCTTGCTGGGGGGGGAAGTGTAGATGACTGGGGAAGGCGATGGCAAACCACCCCATAAAAAGTCTGCCGTGAAAAGGTTGTGATGCAGCATCACCCCAGAGTCAGAAATAACTGGTGCTTGCACAGGGGACTACCTTTTTTAAAAATAATAATAATAATAATAATAATAATAATAATAATAATAATAATAATAACAACAACAGAGCTATGTAGTAATACATGATTAAAGGGTAGTTTTATTAAATATTGTTGTAGTTATACAGTTAGATCCAGTTGGCAAGTTCTTGTGCAAGTTCTTGGGCATTGCTCCAGTGAAAATAGAAGGCATTTGTCTATAGAAAGGGGCCTTTGTATTCAACCCAGAATGCAGAAGAGGAACATGCCATTGAGTCACAACTGGTTCATGGTGACCTCTTCCACAGGCCATTCCAGGCAGGAGATGAGCAGAGGTGGTTTGCCGTTGCTTTCATCAGTGTAGCAACCCGTCTTCCTTAGTGGTTTCCCATCCAAATACTGACCATGTCCAATCCTCATTTAACTGAACTCCCAAGTCAAGTATATCTCATTGCTGTAGTGCCATGGTGGGGTAGGGAGGAGGGTGCATTCACGCTATGCTAAATAATGCATTTTGCAGCTGGATCTTTACTATGTAAGAACTGAAAAAATCAGGGCTTTTTTTGAAGCAGGAACTTATTTGCATATTAGGCCACACACCCCAGTTGTATCCAAACCTCCAAGAGCTTACAGTAAGTGCTATAAGAAGAGCCTTGTAAGCTATTGGAGGATTGGCTACATAAGAGGCATGTGGCCTAATATGCAAAGGAGTTCCTGCTACAAAAAAGCCCTGACAAAAACCCAGTTGCACAACACCTTATTTACTGCAGTGTGATCACACCCTTTCACTGACTTGTACTGGGAGCCTACAACCACGTGTAAGCATGTGCTACCCACAATCTTTCCAATATGAACAGTTGCCATGTTGTGTGAACAAGTCCAGTGCACCATGTATGTACAGCCCCAGTACATGCAAATAGGCTTCTTGCTTTTCCAAGGCTTGCATTCACCCATACTGAGGCTGTATGTGCATGGTAAATACATGCACCATCCCTATTTATAAAACATGACAACTGTGCCTAACAGGAAGCTCTAAGGAAGTATGTACTTCCACTATGCATACTTTGTTCACACCCAGTATACATAATAGCAATAATAAAGGATTATTATTATTTTTTTAAAAAGCCAATGTCTGCTTTAAAAAGCAGTCTATGGATGCAAATTACAATCTGACAACAGTCAGTATTCTTTGTTTTCCAACAAATTTCATTCATTCATTCATTCATTCATTCATTCATTCATTCATTCATTCATTTTATATCCTGCCCTATCCTGCAGTGGGCTCAGGATGGCTCACAACACAGAGATCTACACATTAAAACATATTACTATAAAAAGTTAAAATTCACTTCTGTGTTGGCGATAGCAGAATTAAAGTGCTCTCAGAGATTTCCCCTCATATGTATGCTCAACTGTATTTATTAGCAAGCAGCTATTAGCAAGTGGCCAAATTCCAAAATACATAAAAATACCTCTACCTTGTACAGTGGGGAGAGTAAGTGAATAGATGGATACGGCAAGTGAGTAGGGGCAGGGTTCTGATCTAATGCAGGGGTGGCCAATGGTAGCTCTCCAGATGTTTTTTTGCCTACAACTCCCATCAGCCCCAGCCAGCATGGTCAATGGCTGGGGCTGATGGGAATTGTTGGCAAAAAACATCAGGAGAGCTACCATTGGCCATCCCTGTATAATGGTATCGAAAATGAAATGTTTGCAGAATTGCACCAAGTTTCCTACAGCGCTTCAGTTTCATACATCTCATTTTAGGTACAGGAAAAGAGTCCAAGAATAAAAATGAAAACATGCCACTCCAGGAAATTGCCCATGCAGTTATCAGCTCAAATAAAAGACTGCAAAGAAATGCAAGCTCTGTCTTTCATTGGGCAGTGGTACTGACACTTATTGTGATGAGAAGCCATCATAACGGTGCTCTCATCAATAATGTCATTTCAACCTTAAAATTAACATCTGTTCTCTAACATTGTATCATTTCCTAGGACCCATTATCCATAGTAATCGTTATCAGGGTATAAGCTGGGTTAAAAAAAAGATAGCAATTCATTCAAAACAATTCCCAGGTGCCATTGTGCTTTCTAGATGGTAGAAATGGAAAACACGATCACCCACTGGGAGATGCTACAATTTAATTTAAATCCTTTTACAGGGTTTGAATAAACTAGCCATAACTCGGTTGCTCACTGAGTGCTACCACCTCCATTTAGAATATGTTTATTTTATTTAAAAGAGAAGCTTTTGCTCCAAGGTATGTTACAGAGAACTAGCTCAATGCAGCCCCTGTGCTTGTATCTGGCAGTGATTGGCTTGGTGGTAGAGAGCTGATCCTGTTTGTATAAGGCTATGGTTCACCAATATCTGGTTATGGTCCACCAATCCTTGTGGTAATCTTCAGGCAAGGACCTCACCTGTCAAACGGATAGTTGGTGGTGTTACCTATGAAATAGAACAGTGTTTGCCACTGTGATGATAATTAGCGCTGTGGTGCTGGTTGTGATAAACAGGTTTCCCCTGAACCTCCAAAAGAAAAACGAAGTCTGTCAGGTAGATCCATTTCATAGATTTACTGATATCAATAGGAGCAATACATCAGGCAAGCTCAGCTCATAAAAAGAATTCCATGCAATTTATCCTGATGGATAGGTCCTTCCCCTGTCCCTCTCATTGGATGAGAGAGCAGGGTTTACACCTTTCCAGTACACCTTACACACACAATTTACATAATATGAACCCCCACCTTTAACATGTATTCCATGTCCATGCAAATAAAGCAATTACCTATGCTGTGTGTGAAAATGAATATGCATAAAGCTATTAAGCATGCTCAGTGTCCACCTGTAGACCCCCTCCTATAACCTTTGTCACACTTCCATTTCTCGCTGCCAAGATGGCCTTGAAATGTATCACTAACATATGCAGCATCTCTAAGTTTCACTCCTTCTTCTCTGTTGGCTAAAGTTAACCTTTACACATTGGATTTCACTTCAGCTCAAACATCAAAATCATTTCCCTCATGGTCAATGTGTTTCCTGGTGCACATTCCTTATCCCATGCTTCTCTTTTTCTTCAGTGCATTTTAGCAGGAAGTGCTTTAGAAAAAAGCTTTCTGACTGCAGAGACCACCCATTCAAGAAACGTCTGCTTCCATTGTAGGTGGAAGATTAGCTTAGAACCAGTGTTCCCTCTAAGCTGAGTTAGTGCGAGCTAGCTCACAGATTTTTAGCCTCCAGCTCACACATTTTTGTCTTAGCTCAGGAAGGATGACCCCAGAGCACAATAATTTATGCAGTAGTTCACAGCTTTAATGCCAGTAGCTCACAACTTTAATATCAGAAGCTCACAAAGTAGAATTTTTGCTCACAAGATTCTGCAGCTTTGAAGGAACATTGCTTGGAACCTCCCAAGACTGTGATTGGCCCCCATGGCAGCCATTTTGTGGTGCTGCCTAATACTGGTTTTCATCATTCCCAGAGTGCCCACAAACTCAATAAGGTTGGGGATTCCTGGATTCCTGCTGTCCCCTCATCTTCTAAATTCTTTAGGAATAGCATTAACTTCATAGTTCCAAAAACTCATGTGCAATAAAAGAATCATTCTCCACTAGTATACATTGCCCCGCCATGTTTTACAATTAGCATTTAGAAAAGTCTGCAAACTCTGTTAAACTCTTTTGGACTGGGCAGAGCAAACTGTAGGCAACCAAGTGGAAATCAGTATGTGCTGGTATTGGCCGTGCCCCACATCAGATGGTCCCACAGTCACGATGGACAATTATGATATACAACAAACCAGTTCAAGAGGTTTTGGCTTTTCTTCCTGGCAATCCTGCTATGGATGCTAAGCATCCAACTAGTTGTAAACAAACAGTTTATATAAAATATAAATCCCTGTCTCTGCCAAATGCTGTCAAAATACTCTTCCAGACAAACTGAGCTAAAACTGGGTTCCTGAGAAGAATAAGCAAAATATTCCACTAGATTTTGAAGAGAATTATGCTTAAAGAAATAGATTCCAAAATATATTGGACAATACAAACATGTAGATTTTATAACAACTATTTTGTGATCTAAGTACGTTGTATGAAATATGAAACCCAGTGTTTGGTAGTGGTCACAGCAGGGATTCCCAGCCTTGTGGGGCCTATGGGACATAGCTAGAATGTGGAGAACTGGTAGGGATACCCAGGGCTTTTTTGTAGCAGGAACTCCTTTGCATATTAGGCCATACACTCCTGATGTAGCCAATCCTTCAAGAGCTTACAAGGCTCCTAGTACAGGGCCTACTGTAAGATCCAGGAGGATTGGCTACATTAGGGATGTATAGCCTAATATGGAAAGGAGTTTCTGCTACTAAAAAGCCCTGGGGACAACACCACAAAATGGCTAGCTTGGATGGCTGGCCAACCACAATACGGCTGCCGTAGGGATTGGGGCTAACTACAGGATGTTGGGAGGTTCCAAGCTAAGTGTCCTCCTATGAAAAAGCCTGCTATTTCTGGTTATCCCATGCATATACCGTGACCTGGATGGCTAGGGTACCCAAGTCCATCCCCAGAAATATCTGGGGACTTTGGGGGTGGAGCCAGGAGACACTGGGGTGGAGCTAGGGGGGAGGGGGGAAACGACGAGCCCCGGCCTGCCTCCACCCCCCCCCTCCGCTTCCACCCCAGAAGCGAAGCGGGCGAGGCGGCAGCGGCGCGGCGGCCTCTTCTCCACTCGCCGTGGCTGCTCCTCCAAGATGGGCTCAACGTGAGCCCATCTCGGAGGAGCAGCCACGGCGAGCGGAGAAGAGGCCGCCGTGCCGCTGCCGCCTCGCCCGCTCCGCTTCTGGGGTGGAAGCGGAGGGGGGGGTGGAGGCGGGCCGGGGATGTGGCGAGCCACGAGTCCGGGTCCTAGAAGGGCCTGGATTCGCGGCTCGCCATGCTCCTGGCCTGCCTCGCCCTCCCCTGTGCTGCTGCTGCCTCTTGGCTGCTCCTCTGAGATGGGCTCAGCCTGGGCTCATCTCGGAGGAGCAGCTGCAGTGGGAGGAGAGGGAGCAGCAGCGGCGCGGCGGCCTCGCCGGCTCCGGGATGCAGCTGCTGGCCATGCTCCCCAGCGCCGTTTCCACCCCCTCCCACTGCTTCCATTTTTGGGGGGAGCAGGGGAAGAGGGTGGAAATCCTGGGGTCCCCCGCCAGGCCCAGGGCGGGAGGGTTGGGAAGCCTATGGATGGCCCAGGCTAGCCCAGTCTCATCAGATCTCGGAAGCCAAGCAGGGTCATCTGTGCCTGGGATGGGAAACCCCCAAGGAACATTGGGATGGGAGAACTCCAAGGAATGCTAGAGGTGTGGTGTTGAAGCAAGCAGTGGCTGCTACCTTTGAATGTCTCTTGCCTTGAAAACCCTATGGAGTCACCATAAGTCAGCTGTGACTTGATGGCACTTTCACAACCATCCTGGGCAGATACAAAAATGATGCCTCCTGGACTTTTCTGAACAGCCTTCTGCTCTGTGGAGAAAAAAACAAACAGAATTGTTTCTTTTTGAGGGGAAGAGAAGGGAAGGAAGTGGGTACCAGGAAATATATCAGTAGCTGTCATTAAATCTACAGTGATTCCCAAAGATCATTGAGTAAGACTGGTAAAGTGGGTACCAAGAAACACATCAGTGCGTGCCATGACAATCACAAATGCCATACTGGAGATCAAAGAGTGTTGGACTAGGAAGATGTGATGATAAAGCTTACTGCATGAGGTTGGGTTGGTCACTTAATCTCAGTTTAACCTACCTCCCAAAATGGTTGTGAGGACAGAATGGAGGAAAGGAGCCATGGGGTTGTTATCCTCCAGATGGGCCTGCCGTTCTCTAGGAATTGTAACTGATCTCCAGACTACAGAGATCAGTTTGCCTGGAGGAAATGGCAGCTTTGGAGGGTGGATGCTACGGAATCACATACCAGCTGAGCTCACTCCCCTTCCTAAACTCAGCTCTCTCAAGCTTCGCCCCCGAATCTTCAGGAATTTCCTAAGCTAGAGTTGATGACCTTAATTGCTGGCCTGATTTCCTTGGGCGATGGGCAGGATAAAATTAGAAAATGGCAGTGGGAGTGATTACTATTTAAATGTGTATGTCTATATTATATTAACCTTGAAAAAGAACTGCACAGCTTCAAGTATGGCAAGATATTTTTGTGATTTTGCCTCCAGTTTTTTATATTTTCCATATTTTAATGTGAGTCGGTGCAGTCCGATTGGTTCTGTTGCTTTTCCCTTTTCTAATCTTTTAATTGAGACACAAAAGAGAATTTCCAGACATTCCCCTAAATATTCTTCTCTGTGAATTTCAATGTGAAATACTCTCCAGATTGTCTGTTTAAATTCAACAAATCTTTGGTAATTCTTTTTCACATCTTATGATATCTGTTTTAATATTTAATTGTAATGTGATACTATTTTTTTTGACATCTTACAATATCTGTTTTTAATATTTAATAGTAATTCGATACTAGACTTGTTATGACACTTAATATATGACAGTTCTTGGCTCCTGAAATACACAAGAGAGGCCTCCTGAGGCAAAGAGATGTCAACAAGACTGACACTCACATTTTAAATCTGGAGGTACATTTTCACACACAAGATACAAATTTGTATTCAGAATTCATAAATGGTGAGACTGGAGATTTCTGTGAATTTTGACCCTTTCAGACTATCAACTCTACAAATAAATGCCTTGATTTTTGAGATCATCCAGAGAGAATTTACTTTGAATATCTTGGTTTTAAGAGACAAGATATACAGTACTTGTTCACTGGGGAAGGCCTTCTCTGTTGTAGAACTACTGCTATCAGGGCTTTTTTTTTTTTTAAATAGCGGCAGCTCTTTTGCATATTAGACCATGCCAGGGCTTTTTTTGTAGCAGGAACTCCTTTGCATATTAGGCCACACACCCCTGATGTAGCCAATCCTCCTGGAGCTTACAGCAGGCCCTGTACTAAGAGCCCTGTAAGTTCTTGGAAGATTGGCTACACCAGGGGTGTGCGGCCTAATATGCAAAGGAGTTCCCCCCAAAAAGTCCTGAGTCTGCTATGCTGAGCCTGGCAACTAGCAGAAGAAGCTGGGGTGTGGGGATATTTGGAGGGTGTGTGTAACATTGCCAGTGGCACTTCACCACTGGTTCGTACCCAGTAGTGATAATGGGTAGTTCTAGGAATTGCTGTAGATGGTAAAACCTGGAAGTGATATACTAGTGCAGTGGCTGGTAGCATTTTTATTTTTAACGCAAGGTCTGGCAACCCTAAATACACTTCCTAAGGCAGCCAATGAAGCTCAATTTATCTCTTTGATATTAATTTTTTAGGTGTGCTATAACTTAATCAGACATTTTAAGCTAGGGATTTTTCCTGGGAAAGGGCAGCTAATTTAGCATGGTTATGAACAGCATGTTGTTTTTTGGTCTTAATTAGATTAGTCTGATATTTCATAAATATGTCTGCATCCTTTAAAAAATCGCCTTGAATATCCTGGGATAAAAAGATGATAAATAAGATTGATGAATAAATTGCTGAGTTAAGTATTACTCAATTGCACTATAAGATCACTGAGAGGTCTGGAAGTCTCAGCCCTTTCAAAGGCAGTGTTTTGTGGTGCATTCGTCTGGGGGGGGGGATTCATTTATGTCACAGTCATTTGCAATCACTTTTTTGTACAGCTATTCAGTTTGCTTTGTGCATTAAAACAATTAAAATAGTAAACTAAACAGGGTGGGGATCTTGAAGCTCACATTCCAACATGCATAGCAACTGAACACAGGAAAAGGTGCCAGTACATGGTTATGGTGTATCTTCCACAAAATTCTGATCTGGAAGGAAATTCCACATAAATAGAACTTCTTCTCAATCAAATTAGGTTCAGACTGAGCTGCTGGCTCCCACTAATCCTAAATGCTGAGCGCTGTTATTAGTAAACAACTGCATATCTTCTGCTGGATTGTAACATTTTGAATTGCCGGTAAAGAACTGTTCAGTCAGTCAGGTTGTTAGCTCCAGGTTGGGAAATACCTGGAGATTTGAGGCGTGGAGCCGGAGGAGGGTGGGGACTTCATTTGGGTATAAAGATATAGTGTACCTTCCAAAGGAGTCGTTTTCTCCAAGTGAACTGATCTGTGTCTCCTGGAGATCAGTCGTAATCCCAGGAAGAAGAGATTGGATTTATGTCCTGACCTTCACTACCCAAAGGAGTCTCAGAGCAGTTTACAATCTCCTTCCCTTCCCTTCCCTTCCCCTCCCCACAACAGACACCCTGTGAGGCAGGTGGGACTGAGTGAGCTCTTTCAAGAACTGTTCTTGTGAGATGAAGTTTGACTCCTATCCCTCATAGAAACTACATAGCTGGCTTGTTCCTGGGTAGGGTTGACAGGTTTTCTGCTATGGTGGGATAACTTCTGCCAGCAACCCTCACTGCCCACTGCTGCTCCATCAGCTGGCAGGAGAATTATAAACAACAACAACAAATGGCTGTCAGCCTGATGTCATTACATCACTTCTAGGGATAAAAATGGAAGTAATGTCATGCCTCTCTAGGAATTGCCAAAAACGTTATAGTTTTACTGTAGAGTTTCTAGTGATTCCTAGACAGGCATGATGACACTTCTGGGTTCTTCCCAGAAATGATTTAATGTTGTTGGGCTGATGGTACCCCCATATCCTCACCCCTCCAGACTCCCACCTGTAACTGTATTTCTGGGCCATTTAAATACCCCAGTCTGCCCCTGGTTACCATTACTTGTTTTTTTTGCTGGTATTTACAAAGCAATAGCAAAAGCCAAAGGTATTCTCTCATATTTGGGATAGATTTAAGGTTGCCAAATCAGAATGGGAGCTGATCTCCAGGCAAGATAGATTGGTTCCCCTGGAGAAAATGGCTGGTTTGGAGGATGAAGTCTAAGGCATTACAACCTACTAAGGTCACACCCCTCCCTAACCCCTTCTTCCCAGGTCCTCCCAAAACCCCCCCCAGGTATTTCCCAACTCAGAGTTGACAACTGTTGATAGATTGCCTCTCTCCCCTGGAAAGAAAGCTATGTGGGTATGACTATCAGCTGAAAAGGAAAGGCAAGTCTAATGCAAGTTTAGTTTCCTTGGAGCTTTAAGACTGGCATGTATTTAGGGACGTCACCTGAGAAGATCTGGTTTTTAAAGGCATTTGTGCAAAATTCTCTAGGATAGAGGGGGAGGGGTTGTAAGAACTGGGCATACTCTTGCTGCAAGCCATTGAGCATCTTTTTTTAAGCCCTGATTCCCAAGTATTTCCCTCTCTTGGCGCCATTCACCTCTCATGATCTCATTTCCAAATTTGGAATAGCGCCTGCCTCAGCTGTCTCCCTTCCACCCAGATTTGCTCTCACCCTCCCCCCCCCCGCCAGATAAAATCCAACCCACCACTTCTCTTTGCCAACAGAACGACGATGACAACAACAAAAACATTCCAAACAATGAACCACGTTTGTGATTGACCCAGTTCCACAGTTTTGTGCCTTGGGACCCTGGGGATTCAGCTGCCATACCGTGAGGCCTATTTGGTAGATCTTGTGCTAATTCTCCATGATGAAAAGCTGCCTGCCTCTCGGGAGCTACCTACAGCCTTCCACACTAGCCAGGTCTGGCCGTTTTATCATGCACACCGTCCGAAGACATAATCAATTCCCTCGTTGGCACTTTACACTGAATACCCACTTTTTCAGCTTGATAGCGAGACTAAATTAGTTATTTAGCAACTAGACCCCTAATTTAAAGTGAGCAAGTGCCTTGACAGGCCTCATTGTTCAAGGCCGTTCCTTCCCCTCATGCCGCCCACCCCCTTCTCTTTTTTTGCTTTCTGAGGAGAGGCCCCGCAAATCCCGGGGAAGTGATAAATAGACAATTAGAAAATAGATATATTTTGCTAGATCTACAAAGTGCTCTGGTGCTGTCAGAGGTACAATAAAAGGGGGCTCTGCTAAATTGGCGGGCAATGAACGCCATCTGTACCGCCATCACTCCTACAGACACAAAGCCATATGCGGCCATTTACAGGACATCCCCCAGAATAGATTGGACCAATAAGACCAGAGGGAACGGAAAATACTTGACAAAGTTGGCTGCTCTTCATTTAACAAGAATAAAATATCTAATGGAGTGTAATGGAGAGCATCAATCACCTCTGGGCAAATCTCTGTTTTTAAGACTTTGCTTTTAGCTATTTTGTGCAATTTTTTTTGTCAGTAATAAGTCAGAAATTAATATCTTTAGCTGGTGGCAAGATAATGTTCTTGAAGTAATAATAAGTGACAGGCAGACGGGTGGCTGTAGTCTCAGACAAATTTTTGACCTGTAAGAACTGCGGGTATAGCCCAAAACACTTGACAAAATGTGGTGTAAAATTCATAAAACATAGCCTGTTTTTTTCACCCTTACCCAAATAAAATGTTTGTTTTAACTGTGAGAGCAAAAGACATATGAACAATGGCAACATTTCAGTCTTTTATTCATCTTATATTCATCTATTCATCAGCTTCCCTCAAAAAATCCTGGAGATTTTAGTGTGATGAGGCAGAGTATTCTCTTGCAGGCCCTCCCTAATCTGCCCTTCAGGACTACAACTCCCAGGGTTCCTGATGAGTGAGAAGGATTACAGAACCAGTTCACCTGAGGATTTGTTGCTTCATAGAATCGTAGAGTTGGAAGGGACCTCCAGGATCATCTAGTTCAACCCCCTGCACAATGTAGGAAACTCACAGATACCTTCCCCTAAATTCACAGGATCTTCATTGCCGTCAGATGGCTGTCTAGCCTCTGTTTTAAAACTTCCAAGGAAGGAGAGCCCACCACTCCTGAGGAAGCCTGTTCCACTGAGGATCCGCTCTAATGGTCAGGAAGTCCTTCCTAATGTTGAGCTGGAAATTCTTTTGATTTAATTTCAACCCACTGGTTCTGGTCCTACCTTCTGGGGCCACAGAAAACAATTCCACACCATCCTCTATATATGACAGCCCTTCAAGTACTTGAAGATGCTTGCAATGCAACTGTTCCCTGTGTAGGAGCCCTGCCAAAAAGGAAGTTCCTTTAGAAATTAGTCAACAAAGCAACACAGACCAGATTGCTCAAACAAGTGAGCCAGTCAATACCGTTTACAGCAGTGGGAAAATGAAATATGTATCTGTGGTTTTCTATACACAGTTTCTTCACTGGGTCCATTTCCATTGTACATTCTAGTGTTCATAGACAAACATATGAGTCCTAACAGAGAAGCAAATGTATATAGGTGTTACCCCTTCCTCAGCGCCATTTAACAGATGAAAACAAGGATGCTTGCATATCAAAAAGCTCAGCCCAAGTTCTTGTCTGCTATGACTGAATAGAGTTTCTGTGACAAAGGGGAAGTTTGACGAAGATGTGGTGGTCACTGCCTGGTGATGCTCTAGACTGGCTCCCCTAGAACCTATGGCCTTTACCTAGCACTTTTCCATACTATTATTTTCCCTAAAATATCTCCCTAAAAATGTAAACTTAAGGTTTTTATGCCAGACATAACTTGGTGTAATATTGAATCGACCAGCAGAGGGAGCAACATATGTGCAGAACAAGGGGAAAAAAACACTTGAAGAAACTGAAACTTACAAGTGAGGAAAATGCAGAAAAGCTGCATTACTGTGGAAACCATTTATCTTCCCACTCCTCATTCCCTCTGGGTAAGGAAACTGGGGCAGAAGTCAGGTAATTCTCCACACACACATCCCAGTGCAAAAATGGGAAGTCTACTATTAAAGCTTTTTCTTGACCCTCTATCAATTGTTCATTTACACAAAGAAATTCAACTACATTTACTGTCTGGACAGGTAGTTACAAGGCTTTTTTTGAGCAGGAACACAGTTCCTTTGGCTTGGCGTCAGGGAGTGTGGCCTAATATGCAAATAAGTTCCTGTTGGTATTTTTCTACTAAAAATCCTGTGTGAAATAATGGTGATGTCAGGGAGTGTGGGCTAATATGTAAATGAGTTCCTGCTGGGCTTTTTCTACAAAAAAATTAGCCCTGGGTAGTTATGCTGGTGTTTCTGTGATAAAGAAGTCATGCCCATATGCTTGTGTTTACATGCTTTTCTGTTTTGAGTTGTGTATATGTCCCCTCTTCCCCTCCTTTATGATATTTTATTTTTCAGAGATTCATGTTGAGGTATGATGAAGAGAAACTGTAGCAATGCACAGAAACAGAATTTTAACAGAACTTCTGCATATGGTCAAATAGGATCATACAGAAGAAAAGAGGGACATAACAGGGGCAGCTGGAAACATACCGTACTAGGGCCAGCTTGGCAACCTACAGGAAATGAGGAAGAGACATGAGGAGGTGGCTGATGGTGAGTTTTCATTGGCTCTAGAGAGGACTGATGTCACTTCCAGGTTTTCCCAGAAGTGGTGTGATGCTGTTCAGACAGCCATTTTTTAAAAAAAATTACTGTTGCCACTGAACATTAGTGGAATAGAGGAGCTCCAGTTGGGGGATTCACCACGTGGAGGCTGGTAACTATATGGTACTCTTACATACTATTAGCATACCGATCTCTCCTTCTTGCATATGCACAAATACCAGATAGATGCCCAGAGACTAGGAGATGAAAACTGCCATAATGTTGTCTGCTTCTCTCAGAACAGTCTTTCCAACTCTAGTTTGGGAAATTCCTGGAGATTTGAGGGCAGAGCCTGGGAAAGGCAAAGTTTGGGGAAGGGAGGGACCTCAGTGGGGTAGAATCCACCCTCCAAAGCAGCCATTTCCTTCAGAGGAATAGATCTTCGTAGGGTTGCAACCTCCAGGTGGCAGCTGGAGATCTCTTGCTATTACAACTGATTTTCAGGTGGCAGAGATTAGTGCACCTCAAGAAAATAGCTGCTTTGGAAAGAGACTCCATGGCATTATCCCCTGTTGAAGTCCTTCCTCTCCCCCAAACCCACCTTCCTCAGGTTCTACCCCCAAAGTCTCCAAATATTTCCCAAACCAGAGTCGGCAACCCTAGATCTTTGTAGCCTGGAGATCAGTTGTAATTCCAGGACATCTCCAGGCCCTGTCAGGAGGTTGACAACCCTATCTAGGGCTGCCAAGCCTCCTGTCAGGGCAGGGGCTCCCCCGCCTGGGAGGTTCCCAACCCACTGGCCCACATTGGGCCAGTGGGGGGAACCTCTGCCTCTGTTGCCGGTGCGATGATGTCACCCAGAAGTGACATAATTCTCCTGGTGATGGCACGCAGCAGTCGCTCCAGGCATATATGGGAAAACTATGGTTTTCCTGGATGCTCTCGCAATTTGGGAAGTAAACTCTTTGGTACATTGCCGGCACAATGATGTCACTTCCAGTCCCCCACACTGGGAAGCAGTGGACTTGGCAACCCTAACCCTATCAAAGAAGTAGCACACAAGCCCCATCAGTCCTTGACTCTTGTTCAACACCTTATAAGATTCTAATTAATTAGAATATTCATAAACTTTCTGTAAGGCCTGAGTAGGCAAGGCTGTTGGAAATCAGTCCTAAAATGGCTGACTGACTCCATCTTAGTAATAGTAATGTTGTTTCTGCAATGTCATGCTGAGTCATGCTGCATCATGGCCCAGCTGTTACCTGTTGCTGAGATAAGGTGGAATGACCTCACCTGTAATTAGGCTTTGTGCTGACTCAACCTCTGGTGAGCTTGCATGATTGATGTGTGTATTTAGGGAAGCTCAGAGAGCTTGCTCTTCCTGCCTGTAAGGATTGTGGGTACTGTGAGACTCACCGTCCGGGTGGCAGCGAACACTGCTTGTGTTGATCCTGTGCTACTGTGCTTGGATCGTGCTGTGTATACTTACTGGTGTATACTGTTATCTACTGAAGTATGTACTGATTACTGTGTATGACCTTGGCCTGGCAATGACTCTGAATATTGGATACTGCCCTGGTAAATATATTTCACTGTTGAATACAGTTGTTTCTCTGTGTTCCCTGTCCCTCTTCTTCAGTGTTTTCTGCTGCGTGCAAATTCTCTAACAAAGGCTTATCCACACATGTGGCAGAATAAAATGACAGACTCCTGAGGTGGTGGAACTGCCTGCACTTGTTCAGGTAGAAGATTCCATATTTTTAATCCTATTTTACATAATTCCCTGCGAAAAAGAAAACTAGCATGGCTTAGCACAACCATGTTTTTCTGTGCTGCTTTTCCATTTGATGTGAAAGAGTTCCCCCCTCCCCCCACCCCTTTAATGCAGGGGAATTTTTTTAAAAAAAATGTGATTCTCACCCAGCGGGCCACGCTTTCTCACCAGTTTTTCTGCTGTGTTTCTAGGCCAGAACTCAGTCAAAGGTGTGGTGTGTGTAAAGTTGTCAGGTCTGACTCAGGAAACCTCTGGGGACTTTGGGGTTGGAGCCAGGAGCAAGGCTGTGACAAGCAGGATTGATCTCCGAAAGGAGTTCTGGCCATCTCTTTTAAAGGGACCACATTCCTTTTAAATGCCTTCCCTTCACTGGAAATAATGGAAGATGAGAGCACCTTCTTTTGGGGCTCATAGAATTGGACCCCCTGGTCCAATCTTTTTTAAACTTGGGAGAGTTTTTGAGGAGAGGCAGTGGATGCTATGCTGCAGATTTGGTGCTTCTACCTCAACAAACATCGCCCCTCCCAGGGCCCCAGATACCCATGGATTGATTCTCTATTATGCCCTATGGGAACTAGTCTCCATAGGGCATAATGGAGTGCCCAGAGGACATTCAACTCCCCCCCCCCACACACTTACTGATAACCCTGAAAAGGGGGGAGGGCCTCCAAATCAGGGAATCCCCTGTCCCCAACTGGGGACTGGCAACCCTATGTGTGTGTGTGTGGGGGGGGGGGTGTGGTATGCTAACTGAAAGCACTTGTCTCTCCAGAGATTACAAATGCTGCAGTTTGTGCTTACCTACAGGTTCCCCCTTCCCAGTCTTTTAGTTTGGCTAATGAGGTTGCTGGCTGTTAAATAGTGCAAACACTATTATTTCTTCAACTTGACATCTTCTGCTTTAATTCAATACCTTGTTTGTCTCTCTTTACCAGGAGCGAGCAGCCTAAAAGATAACCTAAAGCAAGCAATAGCTTAGATAAGCATTGCATTCAATGGCGAAAATCAATCAGCTGATGTCACTGATCCATGCCAATACAATCAGTGGTAAAATTTACCTCACTTCTGCAGAAATCAGGGACAGTCCCAGGTTTTGAGAGGCCCTGGACTGACAGTGCCCAGTGGCCCATTTGACCACCGACTGGCCCCCCTTATACTTTTTCACCCTACCTGTACCTACCTGTGTATCCTTCTCCCAGCTCTCCCATTGCTCAGTTGCCTGCACCACCTGCCAATATTCCCTCTAAGCTGCAGAGTCTTGTGAGCAAAAATTCTACTTTGTGAGCTACTGACATGAAAATGGTGATCTACTGCATCAATTAGAATCATAGAGTTGGAAGGTACCTCCAGGGTCATCTAGTCCAACCCCCTGCACAATGCAGGAAACTCACAAATACCTCCCCCTAAATTCACAGGATCTTCATTGCTGTCAGATGGCTGTCTAGCCTCTGTTTAAAAACCTCCAAGGAAGGAGAGCCCACCACCTCCTGAGGAAGCCTGTTCCACTGAGGAACTGCTCTAATGGTCAGGAAGTTGAACCGGAAATTCTTTTGATTTAATTTCAACCCACTGGTTCTGGTCCTACCTTCTGGAGCCGCAGAAAACAATTCTAGACCATCCTCTATATATGACAGCCCTTCAAGTACCTGAAGATGGTGATCATACCACCTCTGAGCCGCCTCCTCTCCAGGCTACATATGCCCAGCTCCTTTCTTCATAGGACTTGGTCTCTAGACTCCTCACCATCTTCATCGCTCTCCTCTGGACCGGTTCCAGCATTTCTACATTCTCCTTAAAATGTGGCACCCAAAACTGAACACAATACTCCAGGTGAGGTCTTGCCAGAGCAGAATAAAGTGATACCATCACTTCATGTGATCTGGAGACTATACTTCTGTTGATACAGCCCAAAATTGCATTTGCCTTTTTAGCCAGCACATCACACTGTTGACTCATGTTCAATGTATGAGCCAGTTTGGTGAAGTGGTTAAGTGTGTGGACTCTTATCTGAGAGAACCGGGTTTGATTCCCCACTCCTCCACTTGCACCTGCTGGAATGACCTTGGGTTAGCCATAGCTCTGGCAGAGGTTGTCCTTGAAAGTGCAACTGCTGTGAGAGCCCTCTCAGCCCCACCCACCTCATAGGGTGTCTGTTGTGGGGGGAGAAGATATAGGAGATTGTAAGCCACTCTGAGTCTCTGATTCAGGGAGAAGGGCGGGGTATAAATCTGTAATTCTTCTTCTTCTAAGACCCCTAGATCCTTTTCGCACATACTACTGCTAAAATAAGTCTCCCCCATCCTATAACCATGCATTGGATTTTTCCTACCTAAATGCAGGACTTTACATTTATACCTGTTAAAATTCATTTTATAGGTTTTAGCCCAGTTTTCCAGCCTGTCAAGGTCATCCTATATCCTGTTTCTGTCTTCTACTGTATTTTCAACTCCTCCCAATTTAGTATCATCAGGAAATTTAATAATAAGCATTCCCTCTATTCCTTCATCCAAATCATTTATAAAGATGTTGAACAAAATAGGTCTCAGGACAGATCCTTGAGGCACTCCACTTGTCACTCCTCTCCAAGAGGATGAGGAACCATTCACAAGCACTCTTTGAGTACGATCTCTCAACCAGTTACAGATCCACCTAATGGTAACAGGATCCAAACCACATTTTACCAACTTGTCAACAAGGATAGTATGTGGAACCTTATCAAAAGCCTTACTGAAATCAAGATAATCAATATCTACAGCATTCCCCTGATCCAGCAAGATAGTCACTTTAAAAAAAAAAAAAGAGATCAGGTTAGTCTGACATGACTTGTTCTTGAGAAAACCATGCTGGCTTTTAGTAATCACAGACATCCTTTCTAAATGTTCCAGGACTGACTATTCTAAAACTTTTCCAGGTATAGACGTCAAGCTCACAGATCAGTAGTTACCCAGATCCTCCTTTTCCCCTGTCTTGAAGATGAGGACAACATTCGCCTGCCTCCAAACTTCCGGCACCTCTCCTGTTCTCCAAGAATTCTCAAAAATAATAGTCAGAGGCTCAGAAATTACATCTGCAAGCTCTTTTAGAACCCTTGGCTGCAGTTCATCTGGTCCTGAGGACTTGGTTTCATTTAAAGAAACTAGGTGTTTATGTACTACCCCTATGCTGATCCTAGGTTGGAACTTCATACCCTCATTATATGTTCTGTTTTTGCCATGTTGAGCACTGTTTCCCTCAGAAGAGAAGACTGAGGAAAAGTAGGAACTGAGCAGTTCTGCCCGCTCTTCATTACCTGTTACAACTTCACTTCCCTACCCTTGCAATGGGCCTACCATGTCCTTGCTCTTTTTCTTACTCTGAATATAAGAAAAGAACCCCTTTGTTGTTGTTTTAAGCATCTTTGGCCAGCCTAAGCTCATACTGAGCTTTAGCTTTCCTAACTTTTTCTCTACAAGCACTGGCGATTTGTTTATATTCATCCTTGGTTATAAGGCCTTCCTTCCAATTCCTAAAGGAGTCTTTTTTATTTCTCAAGTTTTAGAGAGCTATTTATGGAGCCAATTCGGCTTCTTTAGGCTTTTTCAATTTTTTCTTCTCATAGGAATAGTCTGTGATTGTGCTTTCAGTATTTCGCTTTGAAGAAACTCCCACCCCTCTTAAACCCCCTTCTTCCTAAGTATTTCTGACCATGGGATTTTACTCAGCATAGTTCTAAGTTTATCGAAATTTGCCTTTCTGAAGTCCAACCTATAAGTCTGACTGCTTATAGCTTTTTCCTTCCCTGAGACTGTAAATTCCAAAATCATATGGTCACTACTGCCCAGGTTGCCCACTATTTCCACTTCTTCAATCAATTCTTCCTTGTTGGTGAGAATCAAATCCAAGATAGCAGATCCCCTTGTTTCCTTCTTCACTTTCTGGAAAAGGAAGTTGTCAGCAAGACAAGTCAGGAATCTATCTGACCTTTCATTTTTAGCAGAGTTGGACTTCCAACAGATGTCTGGGTAATTGAAATCTCCCATGATCACTGTATCCCTTCTCTTGGAGAAGTTTGCAATCTGTTGTAGGAGTATCTATAGCAGACCCCCACAATAATATTACTGTTATTTCTTACTCCTTTTATTTTTACCCAGAGACTCTCAACTGAGCTGCCATGCTCAGATTCACATATTTCTTCACAAGTATATACCTTCTTCACATATACTACTACACCTCCACCCTTTCTCATTTGCCTGTCCCTTTTAAATGAGTTGTACCCCTGAATCCTAATATTCTAGTTGTGAGTGTCATCCCACCAAGTTTCAGTAAGGCCTACTATGTCATAGTCTCCTTCCTGTATTAGGACTTCCAGTTCCTCCTGTTTGTTTCCCATACTCTGTGCATTAGTGTAGAGACATCGGAATCCATGTTTTATGCATCCCGGGGGTTTAGTTTCCGTACATACTTACAAGTTCACATTACCTAGCATATGCGCCTCTCTCTGCAAATCTTTAGTGTTCTTATCCCCAGTTTCTGGCATCATAAGAGGCTTTGAATTATTGTCTTGCTCCCCCATACAATTTAGTTTAAAGCTCTCCTTATTAGGTTAGCAAGGCTGTTACCAAACACCCTTTTCCCTACTGTCATAAGGTGCAAACCATCTCCCTATAGAAGACCACCATCTCGAAAGCGTAAGCCATGGTTCAGAAATCTGAATCTTTCCTGACAACACCATTGACGTAGCCAGTTGTTTATTTGAAGTATTCTTCTTTTTCGTCCTAAGCCACGGCCATCAACAGGAAGAGAAGAACACAATTTGTGCACCCAGCTCCTTCACCTTCTGACCCAGAGCCACATAGTCTTTTCTAATATGTTCAGGGCTATGACGCGCAGTATCATTCATTCCCACGTGGATCAGCAAGAAAGGATAGTAATCCGTGGGCTTGATAAGTCTTCTAATCCTTTCTGTCACATCCTGGATGCATGCACTTGGCTGACAGCAGACCTCTCGGGATGACAAGTCCAGTCAGCACATTTTGGGCTCCACCCCTCTGAGTAAGAAGTCTCCAATCACCACCACCTTCCACTCCCTATATTGGGGAGCAGAAGCTCCAGGCTTCTTATCCATAGGATCCTGAGAAATTTTCTTCAAGCTTCACGGAGGCTGGGGAAATAGCCCTTGTCCCAATGGTTCAGAATCAGTTACTGTGGGGAGACCCTGGAACCTGGGGCAAAACAGCCCATCTTCTCGCTTTCTCAGTAGGCAAAACTTAACAAGAAGTATTGCCTTCTCTGAGTGGCGATGGCTCTTCAAGGTCCCAGACAGAGGTTTTTCACCTACTATCTGGTCCTTTCATCTGGAGATCCTGGGGACTGAACCTGGGACCTTGTGCATGCAAATCAGATGCTCTGCTACTAATCCATGGCTGTTCCCCAGTCAAGTGATCACAGGCAGATATGATAAACCACATTCTAAAGCACACCCAGATAGTCAAAGAAGCTCTCTCAACAACAACAACAAAAATAATTAAAACTTTCATTTTGACTTTAAGTCCTTTACTCTCCATCTTTCCTGTCTTCAGGTGAATAGGAGGGAAGATTCTCCACATGAGCAGCAACTTACAATAATTTACGATGAACTGATCTGTCCTCTGGCTCTTTGTAAACAGGATTCTCCCCCCCACCCCCCCACACAAAAGCACCGCAGCATATATTTAATGTTTTTGTGCTGATTAGGCATGAAAGAAAACTCCTCTGGACAATTATGTCACTCCACTTGTATAAACAGCCTTATCCGAGTTTCTTTTCTGACAGTTGAGCAGACTAGAAATCAAAAGGCAGCACTGGAATAAAATAAACAGGATGTTGTTACTCTGTCCCTTCTCCACATGTTTAGAAGTACCCAATGCAAAATGTCTACAACTTAGAACTATTATATGTGACCACTCTACTTTCTCATATTTTGGAAATAGCTACACCACTATAAGTAGACACATGACTTGAGAGAACACCCAACTATGGGGTAGGTTGGGGGGAGGGAACAAAGCCACTGGAGGATTAATTGCTTTTCAGCAGGCACCTGTGTTAACTTAGAATATGTTGATTAACCTTTGTTGATTGACCTTTTCTCTTCCTTTCTGTACTTTGCATCATAAGCAAGATCTCACCTTTTGTAACTTTCTTTATTACTCTTAATAAACCGAGGCATGTAGGAAGAAATCCAGAGGTCATTGTATCTTGGGAAGACCACCTGAGCCCAAATTAATCAGTTTCTCAATGCCTGCATAAGGTATGAAGTCAATGGATAACCTGTGAGAAGCTGAGAATTCCAAGTATACTGATTAATTAATTAAAGCATGTGTGCACTTCTAGCCAGAATTGTTGCTAGCAAAATGCAATATGTGTCATCGTTCTCTCTTTTTTTCCCTAAAGTTTTCCTAAAGTGAAATTCATAAAGTCTTTGCAAATTACTTTTTCCACCGGTGCTATTTTGAAATAGCACATCTTTAGTCAATGGGTATGCTTAGAATACAAAACAGTGGAACACAATACAAAACAGTACAACACAGTACAATAAAAAAAACACAGCACCCAAAATCCAGCTATGAAAATTATGAGGAGTCTTTTGTTTACATTCCACTGAGGCCAATAGCAAATGTGCTTCTGATGAGAATATGTGGTTGGCCTTTGTTCGTAAAGATTCTGCCTTACCCACCAGGTGCCTACTAAGACAAACTGTCTATGTTCAGGGCTTTTTTTGCAGCAGGAACTCCTTTGCATGTTAGGCTACACCCCCCTGCTGTAAGCTCTTGGAGGATTGGCTACAGCAGGGGGATGTTGCCTAATATGCAAAGGAGTTGCTGCTATATAAAAAAGCCCTCTCTATGCTGATTATATTTACTTGGTGTTAGATAATAGGGACAGAAGAGGGGTTCTGCTGGTGTCCTGCCCACCCTGCTGGCTACCAAATTACCTGACTTATGGAGGTTATTGTGGGAGAATTCGTGATTTGGGATCTGGGGGACTTTTCTGTTGTGCCTTAGGATTTCATGGCTGCTGTTCTCGTCATACTGTTTACTTGATATTTTGTTCTGTGTTAAGGAAGGGACTTTCCTCTGGAAAAATGGGAAGCCAGGAACAATTGTATTGTCATGGTGAAATCTGGGTTCCCGGGCACTGCAAATTTCTACCGATCTGAGGGACCTATTAAGATGGTCTGCCCCCATGTGCTGTTGGATGCATGCAGTTTCCAGAACATTCTCCAGAAGGTTTCAAGGTTCTTTGGCTAGTGCCCTGGTTAAATTTTTGGATGATGATTTGATCCAGGCAATAGACACAGTATCGTTCCAGGTTGGGAATTCCTGGAAGTCTGGGGATAGAGCCTGGGGAGGATGGAGTTTGTGGAGGAGAGGTACCTCTGTAGTGTATAATGCCATAGAGTCCAACATCCAGAGCAGCCGTTTTGCCCAGGGGAATGTCTCTGTTGTCTGGAGATTTGCTGTAATTGTGGGATACCTCCAGGCTACACGTGGAGGGTGGCTATGCAGCTCCAGAAACAAATACAGTTCTTGAAAAAAAAAGGAGTCTTTAAGATGATATATACTGTAGACTTGGTATAGAGACTGTAGGCTGGAACAAGTACAGTTATGAACCTCCAGGTGTGACCTGGAGTGCTCTTGAATTACAGCTGATTTCTGGAGTATAGAGATCAGTTCCCCTGAAAGAAATGGCAGCTTCAGAGGGTGGTCTTTATGACATCATATCCTTTCCATCCCAAACTCTGCCTCCAAATCTGCAGGAATTTCCCAAGCCAGACTTGGCAGTCCTAGCATATATTTGAAGGGAATACCAGAGAAAGGTTTGTATGAGACTAAAGAGCTTCTTAGCGATGCTTTACAGAAAGGGAAATGCGAAAGATGAAAAGCTGCCAGGAATCCAAGTGTGATCCATGTACTCTGCCAGTCACTAAAAGAACCATGCAGGGTGCTTCTGCATGGTTCTTTTAGTGCACTGGCAAGTGAGATCTTTGTACTGCTTGTTAATAAAAACTTTGCAACAACCAGGGCTTTTTTGTAGCAGGAGCTCCTTTGCATATCAGGCCACACACCCCTGATGTAGCCAATCCTCCAAGAGCTTACAGGGCTCTTCTTATATGACCTGCTGTAAGCTCCAGGAGGATTGGCTACAGCAGGGATGTGTGGCCTAATATGCAAAGGAGTCCCTGCTACAAAAAAAGCCCGGGCAACAACCATTGTTTGGGCTATAGAAACTTTATGGATTATAGATGAATTTGTTAGGGAGCGAAGGTGATATATGATAGCGCTCAATCTCATCAGATCTCAGAATCTAAGCAGGGTCATTCCTTGGAAGGGCGACCATCAGGGCAGCCTCTGCAGAGGAAGGCCATGGGAAACCACTTCTACTTCTCACTTGGCTTGAAAGCCTCTTGTTGGGGTCAGCCTAAATTATTTTGTGTACACACAGTCAACATGTTAGTTATCAACAGGGCTTTTTTGTAGCAGGAACTCCTTTGCATATTAGGCCACACACCCCTGATGTTGCCAATCCTCCTGGAGCTTACACTAGGCCAGGGATGGGGAACGCCAGGCCCGAGGGCTGTTTACATCCCTCGAGATCACATGGTCTGGCCCTCAGAGATTGCTGGCCCAAGCCAAGCCACGTGGTGGCCTCCCTGGGGCCTGGCTGGTCGGCGAGGATTGTGAGGTCCAGCCACACTGTGCGGCAGCCTCTCCAGGGCCCGGCTGGCCAGCAGGGATTGCAGGCCCAGCCACTCTGCATGACGGCCTCCCTGAGGCCTGGCTGGCTGGCCAGGATTGCTGTGGGGCCTGGAAAAGTCACTGTCACAGTTCAGGTAAGTTTCCCCCTCATTTCTTTATTTCCCCTTCTTTCTATTTCTTCCCCTCCATTTCTTTGTTTCCCTTAATTCCCCTTTCTCCCCCCTTACTTTATTTTCCTTTATTTCCCTTTCTTCCCCATTTTATTTCCCTTTCTTTCAATTTCTTGTCCCCTTTATTTCCCTTTATTTCCATTTCTTCCCCCATTTCTTTATTTCCCTTTATTCCCCCTTCTTTCCCCCTTTCTTTATTTTCCTTTATTACCCTTGCTTCCCTCCATTTAATTTCCCTTTCTCCCCCCGCCCCATTTCTTTATTTCCATTCCTTCCTTCCTCTCTTTCTCTCTGCGGAGCCTGAGTGGTGGGCATTATGAAGGACTGCTGCTGGGGTATGTGCGTTACTTTAAAGGTCTGCTGGGAGTAGCTGCAGTTTCCGCATGAAGAAAGGGAGGGAGGGAGGGAGGGGTGGCAGGGGTGGGGGGGTGGGAGTCATCTACCACCAGTTCAATTTGCACTTGATTATCCCAGATGATGTGACCTAATATGCTAATAAGTGTTTGACCTAATATGTTAATATTAGGGGATGTGGTCTAATATGCTAACGAATCCCTGAAAAGCCCTGGACCCAGGCATTTGCCTAGGGCGGCAGGTCAGGGGGGAGAGAGTGTGCCAAATTAGGCTCTCCTCACATGACTTCAAATAGAAAAACAATTATTTGCATTTTTTGCTGGCCTGAATTGTTCTCCCTTGGTGGAGCACTGTTTTCTAAGTTGATAATTTTGTATGGCCTGTGAATGATGTTATAAATATCCAAATGGCCCTCGGCAGAAAAAAGGTTCCCCACCCCTGCACTAGGCCCTGTACTAAGAGCCCTGTAAACTCTTGGAGGATTGGCTACAACAGGGTGTGTGGCCTAATATGCAAAGGAGTTCCTGCTACAAAAAAATCCCTGGTTATCAATAATGTTAAATATAACCTATATTTTCAGTAATACCAGTGGCCATTTGTCGCTATCTTGCTTCAAATTTGGCCATAGCTTGGATCTTTCATTCAAAAGGTTTGCTGACCCCTTGGCTTAGAACAAATTGGAAGTCTCTTCTAAGGTCTCCTTCTCCAGCTACTCCTGGGGCACAGAAGCTACATCAACTAGGCACTTTCCCCAAACTTTGAAAATCAGAAGCTTTGAGCCACATGTGAGGAGCCCTGCATGATCTCAGTTTCTAAGCAGACAGCCTATGGGAAAAGGCTCTTTAAGAAGGGATGTAGAAGCAGTTCCTCTGTTACCAAGGTCATTTGAACAAGGATTTTAAGAACTAAAGGAGTCCTGTGGTGCAGAGTGGCAAGCCGCATTCCTGCAGTCCAAGCTCTGCTCACGACCTGAGTTTGATCATGGTGGAAGCTGGGTTCAGGTAGCTGGCTCAAGGTTAACTCAGCCTTCCATCCTTCTGAGGTCAGTAAAATGAGTACCCAGCTTTGGCGGGGGGGGGGGGAGCGCGGGGAAAGCGTAAATTACTGGGGAAGGCAATGGCAAACCACCCCATAAAAAGTCTGCCATGAAAACATTGTGATGCGACAGCACCCCAGAGTCGGAAATGACTGATACTTGCACAAGGCACTACCTTTACCCTTAAAAAAAACAAAACCCTAAGCTATACAATCTGTGGATGTGATTGTTTCCCTATCGATAACAAAAACATTTCCTATGGATAAAAAAAAATCCTAGCATATCTGGAAAGCAGACTGAGTTGTATCATTCCTGGTTAACATACTAGCTTTCTTATACAGGAAACTAGACAGACAGACATTGATAGAGACAGACAAGCACAGAGACAAAGAATTTCCTATCAGTCCAGCTATGTACTATGTAATTCTGCTGACCATACTGGTCAGCTTTCAGAATTGTAGAAACTGGAAAGGAGCAGATAATCTTTAGCAGTACAGCAAACATTACAATAAGATTTATCATCTTTTCTTATGTTTTATCTCTATTTTATAGTCATACACCCCAATTTCTCCCCTATATTCCTGCTTAAGTATGTTGGTTCCAGCACTGCTATTTAACATTAAAGTTTAATCATTAAGCCATTAACCATTAAGATTTTTAAAATTTAACTGAGTATTCAGATTCTTAAAAAAAAGGAATAGTGACTATTTCAGAATGAGAACTTGGAGAGAAAATTTATGCACAGAAACAATGGTGAATTACAATTAAGAGCTCTAGGGACCTTGGAATGATTACACAGCCATTTCAATTTAAATTAAAATTGTAACTATTTTCTAGTCTAGCAAAACTGTGAGGTGTCTAGCCAATGCATGCTTACTCAGAAGTAACTTCAAATGAGTTTCATGGAGCCTATTCTCAAGTAAATAGTACTTTCTCCGGAGAATTCAAGAAAACCAGTCGGAATCATGTAAATATGTACACTGAAGCATGAATAAATTCAACACACATACACCCCTTAACATCATAAAAACAAAAATGACTGCAGATTAGCTTGTACCTTCTAAGGAAGCACAAGCATCACATTCAGTTCAAGGAACGATTCATGGGGGTCTTTAATTCTCCATCATTCTGCCAAAGCAGAGTGGAGGGGAAAAAATCATCTTGACAGATAGTTTTAATAACTTGGTGATGTAAATTGTCCTCCCCATTAGTGTGTCAGATAAAATACCCTTGAAAAAAATGTAACCAAATCATAGCAGTACCCCAATACTTTGATCTACTCCAATGGCTCTCAAAGTGTTTGCAATGCAACCCACTTCTAAACTTATTCTGCCTTTTGGGACCCAATTGCCAAGTAACTTCATGTGATTGTGCCCCACCCCAACTTAAAATATAGGAATCTTACATCAGTTAACAGCGAACAGCTTTCTATTTTGCCGTGTTTAGTATGGATCATACAAGTAACGCATTCCTGAACAAGAGCATATTTCTCATGACCCATCTGCAAAAGAATGGTGACACACTTTGCAAGGTCCTGATCCACAGTCTGAGAATCACTATTCTGTCTGATAGGAAAATTAGAAATAGCCATGCTTTATCCTTGGCAGAACATGCTTAGAGAAACAGCAGGATTTACAGGAAACTGACAATGCAATCCTAAACACAGTCATGCCACTCTAAACCCATTGACTTCAGTAGATTTAGAAGGGCGCAGCTCTGCTTAGGTGTCCACTATGATTTTTTTTAAAAACTGACCTTCATGGTAGCGAGGTATACACAACAAAATATATACATTTATATAGGACCTTTGCATATTAGGCCACACCCCTCTTATGTAGCCACTCTTCCAAGAGCTTACAGGGCTCTTCTTACAGGGCCTACATCAGGGGGGTGCAGCCTAATATGCAAAGGAGTTCCTGCTACAAAAAAAAAGTCCTGCATAGGATAGCTGTGTTGGTTTGCTGTAGATGAGCTAGATTTTAGTTCAGGGGCACTTTAGAAACCAACAAAATCTCTAAGGTATAAACTTTCAAGAACCAAAGTTCCCCAAAGGAAGCTTTGCCTTTCAAAAGCTCAAACTCAAAAACTAGATTCTATTCTAGAAATATGTCATCATCATCATCCCTTTTATTGGCATGCTCAGATATAACATGAAATAAGGGCAGAGAAGATATACAGTTTAAGATTAAGAACAATAAGCTAATAAAAGTTATAGTGAAACATGTGCTGCATATATTTTAATGGACTTCTCCAGAAATTTACTAACAGCCCTCGTGATTTCTATTTCCTTATCTTTCAGTAGGCGGTGGTAATCAATCCCATTCACTAGGTCACAGGGAAGGAGAGAAAGATTTCCAAACAGTTCTC
The DNA here is from genome assembly GCF_032191835.1 of Heteronotia binoei. Lineage (NCBI taxonomy): Eukaryota > Metazoa > Chordata > Lepidosauria > Squamata > Gekkonidae > Heteronotia > Heteronotia binoei. The sequence goes on from NC_083226.1 coordinate 28,359,430, forward strand.
TCCGGGGATTAGAATATAACTGACAGTCCAGCAATGTATGTTGGATGGAATCTGGGCTGTTCACCCCACAAGGACAGACTCTCTCACTATACGGGATTTGGAGGAATTTGCCATAAAAAACATTTGAAGGAAAGGCATTCATCCTTGCTAACATAAATGCTCTCGGTTGCTGGGGGTTTTCTAGATCACATAAATAGCTGACCATTTTTCCAATGGGTAGAGCAAGACCAAGCACCGCCAGTGAGCATGTATAATATTGAAGAAGAAGATATTGGATTTATATCCCGCCCTCCACTCCAAAAAGTCTCAGAGCGCCTTACAATCTCTTTTACCTTCCTCCCCCACAACAGACACCCTGTGAGGTGGGTGGGGCTGGAGAGGGCTCTCACAGCAGCTGCCCTTTCAAGGACAACCTCTGCCAGAGCTTTGGCTGACCTAAGGCCATGCTAGCAGGTACAAATGGAGGAGTGGAGAATCAAACCCGGTTCTCCCAGATAAGAGTCCGCACACTTAACCACTACACCAAACTGGCTATTGAACAGGATGCAACTTAGTAAGTTCTGAATCAAGGAGCCTTTGTTTAATCAATCTAAAATTATATCTAGAAGTATGTATAAGTGAGCACTAGGAAGAATTACCAGGGTTCCTTCTGCCTTGAGTTTGTGGGTCACACAAACCCGTCTTAGAAAAGTGATGTACTACTCCTCTCTCTATCCATCCACTCGTAATGGTTCTCTGAAATCTGCGGCTTAATGTACTAATTTATTCACTTCATTTATACTCTGAATTTCTCCCTAGTGGGGACCCAAATAACCTCACACTGTTCTCTTTTCTATTTTATCTTCACAGCAACCCTGTGAAGTAGGTAGAGCCAGTTAGGTGTAGTGGTTAAGAGCAAGGGATTCTAATCTGGAGAACCGGGTTTGATTCCCCACTTCTCCACATGCAGACAGCAGGGTGACCTTGGGTAAGTTACATTTCTCTCAGAACAGTTCTTGAAAGAGCTCTCTCAGCCCCACCCAGATGCTATGTTGAAAATTTGATGTATCTACCTAGGAAAAACAGCCCCAGATAGCCACAGATCAATTCTCTATTATACCTTATGGGAATTGGTCTCCATAGGGAATAATTGAGTCCCCAGCAGACATTTCCTCCCACCCCAGCCCTGCTTTCTGATAACCCTGACACATGGGGGAGGACCTCCAAACCAGGGGATCCCCTGCCCCCAACTGGGGATTGGCAGCCCTACCTGCCCAAGGTCACTCAGTGAACTTCCAAGACAGTGTGAGGATTTGAACCAAACTGGACCATGACAGACCTCAGTGGCAGAGCATAGGCATTGCATACAGAAGGCCCCAACGTGCCAGTTAAAAAGATCAGGTTGGCTGAAGTGAAGGACCTTGACAGGAGACCCTGGAGTGAAGTGCTGCCAACCCAAGTAGGCCCATGGACTGATTCAACACAATGTAGCATAGCTTCACATGTGGTTTACCTTACTTGCCACTCTTTGCTGTGAGGGAAGCAGAAAGCAGCCCCCTTCCTCCCAATTTCTGGCAGCTGAATGAGCTTTGATCACAGAACATGGTGTTTAGAGCCTTTAGGTGAAGATAGTGTGAACATTATTACCTTTTTCAAGAGCCAACAAATTAAAGCTACAGGCACAAGCGCTAGTGCCAAAAGTATTAGCAGGAAAAGGGCCAATGGCAACCTTATCGCCCACTTTCTGTCCCTGCAACAACCACTGGTGGCTTTCAGACATGTGACAAACATCCCATATGGCACCTTGGCTTGTTTGCTTCCTAAAATACTGCACACTATTTTCATAAATTATAGATGTCAGCTCAATAATTCCCTCAGGTTAATATATTGACTTAATTAAGTAAAACAAAGGGTGGATAATTAGACTAACAGCCTCAACTCCTCATTGATTCAGAAAAAATGCCCACATTTCCTCCCCACACTTTTATTTATACTCTAAACTTCACTATTAGTCTGGTGTGGGTTTTTTCCCCCTGCTTTTAATTCTTCATGATGGTTAATGTGTTCCTCTGCTTTACCTTGGCTTCAGTATATCACTTCGCTTTGTTGATTACTGGAAAACTTTCTGTCCCACACTCACAGAGAGAAAGCCAGGTCACCCATCTTTTTTTCTGCAAGACACCATTTCACCTTGTCATGGAGGCCAGCCCTCAACACCAGAACAAACCAGGCCTCAGAGGATAAAATGGCCATCAGCGGTTGTCCCATTGTTCCTTCCTCTCCTCTAACAAGCTGTGAAGGAAGATTTCCCAGGGCACAGTCCCAGAACGCAAGCAGAATGGACTGTTTGGAGGGAGAAAGCAGGAAAAGCAAGTCTCTAATCAATAGCTCAGTCCCCCCTGGAGAATATGGCTGCTTTGAAAAGTTGGTGCTATAGCATTATACCCTGCTGAATCCTTCCACACTCAAAGCACCAGGAATTTCCCAACCATACTGGCACCTGCCATATAGAATCTGACATCTTGATAAACTCATTAAAAAGGAAGTTTCAGTTAAAGTTCTATTTCAGAGAGAGGAGTTGGAGACATCCAGAAAGATGATGATTTTGGATTTATATCCCGCCCTATACTCTGAATCTCAGAGCAGTCACAATCTCCTCTACCTCCCCCCCTCTCCACAACACACACCCTGTGAGGTAGGTGGGGCTGAGAGTGCTTTTACAGCAGCTGCCCTTTCAAGGACAGCTTCTATGAAAGCTATGGCTGACCCAAGGCCATCTCAGCAGGTGCAAGTGGAGGAGTGGGGAATCAAACCTGGTTCTCCCAGATAAGAGTCTGTGCACTTAACCACTACACCAAACTGGGGCAAGTGGAAGCTCAGAAGCCATAGTAATTCAGGCAAGGCTTTCACTGATCAGATGGCTGGAACTTAACTACAATCCCACAGCAGGTCTATTCATTGCCATCTCTGTTGGAGACCAGAACTGTAGAAGCACCCTCAGGTATTTCAAAATAACAAGCAGAACAGGGCTTTTTCACAAGCACATGTACTAGTCCCATATATTCCAAGGGTGAGATGAATTTTCATTTCTTGAAAAAGGAACACCCATTTGTGGTGTAGCGCAGGGGTGACCAAACTTGCTTAATGTAAGAGCCACACAGAATAAACATCAGATGTTCGAGAGTCACAAGGCGTGAATGTCAGATGTTTGAGAGCAGACAGGCTGGCAGATAGATGGGGTGGGGGGAGAGATGGAGAGGTGACAGAAAGCAACTTTAACCTTAAATGTATTGTCCAAGCTGCCAGCTGGCTTGGCTTGAAGAAATGATTTAAAGAGAGAAAGCCACACTATGTGTGAAAGAGCCAGTTTGGCCACCCGTGGTGTAGTGGTTAAGAGCGTGGACTCTAATCTGAGAGCAGCAACAACAAAACAAGTGGAAGTCTGTGCCAAAGGGAAGGCTCAAGCACTCTGTGAGGCCTGCTTTTCTTCTCAACCTTGCAAAGGCTGGGGCACCATAATAAAAAGCAAAAGTAATGAAGTTCACTGATACCCCTTCAGGAAACAGCAAAATAAATTTGCTTCAAATTGAATAGGTGGTTGACCGGGACACTGTATATACAACTGACAGTCATTGACTGGTTAATATGGGACTGTGAAGAGGAAGAGCCAAGTCTTTACTTGTCACAAAACTTACTGGATGATCTAAAGCTGGGCTGATTCTCTCAGTGGCAGCTCAAGGGCTGAGGCAGGAATAAAAGAATGCAGAAGAGAGAAGCACATCAACTGTCTTGGGCTGCTTAGAAGATAAGCAGGATAATATATATATATTCTAGCTAGTTGGGATGGGTGTGGAGGACTGGCCTATCCAACTGTATATTTGATAGTTTGGCATTGCTTATTCAACTTTTGCATACCTGATTCTGCTACTCTTGGATAATAAATGAAACTGAATTCAACTTATGCAACTTTTTCAACCCGGGGGCCAAAAAGCAAGAACTCTAGAACTAAAGGCAGTCATGAAAATTGTTTTTTTTTTTAATTGCAACTCTGCTTCCCAGAGAGTAAGAAGGGTTGAGGCTCAGTGGAAAGGCCTTTGCTTGGCATGCAGAAAATCCCTCGTTCTGTCCGTGGCATCTCCAGTTAAAAGGCCCAGGCAGTAGATGATGCAAAACCCTGAAAAGCTGCTGCCAGTCTGCATAGATGATCTTGGGGGACCAATAGTATAAGGCAGCTTCACGTATACGTTCACTACCTTTCTAAATTAAAGGAAACCCAAATTAACAAAGGCAAAGAAGGCTGTGAGGGCATTTCCACAGTCACAGCGCCACTTCTGAAAAGTTCTGCCCCTCAGAGCAAGTCAAACTACTCTCCAGAAATGGTAAGTCAGAGGAGAGGGCCAATGACAGCCAAACTAAGAAGTCAGTATTAGGAGCAGTATTAGGGTATTTTGGTCACTTTCCCAGTTCTTTCTTCACTTGCCAGAAAAATTAGATTCTAGAAAACACAATAAATTGAGAGTGGGGAGCAAAACCTATGACAGCACAAAAGGTAACCTGGACCTGTTGCCATGTGGGTGGGTTTTCTTTTTTTAGTTTAAGTGTGGACACAAAGGAGATGGATCCTTTTAAGTCAATACATGCTGCTTCACACAACCACTTAACTTTGCATGCCACCTTTCCTCCAAAAAGCTCAGGGCACTGTCACCTTCCCTCTTTTAGCTGCACAACCCTGTGAGGTAGTTTTTTGGGGGGTGGGCTGCAGACAAGTCCAGAGCCAGATGGCGACCTCCATGGCCTAGCTTGTCCATTGCTAAGAGAATATATTGGATTTATATCCCACCCTACTCTGAATCTGAGTCTCAAAGCTGTCACAATCTCCTTTACCTTCCCTCCCCCACAACAGACACCCTGTGAGGTAGGTGGGGCTAAGAGAGCTCTTGCAGCAGCTGCCCTTTCAAGGACAACTTCTACAAGAGCTATGGCTGATCCAAGACCATTCCAACAGCTGCAAGTGAAGGAGTGTGGAATCAAACCTGGTTCTCCCAGATAAGAGTCCACACACCAAACTGGCTCTCTGAGGAAAACTAAAGTCAAAGAATCAGTTTGTTCAACTAGATGGGGAGAAGGCCAAAAGAGAGCATCAGTACTGAAGATGGTTATGAGTGGCCACCGCAGGTGTCAGAATTGATGGAAACCTCCAGCTGGCCAGGAGCTAATGACAGCAGATGTTCTCCAGTGAGCTTACATGAACCGGGACAGTTACTTCTGCTTTGGAATGTCTGTTCAGCCAAAGGGCAGCATCGTAGTTGAGCTTGCAATCAACAATTATGCAGATGGATTTCGACCAATGACAGTAACGAACAGACGCAATTTTATATGTGCTCGATATTGTAGCGCCACGTATTAAAAGCCAGGATTTTGGAACAGCAAATCAAGTTTATCTTTGGAGCCAGCCATGACTTGATATATCCAGATGCCACAGAAATTCTGGCTTGTTTAATCTCCGGCTCACATGCTGCCTCCCAAACCCCAGACGCTGAGGGAGATTCTTTCAGCCCAGGAGATCTTGAAAGATAGATAGATAAATTTATTGTCATTGTTCTCAACAAAAGAGAGCAACGAAATGAGGTGCTCTTCCACAAACATACCAACACATCAAACACACATATTCATAAACTATTTAAATAAATCTAAAACCATTTAAACCATTAAAACCATTTAAATCCATCTAAAACAGATAATCATTCATAAAACCATTAAAACCATATAAACCATTTAAATACATCTAAAACAAATAGTCATTCATAACCCTGCATTTAACCTAACCACAGCACTTGGATAGAAACTGTCCTTAAATCTGTTTGTCCTAGCCTTCAACACTCTATATCGTCTACCTGACGGTAAGATCTCAAATAGCAAATGGCCCAGATGTGAAGAGTCCCTTAGGATCATTTGAAGCCAGTTAGTTGGAGCAGCTCAGTTTGGATGTCGCCACAAGCTAGTTTGCTTCCTGTCTACAAATTCGGGATTATGAAACTACACCCTGGTTTAGAATCCTGGACTGTGTCTTCCTTAACGGCAGTGTGTTATGGCGGCATCATTTGGACATCCCATAAAACAAACTATTTCAAGCCAGGAAGTCTTCAGTCTTGGAAAGGTGGGGGAAGGGAGGGGGCTTGAGGGCAGAGATTTGGAGGGAGATGTGGCTCAGTGGTAGAGTGTCTGCTTTGCATGCATCTGGTCCCAGGCTCAACCATAGGCATTTTCGGTTAAAGGATAAAACAGTAGGTGATATAAAAGGCCTCTTCCTGAAACCCTGGAGAAGTAGTAAAAGAGACATTACTGACCTCAGTGGACCAATGGTCTGAGCCAGGATAATGCAGCATCATAAGTCTTCATGTGAATGAGACTTGTTCACATTACAACCTAGAGTTTGATTATGACATCAAAACACAGCCTTTGTTTAACCATTTCAGGAAGTGCTGCTTAAGTTGTTCAAAGTCATCCATTTCCCCATCAGTATGAAGAGAGAGAGACAGAAAGAGGATTTCAGAATCTGAATGCAGAAGATGGGCTCCAGCAGATATTCTGCTGATGGGAAGGACTACTTCCCCTCCCCTTCCTGCTGCACCCCAAAATATAGTTCCTAGGGACACAGGCCCCCCAGAAAAGAGAATGAGGGGGAAACTGGTGAAGACCACCAGCCTCATGAGCAGAAATTTCCTGCTTGATCCAAGCCATAGCCTGTCATTCCAAATAAAAGGTGGCACAGTCTTCATGAGATTTTATTTCTCAGTGGCTGCATTTGCTCTTAAGGCACAGCTCAATGTTCTCATCTGCAGACACACACAAATCACAGTAATGCACCAAAAATGAGCAATTAAAGAAAGACAAGGACAGAATGACCTGGTAGGTTACATATTTATTCACAAAAGAGTTTCTATTTTAAAAACAACACGCTAGTCCTTTGGACAGGTTAGACCTCATCGTGATGGCCAAATCGACCACAGCTAGTTGAAGCTGCTCTGTACCCCGGTGGGGCAACCAGGGGCTACAACTTGCAGCTAGACAAGATGTCTTCCACTAGCCTTTTATAGACCCACGCGTCCCCCTTCAGCCGTTGCCTCTTGATGCCGATGACTTCAGATTTGCCCAGCTGGCAGACTTCCAGCTCAAATTGCATGGTCACTTTGCCAAAGTCTGACTGTGTCTGACATTTGAGCTTGTAGCTGTGGAAAACCAAGGTTTGAAGGGGGGGAGAATTAGCTCAGGTGCTCACCAATACTCCCTCTAAGCTGTAGAGTCTTGTGAGCAAGAATTCTACTTTGTGAGATACTTGCATTAGAATTGTGAGGGAGCAATTTGGCTACTGCATAAATTAGTTTGTCCTGGGGCCATCCTTCCTGAGGTAAGACAAAAATGTGTGAGCCACAAGCTAAAAAGCTGAGCTAGTGCACAATAACTCAGCTTAGAGGGAACATTGGTGTTCACACAAGTTGAATGCTTGAGATTATTACAGCCATTGAACGGGGGTAAAGAGCCAAATGTCCATGCAAGTACTAGGCTGTGAAATATGATCAGTAGAATCAAGCTTTTCTTGGATTGTACTAGTTCAGGCTGCTAAGGTGATGTATATGGAATGGCTGAAGCCTCCCCTCTAAAACAAACAAAAAAATTGCTCCTTGCCCAAACAACAAGCACTGGAGAAGGATGATTGGACTCTTCGCCTTGTTGAGCCAGTAAGCAGGACTGCTCCATCCTCCCATCATGGGGAGTGCTAGAATGTGCAAGCCCAGCCCCCCCCCCCCCACAGCATGAATTAGTACAATCCAGGTAAGCTTTTTCATTCATTCAGTATTCCATTAAGCAGCTCATGAGAGAATCCAGAAGGAAACTGTTGTATGTCTTGCACAATGCTTGCGTCACCTTTCCCCAGTATGACATTTCGCTACCTCTGGTTATTGGGGTTCTTTAAAGTGCTACCTCGGATGAACGATTTAATTATTTATTTAATCAAATTTATATCCCGCCCTCCCCTGATGATCCTGAACGTAGTGCTCTCTGGGGTATGGGGAGAGGCGGTCCCACAGGTAGACAGGTCCCAGGCCATATACTATTATTATTAATTTGATTTATATCCTGCCCTCCCTGACAAGGCAGGCTCAGGGCGGCTCACAACCTATAAAATCACATAACAATATAGCCAAGGATATAGGGATTTAGATGTTATGACCAGCACCTTGAAGCGAATCCAGAATGCCACAGGCAACCAGTGTAACGTTTCCAGCGCAGGTTGAATGTGCTCCCGTACAGGTAGCTCCGTTAGCAACCTGGCTGTTGCGTTTTGCACTAGTTGCAGTCTCCGAATTTGAGTCAAGGGCAGCCCCATATAGAGGGCGTTACAGTAGTCTAATCTCGAGGTGACCGTCGCATGAATCACTGTTGCCAGGTCATCGCGTTTCAGGTACGGAGCCAGCTGCCTTATCCGCCTAAGGTGGTAAAATGTGGACTTGGCATATGATGGAAAGTGCTGTCAAATCTCAACTGACAAATGATGCCCCCCCAATAAGGTTTTCTAAGGCAAAAAATGAACAGAAGTGGTTTAGCATTGCCTCTGCATAGCAACCCCAGACTTCCTTGGAGGTCTCTCATCCAAGAATTATCTGGAGTCAACCTTGCTTTGTTTCTGAGATCTGGTTAGCCTGGGCCCTCCAAAAGATGAACTAGGCACTTTTAGTCAATGAGGCTAAGAAAACTGCACAAATTGCATTTGTCTTCTGACACCAGGTTGATCTTGGTGTTCCTCTAATAAAGGTATAATCTAGAGAAAACAGAAAACCAACGAGTGGTTGCTAGAGTTTAGCTATGTCAGTTAACTTCTCAGAAAGGAAGGGCTCTGTGCTGTTGTTTTGATAACTGGCCAGTAATTCTAAATCCAAATCCATCAACCAGCAGGTTTTTTTTTGTTGGTGTAGAATGAGCCCTGTTGGGCAGAGTGGTAAGCTGCAGTACTGCAGTCCAAGCTCTGCTCACGACCTGAGTTCGATCCTGGTGGAAGTGGGGTTCAGGTAGCTGGCTCAAGGCTGACTCAGCCTTCCATAGGTAAAGTGTAGATGACTGGGGAAGGCAATGGCAAATCACCCCATAAAATTCTGCCAAGAAAATGTCCTGCTGTGATGTCCCCCCATGGGTCAGCAACGACTTGATGCTTGCACAGAGGACTACCTTTACCTTTTTATGGAAGAAATGGCTTGAGAACAAACCACAAGCTTGGCGAGCAGACGGCCCCAAGTACAGACGCTACTGTGTTCCATTATAGAGAGATCCTCTGGCTAAGACAGTTCTTTGCTAGATGGACCCCTTTAACAACTAATTCCCAAGCGACATTTCAAAGGTCTTACTTCCATTTCATTGCAAAATCCACCAAGACAACACTGTTGTGCTTTCTCCTCCGCGGGAGAATCAGGATTTAAGAACACCCATTTCTCAAGGGGCATCACATTCAGCAAGGTAACGTGTCTTAGATAGATAGCCCAGGTGGAGTGAGAGATCGAACTGTTAGCTGCCGAGACAAGTATTTACGCTTACCCTTTCTGTACATATTCAACATGTTTTTCAGGAAGGATAGCAATTATTTCCTTTAGCAGCTCATCTGGATTCAGCAGGTTAGTTGTGGTCACATTGTAATGAGCCTAGGGGGAAAAAAGAAAGAAAATTCCCACACACACACACACAATTGCTTGTGACTGAAGTTGGCTAGAATATTGAGTTTTAGCAGCCACAAGTCAAAGCTTCAGTCACTTCCCCATTCTCTTTCAGCACTAAGGGATCCTCAGACTACACATCCCCCAGAACCATTGTCAACATCTGGACAGAGGCCATGGCTCAGTGGCAGAACTTCTGCTTGGCACACAGAAAGTCCCAGGTTCAATCCCCAGCATCACTAGCTAAAAGGACAAGATAGTAAATGACGAGAAAGGCCTCTGCCTGAGACCTTGGAGAGCTGCTGCCAGTCTGAGTAGACCGTACTGACCATGATGGACCAATGGCCTGACTCAGTCTAGGACAGTTTCATATGTAGGTGCCCACTGCACAGTGTAAGTGGGAAAGCAAAGGGTGTGTCTGATGCACCCGCTTCAACATTGTGCTCGATGTTACCTCCCTTGAACCCTGAGATCAGACTGAAACTTGGTGTATGTCCAGGACATGGTTTTCAGTTTCAAGTTAAAACCCTAGCACGACACCTCAACTCTTCCAGGTGGTGTGAAGTAACTCACGTTTATTGTAACAAAGTCCCAATAGAGGCCAACTGGCAAGAGACTGCCATATTACAAAACAGAACTAGCCATCTTCCCAGCATGTATAGCATTATGGTCTGCTTTATGAAGCTACTGAATGGCATTTTATGCTGCCAGCTGAGGTTTTACGCTTTCATTATGTATTTTCAAGAGATGTCTCAAGCAGGTCTCTAGAGAGACAACATATCCTTTCTCTAAATAATAAATATTGACTAGTTTTGGCTTGCTACCTCCTAAGGTCCCTCCCCTCACATTTGTTTTGGAAGGATACTGCAGAATAGGGTTACGGAACCCAAGCTCTTGTGTTCCCACCACCTGTGAGGTCTCTCCCCCCACCCCTGTTCTCAAAACAAGAGATTTAGATTGACAACTGTTCCAAGTAGTAACAGTTATGGCTCCCTGTCAGTTTGCTCAGTTGTTTAAATTCCGACCTGGAAAGTCCTAGAGATCTTGTTCCCACTTGACCACTCATGCCTGGTGTTTTGACCCTTGTTGTATTCCCATAATGACCAGATGGGCTAGATTGAAAAAGCCATTCAGTTACACAAACGGCGATTCTGTTGAGACCAAATTTAAAAAACACTCCCCCCCCCCCAAAAAAAACCCCGACAGCCTTAATTTTTTGTGTTCTAGCAGACAGCCAAAGCAGACCATTATTTGGGAGCTCAATCTGCGAGTAACTTTCCAAATACCACCCTTCAGTGGTGAAAGCAGTTAAACTTACTGGTTTGTGAATTTGAGTGTAATGTACGGAGGGGAAAGTGTTTAAATAATGCTGACAGCGTGCTTGGAAAGCTGAAAGGCAAGGCAGCTTAGTGAGTTTAGAATCTCTTGTGTGACGTATGTTTAATCACCCTGGTGGCTGGCCCAGCTTTGTGAACTGCAAAAAGTTCGCATCGCTAGCCTGTAAGTGATTCAGCTGCTATGAGATGGGGAAAAACTACTTTAGACAGGAAAACCTGGCTATGCCACACAAGTGTCTAAAGATTTGCAACCAAAACAGCCTTGATTTTTTTATTCTGTTTCATCCTCCCTAAGGTTATGTACACGTTAGCTATGATGTGCCTTAAATACAAACCCATTTCCCTCAGGTGGGCTGGCAGAAATGAAAAGGGTACCCCCAGTCAATTGGCTGCCATAAGTCTCCAAGCTGACTGTCATCAAGAGGCAGATGGTAAGGCTCGTTACTACCCACGTGGTGCAGCACTGACTAGGAGCCAGATTCAGATCCCCAGTCTGCCACAGAAGCTTGCTGGATGACCTTCGGCCTGTCACTCCATCTCAGCCTAACTTACCACAGCAGGTTGTTGTGAGGATAAAATGGAGAGAGGGAGAAGGGTTTGTAAGCCAGTTTAGATCTCCATTTGGAGAAAAAATAGGGCACTAAATAAATACATATCAGCACAAAGCAAGGGTACTTATAGCTGTGGCTAAAGTCTTAATGATGTACAGGCCAGGATCTATAAAAGCAAGTTTTACACAAGGAACTGGTGTTGTCTCAGAGCCAAAGCAGCAGATGTCACTGGCACAACACCAACGGCTTTGGCATACACCCCCTCCACAACATAACTGTTTGTTTTGTCGTGGGGTGGATGAAGGTGGGAAGGGAGAAAAGCCCCCTTGACGGTCGACAGAACTAGCAGTACAAGAGCTAGATTTGAGTCCAGTTAATACCTTTGAGGCTGGCAGGAGATAAGATCATTTAGGCGGAGTTGCTTAGCTGACTTAATCAGAGAGCAGAGGTCTGAAGAGGATCTTTGGTGTTTTTTCTTCCGCATATGGATCTACTTTCTTTGTTTAGCCAGCCCAGAAGATATCTTTTCCAGAGCATTCTTCCAAGGCTTGAAGGCATGGCAGTTTCCAAGATTTACTACCTTCAAAACTGACAAGATTTTCAGGATATAAGCTTTCAAGGGTCAATATTCCCTTCCTCAGATATGACAAAAGGAACACTGATTCTTGAAATCTTATACCCTGAAAAATCTGGAAAGCTTGTACCCTGAATATTATACCCAAGTACTCTCTCTCTCTCGGCTTGACTTCGCGAACGAAGATTTAAGAAAGGTGCAGTAGTCCACGTCTGCTGCAAGCTCGCTGGTGGCTGACAAGACCAATGCGGGAGAGGCAGGTCCGGCCACAGTGGCTGCAGGGAAAAGTCTGATTTGGGGTTGGTGCTGTAGCAGTACGATTCTTCCTCAATTTCCTTTTGTCCTCAAGACCAGCTATGTACTACTGGATTCAAATCAGCTCTTTGACTGCCGACCGACATAGCAGTAGTTTGGGTTTCTTTCCCCCAGGGGGCAGTTTGGCCTCATCCTTCACAACCTCCTCCCAACATTTGCCATAGGAAACAAGAACCTCTTTATGCCTGAGCGGCTTACCCGTAGCTTCCTCGGGCCTTCTTTTGCTGAGCCTTTCCTTTTACTGGGTGTGAGCATGGTGATCACTTTATCCAAGCCTCTTTCGAAGCTTCCGAACATTTTGGCCCCTTTCCTCTTCTGGCCGCTTTCCAGATGAACCTGGTTCAGATCCAGTTCCAAGGAATGGCACCTGACACGTGGGGAGACAGCAAAGCGGGTGTGGTTTTCAGCAGCTGGAAACTGGTCATTGGGAAACAACATCCAATAAAAGGTCTTTCAACCTCTGGCTTTTTTAAAGGGGGGGGGAGTGGGAAAAGAAGAGAACGTGCCAGACAAAAGATCTGCTGCCCAACAGCAATTTGGGATTTTGAGAGCAAATTGTATACATGCTCCAGGGGAATGAATGAATTTTAATTATGGAAAACAGGAGTGTATCCAAGACTACTGAAGTGTGTAATGTTAAGAGTTAACCTCCCCAGCCTCTTAACATTTGTCGGTGGCTGTAGGAATAGATTTAAAAGAGGGGTTTAACACTGCAAAACAGAGATGTCGTTTTAAAAAGCTCCCCCCCCCCCCAATCAATAAAAGGATTAAGATAGTCTATTGTGTCATCTGAATATGCTCGGGAAAGTGGACATTTACCTTCTCTCGGGGCTAATGACCCCCGTCACCAGTTCCTCTGGATGCGCAGGAGCGGGTGGCTTCTTAGCTGGGCTCCATTTCACGGCCTGACCGCTCTCTGAAAGTAGTAGCACCCAGATTTAGAAAAAAGGTCTTATTAGAGTTTGAAATTTGCATGCAGAGAGACGATACCCTGCAGAGAGGTGGGCAGAGAGGCTGCATAGCTAGCTAGAGTAGCATATAGCAGTTACGAGACAGAGGTTGGGGCGGGGGGGCGTGCCCCCAAAATGTGGTCCTGATCTTTGGTCTCAAGCAAGTCTCTCAGGCTTATTTCATTATCTATCACACAGGGAAAATATGGCCTTCTTAGAATGGTATTAGGAATACCAGTTGAAAGTACGTGGATGACTATCCTTATATCTAGCTGCCAAAGGCACACCACTGTACAGATTAAAAAATAGTGCAATGCAGGGCTCTTTTTCTAGCAGGAGCTTCTCTGCATATTAGGCCATGCCCCCTGATATAGCCAATCCTCCTGGAGCTTACAGTACGCCCTGTACTAAAAGCCCTCTAAGCTCTTGGAGGATTGGCTACATAAAGGAGGCGTGGCCTAATATACAGAGGAGCTCCTGCTAGAAAAAGAGCCCTGGTGCAACCGGACCATCTATCAGTAAAATGTAGGATTCTGTAAATGTGGAGAAACTCTTAAGCTGACAAAAAAGCACATGCAGAAATCAAGTTTTAGAGATAACCCCCATATATTATGTAAGTCTCCACATGAAGAAAAACCAATTTCTGGAGGCCTCTGCTAATAAAGCAGGGGTCCCCAATGTTTTTGAGCCTGTGGGCACTTTGGACACAATATGTTGGGCACAGCCAGAAAATGGGTGCCACAGGAGATGGAGCCAGCCACAAAAGATTGTTGTGGCTTACTTTCAGTCACGCAGTAAAGATCCTTGTGTTGTGGTAGCAGCTGCCACCAAAGCAATGTTTGTGCAGCCAGTAACATTTCCAGTGGCCAGTCAGAAACCTTGTTGGTCAAAAGCTTCACCCACTTTCTAAAATCACTTGGTGGGCACCAGGAAAGGTGTTTGTGGGCATCATGGTGCTATAGCAATCCAACAGGCAGGAGGCAGTGGGGCTGGTCACCACCACTATAAAGAGGAGGGGTTGGTAAAAGGAAGAAACCAAATGTACCAGGAAGTTGGGGGAGGAGGAAAGAGCAGGATTTCCTTTGCCAGTGAGTCCAAATTTGTATTATTATTACTGCACAATAGAGATTTGCATGCAAATACCTCTTTTTCCAATAACGGGAACAAGAATCAACTAGAATCAAGATACACATTTTAACCATTTCAGCAAATCTGCCTTTCTCAAGGTACTTTCATTAGTATGTTAAACTGACTAGCAAAAAGGTAACGCCCACAAAAAAAGGTGGATTTCTAAGAAACTACTGGAAGAAAAAAAAATACGTTCCCTTTGCAGAATCTAAAAAGCTTATATTGCTGAGACCTGAGCAAACTGTTAAAAGTACATTTAAAAAAGACCTCTTGTACTTTGTATCTTGTCTGTAGATACCTTCTCAAGACCATTAGCAAGAAAAGCTATAAGCTTAATGCAGGAAAAAAAATTCAACACAAGCAAAACTCACCTCTACCAACAAAAGCCATCCTGGTCTACCTGTATAATACTAACAACCAATACAAACACCGTCCCCTAGGGTTGCCAAGTCCAATTCCAGAAATATCTGGGGACTTTGGGGGTGGAGCCAGGAGATTTTGTGGGTGGAGCCAGGAGACACTGGGGTGGAGCTAGGAGCAAGGGTGTGACAAGCTGAATTGAACTCCAAAGGGAGTTCTGGCCATTACATCTAAAGGGATGGCACACCTTTTTAAATGTCTTCATTCCCTCCACCAGGCGCTCTCCTGGGCCTCGAAAGCGGCGGCCTCGGCGTGGTGGGGGTGGTGGCCGAGCTGCTGCAGGCTGGGCTGACGGAGGCGTGGCGGCGGCCAGCTGCTTCATCATCAGGGCGGCGTTCTGGCGCTGCTGCAAGGCTGCTTGGTGCTCAGCGGGGGGCTGCAGGGGAAGCGGCTGGGGGAAGCCGTCGGAGCCCGGGGGCGTGCATGGTCCCCCCGCCGTCGCTCCAGGAGTTGAAGCGGGGCCTCTTGGCCACCATCATGTAGGAGGCAGCGACGGGGGGCCCCTCGAAGTGCTGCAGCCGGTGGTGATGGTGGGGGGGGGGCGCTGAAGACGGGCTTGCCGGCTGTAGCAGGGGTGCTGTGGCGGCGGCTGCTGCAGGCTCGCCACGCTCCTGGCCTGCCTCCACCCTCCCCTTCTCTGATTTCACCGAGGTGGAGCGGGCGACGCCGCTGCGCTGCCGCCTCTTCTTCACTTCACTGTAGCTGCTCCTCTGAGATCCTGGGGTCCCCCGCCAGGGCGGGAGGGTTGGGAAGCCTACCATCCCCCCATCCCATATATTAGTCTACAGAATAAGCCTTCCTCAAAGTCCCAGCCATAAGGGAACCAAACGCCTTATCTGAGCTGACCCCCCTAAGGCTCAAAATGCCTTAACCTGAGAAGACAGATAACCTCTTGCCCTTTCGGCAAGGAACATGACTGCAACTTGTTTCCATAAGTGTTTGAGGGCAGGTTTTCCCCGCTGAAGACCAACTGCAGTATTGCACTGCGAAGGTTTTGCTGTCTTCTGTGCTTTGCCCTGCGCATGTCATGTACTTTTGTGGCATGGTATTCCTCTAGCTGCCCTGGGCATGGGAACAGCCGAATACCATTCCATATTGAGGTGTGAGGGAAGGTGGAGACTTCTGAGGGTCAGAACCTTGAGACATAGCCGGACGCAGAGATTTCGTCAGTAGGTGACTGTTCAATCTAGCGGCGCGGTTCTTTCTAGCTTGTTTGCCGAACTGGGCACAGTGAGTACAAGCGTCAATTCTGTGAGTTTCACCCAGGCAAATCAAGCACAACGCGTGGCCGTCTGAGGAGGGAATCTTAGTCCCACAACGGATGCACTTTTTAAAAGTGATTTTAACTTCTCTTCCTTCCATACGCCCGGGGGGAAGGGGGGGGAAGGAGGAAAAGGGAAGAGATAAAGGGGAAAGGAGGATATATAAAGATTTTTTTTTTTTTATACTATACCAGACAGAAGTG
Source organism: Heteronotia binoei (assembly GCF_032191835.1). Lineage (NCBI taxonomy): Eukaryota > Metazoa > Chordata > Lepidosauria > Squamata > Gekkonidae > Heteronotia > Heteronotia binoei. Next base: position 28,375,853 of record NC_083226.1, read on the forward strand.
AAGCGGAGCAGAAAGTGAAGAAAAACGTTAGCGGTAGCGAAGAAAAACGGCTGAGGAGGCTAGTTGAGAGGAGACGCAACGAGGAAGGACTATCCCGGGCGGCGGTCGGAAAGAAATTGGTGGGTGGAGCGCCTTCCCCCCGCTCCAGGCATGCGCAGTGGATGCCTGCTCCCCAGGGCGGGAGGAAGTGCGCGCCAAAAATAACGCTTAAGGCTAGCTTTGAATTCTCCGAGGTCGGGTTCGTTCCAGCGGGAAAACCCATGTGTGGGACTGCACAGAGACCACGAAGAAGATTGAAGGATTATGGAGCATCCATGTTTTCAAGCAGCACAAGTGCCCCCCCCAACAGGTGTTCGCAATTTTGCACTAAGTCACCAATCCATTAACTTCTGAGAGCGAAAGGGTGCTTCCTCCTTGATCTCAGCCCCTCCTTTGTACCTTCAGATGGAAGCACACGGTTTGGGGTGGTCAGGACCCTCTTCTCGTTCATGGCCCACATCGGCGTCTTGGGAGCAGGATGCACGAAAGGCTCAAGGTTCGCTGTTGCTTTGGCATCAGAGTTCTCCTTGTTGGCCTTTTTCTTTGACCATACTCCTCTTCTTGGCATAGGAGGAAGAGGTGGAGTGAATTCTTCACCATCCAGGAATACACGATGCTTAAAAAAACAAGAAATTGATTAAGGTCCATTGAAGCCAGGGCTGGCCCTGCCACTTGGCCAATCGCCTAGGGCGCCGGCTTTCTGGGGGGCGCCAAATTGGGTGCCCCCCATGTGACTGTGAAGTTATCAGTGTGGGGGTGGGGGCAGAAGTTAGCCTTGCCTAGGGTGCCAGTCAGTCTAGGGCCGGCCCTGACTGAAGCTGCACATGAAGATGGTACACCTCTCAAGGCAAGACCCACACAGATGGTCTACAGCCTCTGTTAGACAGCATACAGCTCCAAAGGTCAGGATTCTCTATCAGATCCTCCCAGAGTCTTGATTTGGGATTTTTCTCATTAGCAGCAGCTGCTCCGTAGTTGCAGTCATAAATTTTTGGCGATTTGCATTATGAACCATCCTCTAGTTACACCTCCTTAGTACTCAAAAGATGCATATATAAACAGATGGAGAAAAAGCCATTATATAAGAAATGGGTAGTGTTGGATTCTCTAAAAATTAGAACAAAATCTGCAGGCTGAGAGCAAAGGGAAATGTGTTTCTTGTTTGGCATATGGGAGAATTGTGGATGGACCGTTATTTCTGTGAAAAAGCAATGAATGGAGGACATGCTCCAGGAACCATTATTTTGCAGTTACTATAAAGGAGTTACCAAGAAGTCATTGTCTCACTTTTGGCTATGGCAGCAGCCTGTTCAGCAGAAGAGCTAGTCATATTTTCCCCAGGAAGGAAATGGGTACATTTTTATGAAACAGTGACTACTTTTTTGAAACGTAGCCATAGAGACTGGATTGTAGATGGTGAAAGAATTCTGCAGTTTGTTTTATCAGCTGCCCTGTGTTACTGAAAGAGATCAGCTGAATGTATAAAGTTTTACTTTTATACTTTTCCCCCACTGGCTCGAAACATATACACCCCTACTCAGTGCAGAGGCATCTACCCTGGGACACTGCCAAGTTATCTCATCTATCCTGCAGGTAAAAGCTCTTTTTTTTGCCAACTTCAGAATCCTAGCCACTTGTTACCCCCACACCCCAGGCAGATATATACCCTTGCGTAATATCCTACAAGACTTAGGAGCTCGGCCCAGCTCAAAAACGGGAGCCCCTGCTTCTCCTCCCTTGTTCTGTGCTGGGGAGTATAGCAGGGTTTCATCCCTGTTGTACCAAGCCTCTGAAAAACTTGGGAAATGACAAGAACACTCATCATTTTCTGAGCATTTTCGAGGCTCAGAATCAGAGAGAACCCATCCTCCATAAGAGAAGCCATGCTGGATCAGGCCAGTGGCCCATCCAATCCAACATTCTGTGTCACACACTGGCCAAAACCCAGATTCCATCAGGAGGTCCACCAGTGGGGCCAGAATTTCAAAAGCCATCTCACTGTTGCCCCTCCCCACCCAGCTCTAAGAACATAGAGCATCACTGCCCCAGACATGGTGTCCCACCTATATCTTACAGCTAATGGCCACTGATGGATCTCTGTTTATCCAATCCCATCTCAAAGCTGCCTACACTTGCAGCTGCCACCACTTCCTGAGGCAGTGAATTCCATGTGTTGATCACTCTTTGCGTGATGAAGTTATCTGTTCTAAACCTACTGCTCATCAAATGCATTGAGTGCCCACGAGTTCTTGTACTTCCTTCTCTATCCTGTGCATAATTTTGTAAGCCTCTATTATTTCACCCCTCAATCATAATTTCTCCAAGCTAAAAAGCCCTAACTTCTTTTAATATCAGAGCCAGAAGGACAAAGATCACGGAATGGAATCTAAAGCAGCAAGGGCTTTGTGTTGCCTTTGAAGCATAAGCTGGGTGTTATTCTGCCCCTCATACTGACTTTGGGAAAAAATTTGGAAAACAGCAAGACGTTTTGAGTGCTCCTAAACTCAGCGGCAGAGGAAAGAGAGGCCCCATATTTCTTGATACTCTTGTTTTAACAGGAAACAAACCTGCACCCAAACAGTTACTGAGATCATGATAGGCTATTAACTTTGTTAAAAAGTATCCTGCAGTTAGAGTTACCTGTTTGGCTTTGGGTGTAATACATGGTACAGGCTGAGCTTCGAAGGAACCTAGAAATTCCAAGGACCCAAGCATGTCAGGCGTATCGTCGCTGCCGTGCTCTGGAGCATCTTCAAAAGTCAGGCTCTTTTTGAACTGTTCAAAAAAACATTTGAGAGTCATTAGATGAGTGCATTGTCTGAACCCTTCACATGGCTGTGGCCAACAGATGTACCACCCCACTTGAAACACTGCTTCACCCTTCCCATAAAAATAAAGTCTTAACTTCCTGTCAGAACAATTCCCTTTCAGAGAACGGAGCTCATGTGCAGCACTGGAACCTTACTAGTAAACAATTCATCTCCCTAAAGTTATCCATAACTGAGAAGATGGCCAGTTTCTTCACCCGTTGAGCCAGGTCCTCTCTGGCCAAGAAACCACTGCCATGTGTGCATGCGCTGCTCCCTCCCCATGTAAATTGGCAATGGAGGGGGGTTTGGCCTAACTGGAAAACAAAGCAGCTCCATCTAGTGAGGAAGGCTGAATGGCTGGGGTCCTCTGGCTCAGAAGTACTTCCTTGTGGTAATAGTCCAGACACGACTTTTTAACCAAACTGGATTAATCCTTAAGGCTGAAGATAGCCATTGAATCTCTTTTCCAAGTACCAAGGCTTAGCGCCAAGCATTTCACAAGTTATTGGTAAGGCCGAGTGGGCTGGTTCAGGACAGTATATTTACTAAACTTGTGCATGAGGTAGCAGAGCTGGGACAGCAGCCATCTTGGAGAGACTGGAATCTGCCAGGCTTTATCAACAGTGGCCCTAGTGGCTGTTCTCAGGTGAGAAGTCTTGTGTTTGCTTAAATCAGACAAGTTTTAAAATATCTCCCAAAACCGTATCTTTCACACAGTACTAAGTGCTGCTGTTTAGTCATTATCAACAAAAAAGAAAAGAAAAAAAGAGAGAAAGAACGTCAAACTGAACCCAAGAACAAGTTCAGAAGTCACCCTCCCCCCCTCCTTGGGGGGACCAGAAATGAAGTCTAACCTAATATGAAAAAGAATTGCAGATTTATGTCCTGTCCTTCTCTTTGAATCAGAGACTCAAGAGTGGCTTACAATCTCCCATATCTTCTCCCCTCACAACAGACACCCTGTGACATGGGTGGAGCTAAGAGGGCTCTCACAGCAGCTGCCCTTTCAAGGACAATCTCTGCCAGAGCTATGGCTGACCCAAGGCCGTTCCAGCAGGTGCATGTGAAGGAGTGGGGAATCAACCCTGGTTCTCCCCGATAAGAGTCCACGCACTTAACTACTACACCAAACTGGCTCTCTGTCGGAAGGCCTTTTTGAAAGATGAGGTAGAACCCTCTGCAATTGCGATTAGGGGTAACGCTGTTCAAAGAGCAATGGGGGAGGCCGTGGTTTTAAACTAATTTAATAGAATTTCTACTTTTTATTCTGCTCCGGGCCTCTTCAGGTAGCTAAGCCTAAAGCTTAGCTCTGGCCTTTTAAGAAAAGACTCCAGACTCCACCCCAAATAGATTACAGATGCACGTTTGACTTCGAGGCTTGCGGTGAGTTCATTATACAGAAGTTCAGGATTTTTTAAACTATGCAAAATGGGGACAAAACAAGAACACTATTGATATATTTCAATAACTACGGAGGAGGAGGAAGAGGAGATTGGATTTATACCCAGCCCTTTACTCGGAGTCTCAGAGCAGCATACGATCTCCTTCCATTCCCCGCAAAAGAAACCCTGTGAGGTAGGTGGGGCTGAGAGAGCTCTGAGAGAACTGTAGTTGATCCAAGCAACTGCATGTGGTGGAGTACAGACTCAAACCTGGTTCTCCCAGGTTAGAGTCTGTGCTCTTAAACCACTATGCCAAAGAATACACACATACACAAGCCAAAAAATGACAACAAAATCAAGCAATTCTATCCTAGGCAGAAAGTCTCCCTCTTGCAGCGGCCAGAAGGAAGAGATTCAAGGCCAGCCACCCGGGGAGGCCTCGGACAAAATGATGATTATTTTATTAACTGGGTTTTTTAAAAACTGCTCAAGCAAGGTTCCTAATTGAATTTCCCTTCCTGCCCAATTGTAAGCTCACTTGTTCAGACAAGCATAATTTTCCTTTTTCAAAACCAAAGTATTTCTCTTTCAACAGAAACGGTGTGCTGCTCTTCTTTTTGTCTAGTTTTAGAACCAAAACACAGATCTCCCTCCCCTTTTAGCATTGAAGACACTGTTGTGAGTGGGTGGGGTGGGGGGCTGAAATTTGATTAGGAAAGTAGATACTTATTTGCCATAGCCTTGCACAATTTTCTAATCAAATTCTCAGAGGGTCATCATTCCAAATCAAAGCAGCAAAACCCTTAAAACAACATTATCTAAAGCGTCTCAAAACATTTTGCAGATCCCAACAATTAACAGTAATATGAACACAGTAAAGGCTTTAAATATCCACTTCCCATAACAAATTGGGGGTGGGAAAGGGGTATAAAGGTTTTTTTTGTTTTCAGCTATGAGGACCACTGAAAAAGGCTAATAGGAAATGTTTTCTCTTTTGCTAGAGTAATATACGCAATTCGTTCGTAAAATAAGGTGTTTTGAAAATAACAAAAAATGCTTGCAGTTATTCTGGGAAGAAGTGTTGAGGCTTAAACGTTCTTGCATTCCAGAGCAAACCCAAAACGTTGAGTGCATAAAATGCAGTATTCACAAAACAGGATCCTATTCTTCCAGAAGAATGACAACTACTTTTTTGTCAAGTTGAAATCATTTTACAGAGCTACATAGCAAATTCTTTATGGAATGTGTTCTTCACAGAATCAGTTCAAAAGTGCTGGGACATGTCTGAGCCAGTTACCAAACTACTTTTATAAGTTAGTATCCAAAACTAGAAGGGGGATGAGTGTGTGTGTGTGTGTTAAAATCCCCACTCTGCCATGGAAGCTCATTGGGTGGTCGCCATTGGGGAGAATGGTGGGGTGTGAATAGATGAAATTTTAAAAAGTAAATAAATCCCCAGTTTTTGATGGTTTGACTTCCTGGTGTTTAGTAAGTCCCTCAAATGGGCACTATCCTATGCAATTAGAGGATTTGCTTACATTACTATATTTCATGTCAAGGAGAAGACTGGGTTTTTATACCCCACTCCTCACTACCTGAAGGAGTCTCAAGGGGCTTACAATCACCTTCCCTTCCTCTCCCCACAACAGATAACATGTGAGGTAGGTGCGGCTGAGAGAGCTGTGACTGGCCCCAGGTCACCCAGTTGGCTGCACGTGAAGGAGTGGGGAATCAGTTCTGCAGATTAGAGTCCACTGCTCTTAACCACTACACAGCAAATTGCTCTTCCCTTTGCTATTTCCATTCCTCTTCTAGTATGCTCTCTAGAATGTTTAGAGGGGCTATGAAGAGCCTCCCATAAAGACACAAGTTCATATTCATTCAAGTTTGAGCAATGGGACAGACTCATGCCTTCATGCCAATCCTTACAGCACAGGGCACTTGGTCACGATAAAGCTTCATCACTTTGTCCTACATAAACCAGAATACTGATTGTGCAACGGTCTGAGCTGTTCTCCATTCAGCCCCATTGGTTTTTATGGACAAAAGCATGCCCTAAGCTTTCAAAAGTCCTCCGCTCAGTGCTCAGCTTTGGGTTGGTCTTCCCAATCATGCAGAAGGACGACTCACCTTCTGCTCTCTGCTTGGAGTGACGCTTGTGCAGTCCGATGCTAGAGAAGGAATCCTCAGGCGAACGGGCTTGCCATGAGCTTTCTTGGATTGGAGCAAGAGATACGTAGCTGTCACATGATCGTATTTCCACTGCGAACGCAAGGAAGACCTGGGTTACCTTTCCAGCTCACTGTTCGTGGAGCAAGAGGACCTACCTATAAGCTCACACAAGTAGACTCTGGAGGAATTAAAGTGGTTTCACTGTATCTGGTATGAAAAATACCCTGACCTCTGTGCTAATAATGAAAGCGGCAAAACTAGGCCCCTGATGGACCAGATTTTTTTTTGGGAGGGGGGGGGGAAGGGGGATCTCTATCTACTCAGGCGACTCCCTAGACATGCCAAAAGAGACGACTTTATACATTAACCTGAAAGGGGGCGGGGGGGAATCACCTACAAAAACTGACCTGATGAGCATGCTATAGAAGAATGCTGAAAGCAATTGACAGTAGTGTGGCAGTCTCCAGGTGGGACCTATATTGAAATTACAACTGATCTTCAGACAAGAGATCAACTCCCTAGGAGTTGGTGGCTTTGGAGGGCAGGCTTGTGGTATTGCATTCCTGCCAGACTGTTTCCCCTCCCCAATCCAAATCCTCCCATCTCTGCTCCCAAATCTCCAGGAATTCCCTAACCAGGAGTGACACCACTTTAATTCCTCTGGGATCTGTTTGTGTGGACTTACAGGTAGGTTCCCCCCCCGCTCCCCGCAATAATAGGCATATTTTCTACCCCACATTTTCCAAGATCAGTGGTTCCAGGGGTGGGATTCTAGCAGGAGCTCCTTTGCATATTAGGCCACACCCCCTGATGTAACCAATCCTCCAAGAGCTTACAAGGCTCTTTTTTGTAAGCTCTTAGAGGATTGGCTACCACACGAGTGTGTGGCCTAATATGCAAAGGAGCTCCTGCTAGAATTCCACCACTTAGTGGTTCCCAACCTCTGAGAATAAGGACCCCTTTTTAAGGTTAAAAAAAAAATCATAGATCCTCATGACAGTTGTACACATTAGCATCTCTTAAATAGACAGTGACAAAAAGATCAAAATGATGCTTCGCCTTCAGATCAATCTGAAGGCTCCTTGCATAACTCTGTGCCCCTCCTCCCTCGGTCCCTGGCCTCCGGGGTTGGAAGCCATCATTGCAGAGCCGATATTACACCTATTTTTATTTGAGGTTAACAGGAAAGAATAAAAGTCTTATTCGCAGAATTAAAGCTTCTTTCTTTGGATTTCATTACATTAAGCACAGACAATTATCACTATTGGTATGATGGTTATAGCCTATTCCCATTGCGAAAACAGTCTGTGCCCCAGAGGTGGAATTCTAGGACACACCACAAAGAAGGATTAAGTTTAAAGGTGCCAGCAAATTTCCCATCCTACCCAAGAATCGGATTTC